>NC_051063.1:156998983-157298983 GCF_004664715.2 Peromyscus leucopus
AAGGCTTAGGGTGCAAAATATCTGTAGGGAGAGCTTCTCATGGACACAATGGGCTGGTAACGTTATACATTTTATTTCAACTCGAAACCATTCCTGACTCCGTCATCTGTCTTCCACAAACCACCGAACCCTCAGCACCTTGGGGAAATGCAAAAGACAGACCACAGAGGGGGTGCAAAAACCTTGGGACCTCGACTTGGAGCTGACAGGAGTGACAGGCATGGTGAGGAAAGGGTTAAGTGATCTGTGCACAGGATTGGCTCCCCTGTCGGTGAGGGCATTAAAATCAGCATGTCGCCTCCAATTTGCTGCGGCCTGACCTTGAACGTGAATCATTCCATCACAATGTCCTCCTTGATTTCCACAGGAAGAGGATTAAGCCCTGAAAATCGGGGCAGGGAACTTGAGCCTGCACCAAGGAGAATGGGATGGCGCTGCAGGGCGAAGCCCCCTGGTGTTTGCTAATACAAAGTCATGGGGTTTGCAGGCTGGCCAGCCACCCTGCTTGGCCACCGACCCTCTGAGTGACGGCGTTAGATTGTGCCCTTGTTTCTCTACCAGTGGGACATGTGGCTTCTGGATTCGTCTAGTTTTATGTCCTGTGCAGAGTGAGGAAGAGTTAGGCAGGGAGATGTTGCAGATGTCCCTAGAGTCCTGGGTCTAGTCTGGTCTGTGCCTCTTGTGCACACCGACGACCACTGAGGTCCTGCCATTTCAGGACCAAAGCTGCCATTGAGCTACTCGGCCAGAATCGCCAGGCAGGGGCATACTCAGCTGTGAAAACCCTTCAAAGGCATGAGACCAGCACCAATGAGAATGTGTGTCCCACACGCAGGCAACGGAGGAGCAGGTTCTGTGGGGACCTACCCATAATTTGTTTTTGTCATATAACATATGCTGGAGAGCCCAACACGTCAGCACCCTAGAGGGGTGCACGCTAGTCTGTAGTGTGGCTGTTCCAGCTTATTTAATTGTTCCCCATTGACAGGAACCCACCACTGGTATCTGTTCTCAAACTCAGGGCCTGCACCCTATATCTGTATCTGTTCTCAAACTCAGGTACAGCCTGCACCCTGGCTTGGCTTTCTTTGTTGGGTTCCCCTTTGGATGCTCTTTCCTACTGCAGCTGCCATGACGAAAAAAAAAAAATCACAGACTTGGGCCTTAACGCCATGCAAATGTATGCTCTCACAGTTCTGGGTCTCAAGCCTCTTTGCCCTTGATTTGAGCCTGGTAAGGCCAGAAGGCTTGTGTTCTTCCTGGAGACTCTAAGGAAAAGCCACTTTGTGTGAATGTGTGTGTGCACTCATGTGTGGATGTGTTTGGATGTGTGTATATGTGTATGTGTGCATGTGGGAATGTGCACATATGTATATGTGTATGTGTGTATTGCATGTGTATATGTGTATGTGAATGTGTGTGCATGCGTATGTAGTTATGTATGTGTGTGCATGTGTGTATGTATCTCTATATGTGCATGTGTCTGCATGTATATATATATATATATATGTATGTGTGTAATGTATATGTATGAATGTACTGCACGCGTGTGTGTATATGTGTGTGTGTATATGTGTGTGCGCTCGTGCCCGTGCATAGGTCAGAGGTAAATCTCCAGTGTTGTTCCCCATCAGAACATGGTCTACATGACTAGGGTAGGGCTGGCTGGCCTGTGAGTCCCAGGAATCTGCCTGTGTCCACCTTCTCAGTGTTGGGACTACAAACATACCCCATCATACCTAGCTTTTTAAAAGTGTTTTCTTATGAGTGTTCTGCCTGTGTATGTACGTGTAGCACATGCATGAACTGAGCCCAAATCTTAGAGAGCAGCACTGCTCTTAATCTCAGAGCTGCCTCTTTAGCCCCCATGCCTGCCTTTCTAAAGTGGGTCAAGGGTTGAACCCTGCCTGCTTGCGTGGCAAGTCCTTTACTGACCAAGCCCCCGTGGGCTCATATGTTTGAATCTTAGTCTCCAGTAGGTGGAACTGTCTGGGGAGGACTGGGAGGTGTGGCCTCTTTGGAGAAGCTGCGCCATTGTGGGTGGGCTTTGAGATTTCAAAAGGCTCTTGCAATCCCAGTTCTCTCTGTCTCGCAGGCGTGGATGAAGATGTGAGCTCTCGGACGTTCTTTCGCTCTGCCATCGTGGACTCGAACTCTCTGAATCCACAAGCCAAACTGAACACCATCTTTTCTATGCTGCCTTAGTCACTGGTGTTTTATCACAGCAGTAGAGAAGTAACTAAGACACCAGCCCAGAAGCCTGGGTGTCCCCACTTCCTCCTCCTTTGAAGAGAGCCCTGCTCCATCTTCCGGTCACTGTATCCTCCCTGACTCTGGCCTTCCTGCCCCCTTTCTCAGGACCCATCTGAGTAATCCAGTCTAATTGTCTCATCTCGATCACACCTGGAAAGACTCCTTGTCATGTAAGATGAAGACCTCTTCACAGGTTCCAGGGATATGCTGAGTGCCTCTTTGGGGGGCCACAACCAAGCTACACTAGTTGCCTAGAAGCATTATGGCATATCAAAAGACTTTCTTCTCAACCAGCTTTCTGATTCTGCGCATGCTCACATCGGTGCTGCTGGTCTTGTTTTCTGAGGACAACTGGACACCACTAGCTGTGGTCCTCTGTCCCCGTCCCTTGCTGTCGGCTCCACGGTGTGGGACACAGTCATGGAGTCCTCACCCTCACGCCTCACGGTACAGGACAGGGTTGGTGATTTGCTCATCAGCCTGGAGTAGTTGGTCTTCCCAGGAGTGACCTACAGCCGTGCTGGGAGTGTGAGCTGCAAGGCTGGGAATAGGAGCAGGCAGTGGGAGGTGCCTGGGTGGGAGTTGGGGTACAGTCAGGCAAACTGTAAAAGTCCAACAGACCCCCCGGGGCCCTCACAGCTGGTCCTCCCCTGTGTCCGAGGCAGGCCTGGCATCCTCAGAGATGCTTGCAAGACTTCTCGTAGTTTATTGGTACACGAACAAAATACAGAAGAGTTACAGAGGCAAAGCAGATGTGGGGACCATCCTGACACAGCACCCTTACCCCATAGGGGCATCGGGGCAATGCTGGGACCCGAACAGCATCAGGCCATGACCTTTGAGGCCCATTAGCACAAAGCAGCGCAGGGAGGAAGGGACCTGCAGAGTGGCAGGTGGACAGGAGCTCTGGCCCTGGCTTTGGGGGGAGGGGACACTTTGGTGTGGAGACTGGGCTGCTGGGACGCACACTCACATGGCTGCATTTTCACCTACAGACACTCCATCAACACAGTCCCAGAGAGCACTGCGACCGGAGTTGGCTGAGCCACAAACACACACGTAAGCCCTTGCACAGACACACTTGCCATCCATCCCCTTGGAGAAAAGGCTAGAACTTCAGGCTGGAAGTGCCACCTGCGACCTAGAGCTACTTAGAGGGGTAGCACGGATGCCTGGGACCTGATAAGGAGATAATCCTTCACACATCTGCCAAGCTGGCTTGAGGATGGGCATGTGGCACACAAAGGCACAGACCTGCACCTGCTCTTCTAACTTCCAGAACACCAGGGCATCCTCTGAGGCTAGAGAAGTTTAGCCTACTCTTCCGCCTCTGAGCATACCCTCATAGCTCTCCATGTGCAGCCCTGAGCCCCCAGGCTCATCCTCTTTGCTTTGGGGAGCCCTACACCTCTTGACACAGGCCAGGATGTTACTTAAACCCCGTTTCCTTTCACTGTGTTAAGAGGGCCACCAAATCTCAACCCTAAGCCAGCACTGGGTTCTGCTTTGATTTCAGTGTATCAGGAACGTCCCAGTCCCTCTACCAAGAAGCCCAGGCCAGAGTCACAAATGTACGGGCCTTCAGCTACTGGGTCTGCCAGCTCCTCCCTGACCTCAAGCCATGTAGCGTTGAGTTCCAGAAGCCCTGAGAAACGGCACTTTCTCACACGCATGTGGAGGGACCCAGAGGGGGAGCCAGGATGGACAAGGGGGGCTATTCTAGTTCCTTGTGGGTGCTGTTCACCATTCCATACCCACAGCACGAGCAAGCTCTCTCCCACCTTCAACCTCTCTCTCCTAATCACCTAGGCCAGCTGAAAGGAGAACATGGGGGTGGCGGGGGTGACCCAGACAGCCCTGGCACCCAGGCCTCAGGACCACTGGCAGGCACAGTCGGTCGGCTCCTGTACTGTGTAGGGCACCCAGGTGGCATTGGCGGCACAGAAGAGCTGCACAGAGCGACGCTGCAGCCCCACCTCACGGCAGCACTTGCAGAAGCGGGCATAGGTGTTGATGTTGTGATTGTAGATGCTGGCAGAAGGGCACCTCCCATCGCAAGACACCAGGTTCACCTGGGGAGGAGCGTGTCAGCAAGGGAGCCCGTGGAAGGTCTGCCTCTCCGTCCCCCTCCGCCCCCTGCGATGCCCATCCCTTTACGTACAGGGGTGTTACTCCTGCAATCGTTCTTGCGGATGGTCATGCGGATGGTCACCTTCTTGCAGGAGCGCCCATCTTCCTTACCTAGTAAGGGGCAGGGTGGGCAAAACAGTTGTGCCCCAGACTGGCATCAGGATGGGCTAGCCTGGGGTAGTTAATGTCATGCAAGAGTGTTCCTCTTCCAGGCTGGTGCCCATAGATTAATGTCCCTCTCCAACAAGGGGAAACCTTTTTAACCCAATGCCCCAGAAAGAGGTGGCACCAGAGGGCAGCAGCCTGAGCAACTAAGACAGAGGAGGACACATGGGACAGCTGGATAGAACCTCAGGGCTCTGTACTATAAGAAGATCTGAGACAAGAGCAGGCTGTCCCCATGCCCAAGCCCCAACACTTATTGTCACCCCTCTTGGAGACCCTGGATATACATCTCCGGCCCTCTCTGAGCTTCAGTGTTTCTACTCTGAGAGGACATCTAGCAGCAAGATTCTGCCATGAATGGAAACCTCAGAACCAACCAGGATGCTCTACATAGCAAGACCCATGGGGTTCCACAGCTCTCAAGCAGGGGTCAGGCATGGAAACTGGCAGTAGAGAGTTTCTTCTGCTCCAATCACAGCTCTCCAAGACAGACAGCCACCCACGAGACCCTCTCTCTCCCCACCTTCTTGAGCAGTTTTCTCCAGTACCTTGCACAAGCCCCAGGGAGACCTCCCTAGATCCCCTCTTCTGGAAACTGCAATTCCCTTCCTCAGCCTTCCTTGGCCCCTCCTTGGCCTACTCTGTCCCAGGCACAATCTGTCTGGCCAAATTTACACAATCTGTAATTTTGCTATGGGGGCCTAAGCTTGTAAGTTTTGGGTCCCTCATCTACATGGCCTTTCTCACCCCAGTGCGAGTTCTGTTCTCAATGCAAAGATTCTTTCACACCTCAGTACAGATGTGTGGTTGTGGATTCTGTTTTGATGATCTCCCCCCCCCCAAATTCTTTATGACTTGAACCCTGCAGAACTCAAAACCTCCACCCTGTAATCACCCTGTACCGTTGTTCTTCCACCCCCCTCCTGAAAGTGACATCCACAAAGGCCTTCTTTATGTCATGCCCACAGCTCCTGGGCCAGTGGCTGGCACACAATGGTACACATTAGATGCCTGCTAGAGGTGTGGACTTGTCCTGCAAGCCCACCGAACCCATGAGAAACCAACTGGATAGAATCCCTTCTCTTAACTTCTGAGACTCATCATAGAGAGGCAGGGGAATGGAGGGCTGCCCTGGCCACAGCCCTGTGGGCACCAGAATGAGGAAGGCTGGGTAACCAGTAGGAGAAAGCAATGGTGGCCGTGGACATGTAAGGATACCAGATATAAGTGGGAGATGCTGAAACTCTGAAGATAGGGCTCAGTACCCAACATGCATGTGGACTAAATGGCCTTCACCAGAGGTAAGGAATCTCCCTTTCCATCATCCCCAGAGCTTGGGGCCACCTAAAAGGGATACTAGGAGATAGCCATGTGTCTGCCTGCCTCCTGTCCTGTGTACTTCTGAGAGAAGTAACTGAGAGGCAGTGGACACTAACCCATGGAGGATTGGTAAGTCTAATGGGGACCAAGGGAAGCAAGCCTCCTAGGAAACTGAGGAGAGAGGCATAGGCCTCAGGCCACATGGGGGAACACAGAACATTCAGGGAGCATGAGGTTATGGGTCTGGAGCAGAGCTTCCCTGTAGTAAGTAATGGGGACATAAAGGAGCTGAAAACCCATGGTCCTTTGGACACAGGGTCTGAGCATCCTAGAAGGGCAGACATGTGAACAAAGGTCACAAGGCTGATTGGTCCATTTGTTGTAGAATATTAGTTAAAGATGTGTTACATTCATTTATGCTGTGGAACATTTGTTTAATGATGCAAAGATGTGTTGCACTCTTTAATATTGCATTTGTTTATAACTCTATAAAGCTGTGTTACTTTGCCTGTCTAAAACACCTGATTGGTCTAATAAAGAACTGAAGGGTCAATAGCAAGGCAGGAGAAAGGATAGGCAGGGCTGGCAGGCAGAGAGAATATGTAGGAGGAGAAGTCTGGAAAGAGGGATCAAGAATTGAGGGAAGAGGAGAGGAGGATGCCTGGGCCAGCCACACAGCCACACACGGAATAAGAAGTAAAGAAAAGGTATACAGAAATAGAGAAAGGTAAAATCCTAGAGGCAAGAGGTAGATGAGATAATTTAAGTTAAGAAAAGCTGGCTAGAAATAAGCCAAGCTAAAGCCGGGCATTTATAGGTAAGAATAAGTCTCTGTGTATTTGGGAGCTGGGTGGCAGGCCCCCAAATAGCAAAGAGTTAAAAAAAAAAAAAAAAAAAAAAAACCAAGTATCTGTGGTTGAGACGCTGGTTTCAACCAAGTATCCAGGTGCCAGAAGCAAAGTGTGAGACACAGGTTCTCCTCTGACAGCCAGGGTCTGGAGGCACCTCCAAGACCAGCGCTCATGGCCACAGAGGAGAATCAATGAGGGAGCAGAGTCTTCACCAGGAACAGAAGGAGCCAGGATGACTGGGGAGTGAATGACTTCCTGACTGGACTGCCTATGGTCTTTTATCTCCTGAAAGAAGCAGAGGCCTTATACTGGGACAAAACTCATGAACATGTGACCTCTGGCCACCTGATTATTTGTACCAGTGCCGTGACCCTCAGCGGGTGGGTCATTCCTTCATCTACCCACCTAGAGCTGCCCTCATAAATACCAGTCTGGTACCACAGCCTCGTGGGCATCTTTGTGCTCCCACCCCCTGCACGCTGCACCCCGGGTCTCCATGCTCACTCACACGTCCTACAGCATCCTTCCAAGGACGGTACCACAGAGCCGCCGACCTAGAGGGGGAAGAGGAGGGGTGGGTGGGAAAGCCATGTTCCAGGCCAGGAGCCAGCTTCCCAGTGAGAGGCAAAAACAGAGCTGGTCTGTAATCCCAGAGGATAGCTACAAATTCTAGGCAGCCTGAACTACAGAGTCAGGTCCAGGCTAGCAGGAATACAAAATGAAATCCTGCCTCAAAAAACAACTAAATAATACATAAAGAGGCTAAGGTAGTCTTCCTCCCATGGAGCCCCATGGCAGGAGCTCCATGAGAGACTGAACCCAGGGCTTCCTGCATGCTAAGCAAACACTGTACCCACTGGACCACAGCCCTGGGTGCCTGCTACCCAAAGAGGCAGAGGTCGTTAAATGTCTTATTATTAATCGTGGGAACCTTATGAGTTCAACTGTAACCCCCTAGTCCTCCAGGGATCCTCTTCTTTCAGCTGTGTTCACACTGATAGCCCTCCACACCAGGCTGGAAGCATGCCATCCTACCACAGGACTAAACGATGCATGCATGTAGAAGCCTGGAACACATATGTGCAAGAGTGTGCCTATCTGCAAGTGTGTCAGTGTGTGGTGTGTGCACTGGCGTGCTGAGTGGACTGAGGTCCCTATGGAGTAGGAGTGATCGACAACCTGGGATGAGTCCTGGAACACTTGATAATGTGATTACATGCCTTGATGTGTGGTCACATGATTTTTGTAGCTGTAGGGTGTGATTGAGAAAAATGTGCCTGGAGAGATGTGGATTTGGTATGCCATGCCATCACAGGCCCCAGGACACAGGACTCTGACCCAGATCCCCCCACCGGTAAAACCTGGTGCCTTGACATGAAGCCAGCTGCAGGGGGAGGAGGAGACACTGACCTTGGCACACTCGGTTTCGTTGAGCGGAGGGCAGCTGATGGAGGAGCGGACAAGGACGGCACCCAGGGGAGTGCTGCCGCAGTGATGGCGGGCGCAGTCTGCAATCCAGGATGCACCAGGCTAGAGAGCACATGGGTGGGCAGTGAGGACTTCTGACCAAACGGACAGCACAACCTGAGGACACGCACAGCCCAGGTATACAAGCTCAGACATACCACGCCCTAGTGTGGCCCCGAGAGGACCCGGCAGTGGCGCTTTCCAGGGCCCATTCTCAGGGGGGTTCAGGGGCTATTTACCAAGAACAGGGAAGTGGTGCCATTGGGGAAGGTGAAGAGGCAGGACACGTTCCTGCAGGAGCCGCAGCAGGCCGCCAGGTCCCGTGGGTGGTCATACTCCTGGTTCTGAAGGCCCGGGAGAGAAGACAATTTCAGCCTCGTGCCTACATCCATCCCCCGTGTGTCTGGTACCTGCTTGTCTCTAGCAGACCCCAAGGCTGGAGCTCAGAAAGGAGATCCACAGCCTCCCTCCACCTGTAAACAGGTCTTTCCTGTTTGCCTGAAGCCCTAGACCCAGCCCCGGGAAGAGGGAACCCCCACCATTGCAGAGGCAGCCCCTGGGGAAGAGGGAAGCCCCACCACTGCAGAGGCATCCCGGGGAAGAGGGAACCCCACCACTGCAGAGGCAGCCCCGGGGAAGAGGGAACCCCACCACTGCAGAGGCAGCCCCGGGGAAGAGGGAACCCCACCACTGCAGAGGCACCCTTGCAAGTCATCAACAGCAGCAGCTCGGGTTCCAGACAGACCTCAGTTTGAATCTCAGTCCTGCCTGTGCTTTTGATAAACAACTCTACCTCCCTCCCACTCACTTTTCTCCGTTGAAAGATGGGCATAATTCTAACAAATTTCACTCAGGCAGTATTCTTTAGACTATGGTAGAAGCCAGGCCTCTCTACCTTCCCAGGCTTTAACTTAGTCCCTTTGCTGTTGCTGCCCACGCCCCCAAGCCCGGCTCCTCTCCACAGGGGTCTCTGAAGGCTACTCTGATGCCTGCTCTCTAGACTTGATTTCTGGAGCAGGCAGCAGCCTGCTGAGGATATGCCAGCCCAGCCCTCCTGACTGCACGCACCCCACGTGGCCCCTACCGCCTCGCAGTGCATGTCGCAAAGGACAGAAGTGGTGTTGATCTGGTAGAAGCTGGTGAGAGGGTCCAGCACATCTGTGCATCGGGATGTATGGCACACGCCATCGGCTGAAAGCTCTACCACGGTCTGGCCTGGCTGCATCACCCCCAACTCACGGCTCAGACACACAGGGGCTTTCACTGGATGGGTGAAGGAGGAGAGACTGTCCTGGGGAGCCCAGTCACCCACCCTGGCCCCTCCCAGCTGACCCACCTGAGGTTCACCACCCTACGCCCCCCTGTATCTGCCCTCCCACTCACCACACTCGTACTTGGCACAGCCACACACGTTCTCCACGCTGTGCATGAACCCCTCATCCAGCTGGGACTTTTCCCACTGCGGGTGACAGGGGAAGTCAGTCAGCATTTGGAGTGGACAGCCCAGCCCCACCCTCAGAAGCAGCCTGCTACTGGACCTGCGTGCACTGGGCAAAAGAGGATGGCGAACTTGGGGTCTCTGAGTACCCAGAAGCTCAGTCACTCTCCTCACGGTCCAGCATCCTGTCCTCAGAGCCCCACCTGGCTTACACCTTACTCATGTCCTAGCTTCTTTACCAGCTTCCGGGAAGAAGAGGGGATGGGAAGGGGAACAAGAAAGAAATGTGTACTGGGACAACATGGGGAGCATAATCCAGAAGGAGCCTGCCATCACTTTACACACACGCTGTAATGGCCAGGCAGCCTGAAGGTTAAAGGTCCACGAGAGTCTAATCCTGGCTCTGTGATTTACCGGCTTCATGATCTTAATCTCAGCTTCCTTGCTTATATCATTGAGATCATCACAGACTCAATCTCTTGAAGCTGTCCTAACGATTAATAAGATACTTTATTAGAAAGACCTGGGGAAGTTCAGGCCTATGGTAAGGTCTCAGCAGCTGGCGCTGTGATGATCATCAGCACCACCACCATCATCACCACGATCACCATCTACACTACCATCATCACCATCATCACCATCATCACCATCATCATCATCATTCCACCAACTCCACCATCACCATCACCTGCCTCATCGTCACCATCCTCACCGTCCTCCCTACCAGCTCCACCATCATCACCAGCACCTGCAGGACCAGCGTGCTTATTCCTCAGCACAGTTCTGACGCACGGCCAAGCTGACTCTCCAAAGAGAGGACACAGTGCCCAGAGTGGGGGGCAGAGCTTGGGGCATTTGTGCTGACTTGAAATCCAGGGCTCTCAGCACTAGGCTAAAGGAAGCGTCTCCGGGAGAGGGGAAAGGGAAGAGAGGAGAGAGAAAGAGAGCAGACAAGGAAGGGTGAGGACAGACGGGGTCTCCATACCAGATGGCATCTGGGCACAGGGATTGTGTCACAGTCGCATTCTGGAAAACAGAAGAGGCCAGAGCCTACCTCACCAGGGATGTTCAGACACTGTGCTGCAGACCAGTTCCTCCTGAGGCTGTCACAACTCTAAGGAGGTAGGCAGAGAAGTACCAGCCTCCTCTCATCCCCACATGCAGGGGTGGAGCTCTCCTGCTTAGGTAGGTGGGCAGTCCTGACCATCACGCTCCTGACTGGGTGTAGAGAGAAGTGAAGCAGGCCGACAGAACACCCGGAGATTTCCCTTTCTCTCTCCTCTATCCGCAGGGCCTCTCCAGGAGAAAACACTTGCCTTTCCCTCAGTAAGTCCCAGCAGCTGAGCTCTGCCAGCACAGCCCTGACTGGGCAGGTCTACCTGTGCACAGTGGAGGCACCCGGAGCTCATGTAAGGGCCACATCAGCTTTAGCTTTGAGAACCAAGGGCCACAGGCCAGAGAAGCTGACAAAGTCCCTTCTGGGTCACCGGCTCATACAACAAGGGGATCTAAATGCTCCCTAGACGGCTGGCTTGTTCTGTGCTCCAAAGACAGCGTGAGGATCAAAGCTGAGTATGATTCCGCCCTCACATAGCGCATGTTCTAGTGAAGGCCTGGAAGAGGCATCTCAAAGTCAGCAACAGAACGGTCTCCCAACTTGTTAAAGTAGCTTTCAAAGCTTTGTGTAAAGCTCACCCCCATTCACTATTGATCACTGATGTTGCGGTTGACCTTCAGAGAAGACCCAAGTACACGGACTGTATGTGCAATCAGGCATGGCAAGAACCACACTTTGAGAAACCATTCGTGATCTTGGGGAGGACGCTGTTGGGTTGCTGCGTGCTCAGAGTGAGGCGGGAGGAGGGGAGCCCTGCACATGGCCTCGGAGGGGGGGGAGGCGATCTCAGCTCAGCTGATGGTGGCGGGGGCTCTTTCCCCCACCCATACCTGACTGAAACGTACCACAGGACTTGTAGGGGCAGCAGCGGTCTGGGCTCCACACCTCCACCAGGGAAGTGCCCACGCCACACTGTACCTGTGGGCAGCGGAAGCTCTCACACACTGGGATGCATGCGGCGGGAGCAGGAGAGACAGGTGACAAATTAGTCTCAGACACCTCAGACTTTACAAATGCTCAGGCAGGACCCAGCGCCGGTCAGGCGGGGCACCTCCCAGCTCCTGTTGATACCCCTGCAGTGTACCCAGACACGCTTTTCACACGTGGGACTCACAACACTGATACAGAGGGCAGCAGAGCTCCGTGGTATTCTTATGCACGGTGAGTGCCTCTCCTTCCTGACACTCGGGGATAGGATCTGGACACTCGCCACAGCCTGTGGGAATGAAAGGGTCACCACGGTCATTGAAGTTCCTCTCGGAGGGGGCAGGGCACCTAACCAGCCCAAAGCAGCATTTTGGAGTCCCAGGTATCCTGGCATCAGAACCCATGTGTTCTTCTATGTCGACCCACAGTCTGGCACTGAAAACACACTGATTTCTTGTGCTCAGTGAGCTGGCAATAGCCCAGGACCCATTTTTCTTTGTCCCACATTGTTTTCTGGGTAGCGGCTTCATCCTTCTCCCCCTACCCCTCTCATACAAATACCCCAGCCTTTCTCACAGCCACCCACCGCAGAAGTAGGAGGTACAGCAGGAGTCCCCTAGGCGGCCGGCGATTAGGACCTGGTCCTGGCGACAGGTGGGGACCTGCTCAGCCTCACACAGACCAGGGTCACACTCTGAGGAAAGGAGAGAAAACTGCAAGCTCCGAAAGCAGGCCCCGTCCAATCTCCATGCAGGCCCCAGAACCCGGAGCACAGCCCCGGCTTCTCAGACCCACCCACCCCCCTGTGCCAACCTCTTACCGCAGCTGTAGCTGGGACAGCAGGAGTCCTCCTGGAAGTGGGTGATGAGACTGTGGCCAGGGCGGCAGGTGGGAGCGAGGCCCTCGCACAGAGTCTGGTTACACACTGGGCAGCAGGCCACACAACCTGTCACCTGGAGGCCGGCGTCCTCGCTGCCCGCCAGTACCACTGGCTACCCGGACACTGGGGCTCCTTACACACTCTGCCCCACCCCCACCCCTAAATGGCTGCAGAGTCTTAAGAGCAATGGACACTCCTCTAGGTGTCCTGTGGGCCTGTGTTAGCATCCGCACACCAAGATGGATGCCGAGAGCAGCCCAGCAGCCTCACATTACAGAAGAACCAGCCATGGTGCAGCCTGGGATAGTGATTTATGGAGTGAGTCTACAGGGGGAAGAGCGTTAGAGGATGCTGGCCCCAGACCTCTGTCTACTCCATACCAACTCCAGCGTCTAATTCTTGCCCCCGCAAAGCCTGGTTCTTATTCCCCCACCATGAACATCCCAAAAGATGCTTTAATTTTCCAGCCCGTCATGGCAATTTTCCAGATACAACAGGCACACTGGACCCTGTTGCCAGCTTATAGTGGAAGGCCAGGGACGTGGAGAGGCAGGCTCACCGCATACACTCCCCAGGCAGCAGGGGTCCTCTGTGGGCTGTAACAGGATCACTTCTCCAAAGCGCGGGCAGCTCTCAGGCCGGGGCCCAGGGCAGTCCAGGTCCACGGGTATGATGGTGTCCCAGGCCTGGCACTGCTGCTGGCAGCACCACTGAGGGAACTGTTCCAGGTCTCCCCCAGGGCACGCGGCACCCCTGTGCTGTCGGTGCAGGCTGCGGTGGGGGCATGCGGGGGCGCAGGGGACTAAGGACCAGACTGTCTCAGGCGAGGACCCCTCTCATCTAAACATGAACCACCCCAAGGCAGACCTGGAAGGATGCAAAGCGGCCTCTGCCACGGTCTGCCCGCAGCAAAGGAGGCCCTAGTGTGAGACCGGGCTTGGGGGACCCGTCTGGCGAGGCAGGGACCTACCACACTTGTCCTCGGGGATGCAGAGTGCAGAGTGGCGTCGGTGCAGGATGGTACCCTCTGAGCACACGCAGCCCTCACCCAGCACTTGGCACTGCTCCGGGTCCAGCGGACCCAGCATCCCATCCTGGCAAGTTTCAGGGGGTTCACAAGTCGCTACACATGCCTGGTAGGTAGAGTCACTGGAGCACAGGAAGGCTGTAGGGATAAAGTGGGCATCAGGCCTAGTCTAGTACCCAGCAGGGTTCCCTGCTGAGGGCAGCAAGAGTGGGGAGGGGTGAGGAGGGGGAGCACAGAGGATCCACCTTGCCTCAGCAGTGCCTAAGTCTGGGGCTTAACACTGGACCTCCTTCCTCTAGATCTGGAGTCATCAAAGGATCGCTCCCTAGCCCAAATGCTGCTAATTGTCTTCTTTTCAAATAAAGTTTTATTAGAACACAGATGTGCCCATTCATTTGTGTAAATGTTGTTGGTGTGGCCTTGGGTTTGTTTTTGTTCTGTTGCTGCTGCTGCTGCTGCTGCTGCTGCTGCTGAGTCAGGGTCTCATTACTGAGGCAAAATCAATCCTGGCTCAGCCTTCCAAGTGCTAGGACTACAGTGCCAGCCATCACGTCCCATTCCTTTATATCTGGTCTTTATCTGTCTCCGCACTGCAAGGGTAGAACACAGTCCTCCAGACGGAGACCAAATGGCTCCGGCACAAAGACACACTATTCACTATCTGGCCCCTTGAAAACGTTTGCCAACCCCTGGCTTTAGATCGGTGTGTTCCAGCGGTCCGGACTGGAGACAGTGGATCTGGGGTTACGGCCCAGTACACACAAGCATGCTAGACAGAGTCCCATCCCACACCAAATGAACCTCTGATGGGACCCAGTGCTTTTCCAAGTCCCATGTGACCAGCTGGGTTGAAAATCACTGCTAAGTTGAGAGAAAAAAATTTTACTACGCATGATATATACTACATTTTGTATTTTGTTGCATTTTTTAAATGCTGGTGTTGCTCTCTTCAAATTGGCTTCATATCCTCTGTGTCAGGATCCACAGTGTGAAAAACACTGCTCTGTATGTTTTAAGTCTTTCCCTTCTCATCTGTCATGTATAAATATGGCCTTCCCAGGAGCTGTCCCCAGCATTTCTGGAAATCAAAACGTTCTACCCCTGTCTGACCCACCTCTGACAGCATGGAGGTGAGGAAGAGGAAGAGCTCATTCTGTCTTCAAGGAGGGATCCAAAGATGAGAAAGATGGGCGGACGTTAAGCAAAGGGAATTACCAGACAGAAATCACGTGACAGTCAGGTGTGGAGAAACAGACACCCATTCTCTCCTATTGACCCAAGGCCCTTTAGGAGGGAGCAAATATTACCGCCCCCATTGTATAGAGAAATGACTCAAATTAAAAACAACAAATTAAAATATAATTATGGCTTGTTGTTCATTAATACAAAGACAGCAAAAGAATTTGCTCATGAGCTAATATCAAATATGCTGTGTGTAACATAAAATTTAAATACAAATATTTAGAAGCTCATGAATATAATTAATGAATGAAGAAATGACTAATCTTGGGAGAGCCTTGACCTCAAGTGGCTCTGGAAGCCCCTTCACACACTCACGGAACGGGAGCCCTTCACACACTCACGGAATGGGAGCCCCTTCACACACTCACGGAATGGGAGCCCCTTCACACACTCACGGAATGGGAGCCCCTTCACACACTCATGGAATGGGAGCCCCTTCACACACTCATGGAATGGGAGCCCCTTCACACACTCATGGAATGGGAGCCCCTTCACACACTCATGGAATGGGAGCCCCTTCACACACTCACAGAATGGGAGCCCCTTCACACACTCATGGAATGGGAGCCCCTTCACACACTCAAGAGAAGTACAGAGGGAGGTGCCCAGATCCCCACTCACGGCAGTAGTCGGAGCCCCGCCACTCAATGCACACATGGAACTTGTGGCACATAGCCACGTATACAGTAAGTGCCACACAGGGCTGCTGCACATACTTCGTGTCCCGGATCCACAGCTCACAGAACGACTCTGGGGAGACCTGGACAAATGTATTAGGCAGTGCTGCCCATCTTGGCACCCCACATTCCAGGACCCAGATGTGCCTCACGCTGCCCAGAAGAGCACGGCGTCTCTGCGGGTGCCTGCTAGCCTCCCCAGCCCGGCAAGCCTCCCCATGCCGCACTCCACGGGCACCTACAAAGTGGTGGCAGTCACTGAAGGTGCGGTTGGACACCATGCGGAGGCAAGGCGAACAGTCGGCTGTGGCGCAACTGTCTGGGCGGAAGCGGGTCTGACCCTCTGAGGTCAAGGAGCTGGGCACTTGCCAGCTGTCCAGAAAGGGAGCAGGGTCCTCTGCCTCACCCACCACAGAGCCATCCTTCAGGGTGAAGTCGTTGGCTGCATCTCCATCACAGACACCTGAAGGGGGCACAACCGTCCTAATAGGTACAAAGAACACCGTCACCCCAGGGCCTCAGCGCTCTCTCCAAGCAGTCACCAGCCGGTTCTGAAAGGGGTCACTGCCACCTGCCGTGTGACAGATGAGGAAAGTGAGGCACAGGGAGCCAGGGCACATGCTGTGTAGGAAAGTGCACACCAAAATATTTAGTGATAAAGGACACAGTGTTTTGAACTTACTTTAAAATAGTTCAGGGATACATGCAAACATGGCTATGCACATGTGTATAATACATATACATATGTACTGTGTGTGTGTGTGTGTGTGTGTGTGTGAGAGAGAGAGAGAGAGAGAGACAGAGAAGAGAGAGAAGAGAGAGAGACAGAGAGAGAGAAGGAAAATGTGAGCAGTAGTTCCATCTGAGTAAAAGGCCGTGGGAATCCTTTATTCTGCTTTTCAATCTATGTCTGACACATCGAATGAGAAGCTATCCCCTTAGAACCTGCTCCAATGGAGGCTGCGAGCTAACCCTACCAGCTGTCTCCTTCCCTTTCTGGAATCAGCCATCCATTGGTCCCAACTCTCTTGCATTTGGATGTGAATGTGTGACCGAGACCCCGCCAATGGAGTGTGAGTTCAGGTGATGAGCACCTCCTCCCTGGTCCATAGACCCTACCGTCGTCCCTCTGCAGAGTTGGAAGCTCCCTCTGGACATTAACGAGCTCTAAGAAGGGAGGAATCTGGGCGTGAATTGTCACTAGTCATTTGGGACATCATGTTCTCAGGAAATACACTCCTGGTATGGTGGGCACTGAGGTGAGGGCGAGGAGGTGGTTGATCTTCTCACGTGGCTCACGTGACGTGCCTCCCACGCCATCCCTCACCTCCAGGTGTGCCCTCCGGTCCAGATGTGTGTTCTCCTGCCTGTGATTTTGTTTGTGCTGCTCTTCCTGCCTGCAATGCTTTCTCAAATGTACTTCACCCCAGGGAGCCTCCCATCCACCTCTCCGTGACCTTCCTAGCTCTGTGCAACGGCTTCTGGCGTGTGGTGATGAGTCACAGAAGATTTCAGCCGAGTGCCAAGGGGTCTTCTTTTCCGGTCTCTGATCTCACCGCTCCCTCTGTGCCTAGCAGGGGGCCCAGTGCGTGTGTCAGGGGACAGTTCGGATAAAACAGACATGTGAGTGACCTGACCTCTGTACCGGCATCTCCAACCACCACTCCCACAAACATAGAGTGTTACTTGAGGCAGAACTCTTTGACTTAATTAATTTTCTTGACATTTTAGGTCTGGGTTTTGAATCACCGAGGGGTATCTCAAAGGTATCCCAGGGAGAACATGGGCTTGCCTGGATCCTGACATCTTTGCCAGAGATAAACAGAATAAGATAAAGATGTGGTGATGATGATTGTGGTGTCAGCGGTGGTGTGTGGTGGTGGTGGTGGTGGTGGTGGTGGTGGTGAGGTGGTGGTGGTGGTAGTGGTGGAGGTGGTGGTGGTGGTGGTGGTAGTGGAGGTGAGTGGTGGTGTGTGGTGGTGGTGGTGGTGGTGGTGGTGGTGATGGTGGTGGTGGTGGTGGAGTGTGGTGGTGAGGTAGATGGTGGTGGTGGAGATGATGTGATAATGGTGGAGGTGATGGTGGTGTGGTGGTGGAGGTGGTAGAGGTGGTGGTGGTGTGTGGTGGTGGTGGTGGTGGTGGTGGTGGAGATGATGGTGATAATGTGGAGGTGATGGTGGTGGTGGTGGTGGTGGTGGTGAGTGGTGGTGGTGGTGGTGGTGGTGGAGATGATGGTGATAATGGTGGAGGTGTGGTGGTGGTGGTGGTGGATGGTGGTGAGTGATGGTGGTGGTGAGTGGAGATGATGGTGATATGGTGAGGTGATGGTGGTGGTGGTGTTCATGGTGGAGGTGGTGGTGGAGGTGGTGGTGGTGGTGGTGAAGGTGGTGGTGGAGGTGGTGGTGGTGTGGTGGAGGTGGTGGTGGTGGTGGTGGTGGTGGTGGTGGTGGTGGTGGAGATGATGGTGATAATGGTGGAGGTGATGGTGGTGGTGGTGGGGGGGTGGTGGTGGTGGAGGTGGTGGGGGGGGGGGGGTGGTGGGGGGGGGGGGGGGGGGGGGGGGGGGGTGGGGTGGTGGTGGTGGTGGTGGAGATGATGGTGATAATGGTGGAGGTGATGGTAGTGGTGGTATAGAAAAGCAAAGAGTTTTAGCAGCAAGAGTGGAAGCTCCATAGAACAGAACTTCATCTGTTTTGCCTCCCAGGGGCCGGCACTTAAAGGAAGGAGAGAGACCGTGCCTGTCACCCACCAGTGCAATCACAGCAGCCTGCCATGAAGTGGCTGGCAGGGAGCAGCCACCCGCACCCAGGCTCTTCCTGCACTCAGGTTCCTAGTTAACACTTGGTCTTTAGAGAGCTCTGTCTGCAGCCATGCTGTGGTCTGGAGAACCCTAGCTGTGCCTGTCACGGCATCTCTGCCATGTGCCATCAGACAGCCACTTGACCCCTGGGCCCCGCTTGTCTCTGGTTCAGTGAAGGGGCCACTTCCCAGGACTGTTGTGTGGGTGACCTGGAGTAAATAATCCTAATGAGTGCAAGTGTCTGGCGAAGGGCCCCAGCACATGCAGACAGGAAGGATCATCTGGCATTAGGAAGCCGTCAGAGACGCTGACAGACAAACCTGGCTGAAGCGACAATTGGCGAGGAAACCCTGCGCTATTCCCTGCTGACGGCTTCAGCCCCAGACAGACACTAGGCCTTCTTGCACTGGCAATTCCGTTGGTCCCACCTCTGGCCTGACACCCTGTCCAAATAGATCCTGATCCAAGGGAACCTTCCTGGTGCCAGCGAGGAACCAGGGAAGCACCGCCCTCCCCCAGCTGGGTCCCACCTCACCACACAGGCCATGGCCCTGGGCCTTGCTGGCTTTGCTGGCTTCCAGGATCATGAGTCCTGAGCTGTGGAGCCACTGGATCTGGATGTGTGAGGGTGTCCGGATGATGTACATGTGGCCTGTATCCTCGATTCGGAACCCATATCTGCTCACTGGCGGCCACACAGCCTGAGAGTCCACAGTCACCTTAAGGGGTAAGGAGTTGGGAGTACAGCTCATATCTGTCTGTACTCCCACATACGTGCCCACTCAGGTATCCACTTATCTATCCATCCACCTGCTTATCTATTCACACATCCATCCGCCTGTCTGTCCACCTACCTACCCACCCACCCATCTATCTTTTCATTATCGTCTGTCCATCAGTCTTTCTGACAAACACTGTCTAGGCACCTCCTATGTGCCAGGTTGTTTGGGGCACAAGCATCCAAGGCATAGCCCAACAGAACATGGGAGAATTCTGAAAATATTTTACAGGCAAAACCCAATAAAACCAGAACTGTAACAGCAGGAGGCGGGCTGCATCTTACTGCCCACATAAACACGAATTCCCATCCTTTCTAAACACCTCCTTAATCACTGGCTCTGCTCAGATAGTTTCTCCTGGGAGATTTCCTCTACAGCCTGGGAGGTTAGGTACTCCCTCCCTGGTATCAGCTCACTTCTGCGCTGACCATCAAGGAGGATGTAGTTCCTGCCTAGTTAAGATTACCACTAGAGTGTGGTTTTCTTCGGGGCAGGAACTGTGTCTGATTCTTTGACTTTCCAGCACTTGCCTTTGGCCTTGGCATCGTTTGGGGGCTCAGTCAGTGTCTGCTAAATCGTCAGCACACCCCAGTTTTCACAAACACTCAAGGCTATAGCTTCTATTACAAACAGACAAGGTTAAAAGTGTATGTAACGTGGAGTGAGAGTTAAGTGTTATGTTATAAAACTAAAAGAGAGAAAAGATTAAGATTATAAAATATTTATTATGATTTACCATCCTCCCTTCAGAAATAGACTATTTTATTAATCCTTCCACAAATTACCCAGCATGTGAATTACCGAGCTATAGGAAGGAAAACTTCAGTTCAGGAGCTAGAAAACTGTGACTTTGGGAAGGTCCCCAACTCTCTGATACCTTAAGCCTTCCTATTGTACCGCCAAAGGCTTGAACTCCAGGTTATGAGTGTGACCCTCCATATCTAAGCCCAGGCCCCTGGGTTCTACAGGCCTAAACAGTTCTATAAGGAATAATGAGACTGAAGTAATCATTTAGAAGTCTCTCAAGAAAGACGAGCCCAGGACTGGACAAATTCATGGCCAAACTCTGCCAGAACTTCAACGAATTAATGCCAATGCTCCTCAAACTATTCCAGAAAACAGAGAGGGAAAGAATGCTACCAAACTCATCTTACAAAGCCAATATTACTCTCATGCCAAGTTGGCTAAAGAACATGACAAAATACAAAATAAAACTATAGACCAATCTCCCTCATGACACAAAAATCCCTCAACAAAGCACTTACAAACTAATTCAGTCATACAATAAGCATATCCTATACCAGGATCGAATTGGTTTCATTTCACAAGAGCAAGGATGATTCAATGTATACAAGTAAATAAATGTAATACAGTGCGTAAAGAGACTCATGGGGACAAATCACATGGTCACCTCAATGGATGCAGAAAAGGCCTTTGACGAAGTCCAGCATCTTCTAGTGATGTAGGCCCAGGAGAAACTAGGAATAGGAAGAATGTACCTCAACACAATGATGACTAGAAAATAAGCCCATAGGCCACACTGTATTCAATGGAGGGAGAAATAAAAGCATTCCCTCCAAACTTAGGGACAGACAAGGGTGTCCACACCCTCAGCTCTTATTCAGTTCAGTGTTTGGTTGTATCCGGAGCAACAAGGCTAGAGAATGAAACACAAGCAATGGAAACAAGAAGGTAAGCACAAACCACATTATCCCTCCTCGCAGATAACATAATCTCATATCCAAAACACCCCAAAGGCTTCATCAGGAAGTTCTGGGGCCTGACATTTCAACCACGTAGCAGGAAAGCAATCTCATTTTCAACAGCCTCAAAAAAAAAAAAAAAAAGCAGAAATACACTTAACCAAGAACGTGACTATATCGACAATGAAAAACTTCAGCATCATGGAAAGACTGAGGATAGAATGTGGAAAGAACATCCACACTCACAGATTTGCAGGATTAATATTGTGAACATGGTTATATTACTAAGAACAATCTGTAGATTCGGTACAATTCTTATCAAAATTCTGTCTTTATGGAAATAGAAATTCAAATGGAAACACAAAGGTCTCTGTATGGCCCAAACAATCCTGAGACTAGAGAGCCACGCCGGAGGCGCCACAGTACCCAACTATGAGTTATACTCAGAGCCACAGTGGAAAGAAAGAAAGGATGAATGAATGAATGAATGGAAAAACAAAAAGCAAACAAACCTGCCACAAAGGACTAGAACAGAGGACCCAGAAAGGAACACACAGCTGCAGCCACCTCATTTGTGACAGACGTTTAAAACACACATTGAAGAGAAGATAGTTCCTTCAGCAGATGGCGCGGAGAAGACTGGAGACCCACGTGCAGAAGACGAAAACCGGAGCTATCGCCCCCTGCACAAAACTCAAAATGGATCGAAAGCTTGAAGGTGCGCTGGGGAAAGCGGACACTGCTTCCTGACACAGGCAAAGACTTTCTGAAAAGGATTGCAATGGCCCTGACATCACAGCAAATTCGATACGTGACGTTTCACCAGATTAAAGAGATCCTGCACAGAGAAGGAAACAATTGCCAGAATGAAGACGCGGCTTGCAGAATGGGGTGAATCTTGCCCTTCATCTAAGAGGGAGATCAATATAGAGACTATCTATAGAACTCAAAAATTAAGCACAAAACACCAAATCGTCCAGTCAACAAGAGGAAAATGAATTGGACAGAGGATTCTTTGGACAGCAATCATTTAAGGTTACACTGTCTTGCCAGCCCAACGATGCCTGTAACCATCTGCCCTGACATTAAAATGGACAAAGCATCCCAAATTAAATAACTTTCAAGTATACCGTATTTTGCTTTATTTTATTTTATTTCCTTTTATTTATTTTTTGAGACAGAGTCTCACTATGTAGCCCAGGCTAGCTACACAGAGGCAGCAAGCCTTTGCCTCCTGGTGCTGGGATTACAGGCATGTGCCATCATTTCTTAAAAGAGGGCGTCTCCCAGTCCCTGCCCCTAACTACAAACAAGTCTCAGGCCCTTACTCCTGCATACACTGACCCTCTGTGGCCAGTGCCCTGCCCTGCAGGCCACATCTTTGTTATACTCACCTTCCTGTTGAAGCGGTCGATGGTGACATGATGGGCCAAATGAGTCACATTCAATACAACCAGACAGAATGGGGGCCAGTTCAGGTGTCCCTGCAGAAAGCCCAGCCTCATCAGTCCAGGGCCCCGCCCCTCCAAGTCCCCCTCCAACTGTGTGAGTAAAGGAAATGTGGGCACACTTGCAGGCCTGAGTAGATGGTACATAGAATCCTACCTGACCTCCTGTGAGCCCAGCTGAGGGAAAGAAGGGAGGAAGAGAAGAGGAAGGAGGAGGGAGGGAGGAAGGGAGGGAGAGAAGAGGAAGGAGGAAGAAGGGGGAGGAAGGGAGAGGGAGGGAGGGAGGGAGGGAGGGAGGGAGGGGAGGGAGGGAGGGAGAAAGAGGAAGGGAGAGTGCTTCCTCTGTCCACTTGGCTCCCAGGATCACCCCAGCAAGCCCCTGCAGCTGGCACCTATGACCACAGACCACCACCTTAGAATGGCTCCCCCACTCCTCCATACCCGGTGTCAACTCTAGGGAGTCTAGAAAGCTACAGGGACTAGGAACAGTGCAGGTCCCAAGAAGGGCCAGGAGGTGGCACACTCCGCTCCACTCGTCCCCTCAGTCACCTGGCCTGATAAGGGGAGATCAGCTACCATTCCAGGAACCTCCTGGGAGGCAGAAGGAGAGAGAAAGGTGCCGCCATGGCCCTTCCCAGGACCTACCCTAAGGTCTGGCATTCCTTGAACTCCAGCTTACTACCCAATCTCCCCTCTCAGCCCAGTTCAGTTCTCAGGCCCTGGCAGGGAGAAAAGCATGGGGCATTTACCAGGTTGGCACTCTTACAATCCAGGACATGGACAGAGATGATTTCGTCCGGGCTCTGGCTGAGGATATAGATGGCCTCCTTGAACAGGGCCGCATGGCTGCCATCGAAGGTTACAAAGCTCAGGTCCGGGAAGACTGAGCATCGGCCTGGAAGGGGGGCAGGGAAGAACAGGCAGATGGCCCCAAGGCCACCTAGGAAGACTGGTGGGCGGGTGAGTCAGAGATTCTGCGGATTGGAGAGTCCCTGGGGTCACAAGGGTAGGAGCCACAGTTAGATGAGAGTTCCTGTGAAAGTGTGAGCGAGAACACAGCCTGGGGAAGAGGCATGCTGGGGTAGGGGAGAGAGGAGGACGGTGGCTCGGGCAGACTCCGTCACTCACAGGCACATTCCCAGAGTGGGCAGCAGCGATCCCCGCCCACTCGCACAGCGAGGCCCAGGACTCCACAGTGAGGGCGAGCAGCGCCCTGGGGACAGTGTTGAGACCGGTTCACGCGCACCAGCTGGCCCTCCAGGCAAATGTGCCGGATGCAGTCTTGTTCAGCGATGGGCTGTGGCGCAAAGTGGGGTGTCGGCGTGAGTGCCCCCTTAGAGCTGACGGTATTACCTGCCTCAGCCCTTCCGGAACAAGCCAGATTCTAGCAGGGCAGGCGACCCTGAGGTAAAAAACTAGGAAACTGATGCCCCGGGATAGCTGGTCCCAACGGTCAACTTGAAACAACCACGAATCACTTGGGAGAGAGTCTCAGTGAGGGGCTGTCCGGGTCAGGCTGGACTGCGGGTGTGTCGGTGGTGGGCTGTTTTAATCGTCTTAATGGATGTGGGAGGCCCAGCTTGACCGTGGGCAGCACCTCAGGTTTGAGCCCCGGACTGTGTAAGTGCAGTGAAAGCTGGCTGACCAGCACGCATGCATCTATTCTTTCTCACAGTCCAAACCACATTCTCATCCCACACCCCCAAAACACACCAAGTCATCCAATGGGGCCCTGGACCCAAACAGGCGGGGTGGGACCCTGCTCTGGTTTCAGGGGACCAGGGAGACCTGGGGGATTTTGAAGTACCAGGAGGTTGAGATAGGGATAAGCAGGGTCAGGGACACTAACGCCATCTTGCAGCAGAGGGTTTCGGAAAGGACAGGGGCCTCGACGAGCCCAGCCTATGACCATACAGTGGGGCCCATCTTAGTGGCAGGGAGAAGGCCGGGTCTTGGGGAAAGGACTCACAACCACTGAAGAAGCTGACAAGTCACTCACCACACAGGTGGCAGAAATGTTCACGTCGACCTCCATCGATCCCTCTGCCAAGCTCTGGGCTGGAGCTGAGCGCCCTGATTGCTCCGTGGTGGCCTGCCTCACTAGATCCTCTTGGGGCTGGAGGCCTGCTGGGGTCCCATGGGCCTCTGCCAGCTGAGGTAGCAGAACCAGTGAGCTCTCCCGGGAGGCCGTCCTGGCTGTTACCCGGCTTAGGGAGTAGGATGTGGGCACCAGTGGCCCTGTGCCAGCCTGGGGGCTCTCCGCCTCTGTCACCAAGGGGCTAACAGCATGGCTCACTACAGCTGTGAGTTCTGTGAACCCACCCTGGGCAGAGCCAGAGATGAAGGTGGGCGGAGTTACTTTCTTAGATAGGATGGCTGCTTTAGGGGTGGTGCTCTTCCGTGGGGCCACAGACACTGTGGGGGGCACCCCAGCAGTCACCGCTGAGGCTCCAGAGCTTGGCAATGTGGCTCCCAGAACTAAGTCTGGAGCCACAGCTGTTACTTGGGGTTCCATGGGGCGAGGTGAGTGTGCCTGGTCCTCCACAGCAGGCACGAGAGGCACTATCAGACTGAGTGTGTGAGCAGGTGGTGTCACAGTCGTGGCCACGGCCGGAGTGGTGGCCTGCCGCTGAGGTGGAGGGGTGGTGATAGAGCCTGGGGGGCCCGGTGTGGCCACCGGGGCAGATGTGCCCGCTTTCGCCAAGGGCAGGCTGGTGTCAAGAGGCAGGCCAGAGAGGAGCTGGGGTGGCCGAGTTGACTCTAGAGAAACTAAAGCTGTGGCCCCCAGTCTGTGAGCATCCGTGAATGGGCTGCCAGCAGCCGGGGTCCCTAGGGACGGCGCTGGAGGCCCGGGGGCTGCGGTGGAGTGTTGGGCTGGATGAGGCAAGTCAATGGGGCTGAGCTTGGGTGTGAGGACACTGGCAGCCTTATAGGCTGGCTGTGCCCAGGTTCTCCCTTCTCTGTAGCTGCCAAGACCTCCAAGCCCTTGGTGACGAGGGGACTGCCCGGAACCCTCTGTGCTGTGCTCACAGCCAGGGCATGGCTGGAACTTGAAGTGCTCTGGGCCAGGACGGACGGGGACATCACTGTCTTATCTGTGACCTTAGTTACTGGAGTTGTCAGGTGGGATCCCAGGGAGGTGGGGGGCCTGGAAGTTGCTCCAGGGGAAGCCACAGGTCTGGAAGAGGGGCCTGGTAGCCAAGAGGGCTGTAGGGGTGTAGTCCTAACAGGAAAGGAGTCACGACTTAGGACTGTCACAGCTTTGGTCATGAGCGGGAGGCGAGGTACAGGGGGGGACCGGGAGGAGACCGTAGTGTTGGGACTCCCTGCAAAGGTCGCGGTCACTTTGGTTGTCTCTGTTGTACCAGATACAGTGCCAGATGTGGGTGTCTGCGGAGAACTGAAGAGGGAGGATGAGGACCCTGGGAGGTGAGAAGTGGCTAGGAGGCTGGCAGCCCCTTCCTCTCTGTCTAGGGCCTCTGTGTGGGGAGCAGGAAGATTAGATGCTGTAAGCCCCAGTGGGGGGTGCAGCGTGGGTTGGGTGGGGCCGGAGACAGCACTGGCCCCTCGGGGGCAGCCATTGGCGGGTTGGGGGCTGAAGTCAGCGGGGCTCCTGGGACAAGGGCAGGCCCGTGGGTGGGGGCACTGGGAGGCTCCCGTGGGAGCTGCTGCTTGTCACTGGGGGTGGGTAGCGCTTGACCAGGTGCCAGGGTCTCATTGCCAAGCGCCTCCGTGGGGCCCTGCAGGGCTGGCTCCACACCTGGGGCAGATAGGAAAAGAGGCACCTAAGGAGGGTGACTGCCCCTAGCGTCCCTGGGGGGGGCAGGCCTGAGGGAGGGGGCCGGAGGACCAGCACTCTAAGCAGTGGGACAATTGTCGCGTGGCTTCTGAGGACAGGCAGCCACGGTCTTTGTCCACAGAAGCCAGCGAGGCTGGACCCTGTGCATCGTTTTGCTAAGCCTGGCTCCCTGTGCACTCGGCATAAGACCCCCAAGCAAGACCTCCACCCCTCCCTTCTCCTTTTCCTGAAACGAGGGCCGGACAAAGCCTCGCCAGCTCTGAGGCTCTTTCCTTCTAGAGCTCTGTGCTGACTCGGCTGCCCTAGGACCTGGGACCCTGAGCCCCTCTTCCCAGGAACACCCTGGAGACTTGAAAGAGTCGGGAGGAGGAAGATGGAGGGAGGACACCAGGCCACTTACAGTCTTCCAAATAGACACATCTCTGTGTGACTTCATCGAGGACCTTAGGGGTGGGGCACACAGGGACACAGCCTTCTACCCTAAGGACAGAGCAGGGAGCTGGTCGGTGATCAGAACACAGTGCTGGCCTCCCTCTTCTGCCTGGATAGCACACAGGCCCCACCCTTCCTATGGCATGTGCGTGTGTACGTGCTTATCACGCACACTCTCATGTAAGGCTCTACAGAGACCTGGTCACACGTGTGTACGGTAGCACCCTGCCCACATCTTCGTGCCCTGGCCAGCAAGTGTGGCTATGGGCACACCTGTGCATATGCTCAGGCTCTCCATCTAGGCCCATTATCACACAGCCCACAGGCCCTTTCCAAGGCTATAAAAAGCCAAGATGTGTACATATCGCATACACACATTCGCATCCATGTGGATGCCCACAAGTATCAGCTTCCACACCCAAGTGCATATAACCAGCTCACACAGGTGTGTGAATATACCTGTGTACAGCCCATACACACTGAATACATAAAAAAAAACACAAGGTTCAGCTATATCCATACACATCGCGGGCCAGTACACAATCTGAGCATGTGACGTTTATACACGGCACACACACGCTGTTGTGGTCTGGATGCGAACCCTCCCCCATGGATTTGCCGCCATGCCTTCACACAACAATGGCTGGATCCCGTCTTAAACTGTGACCACAAATCAGCTCTTCTTCCCTGCGGCTGCTCTTGTCACGGCAGTGAGAAAAAATAACAAAGGCACACACACAAAAAACAGATTTCCCTGACACACACAGTCCTATACCCACCTTAGTACAGACCGCTACACACAGCCACACATGCGTGTCTACACACATGCTCACAGTGCGCTCACGCTCTGTTTCACAGGCGCTGACTCCATGCCCCCTGCCCGCTGGCCTTACCTGGGCACATCCTGGCAGCTGGCTGCCCATGGGTCCCGGCAGGTTTGGAAGCAGGGGCTGGCACAGGCATCATAGTGCCACTCACAGATGGGGTAGGCGGCCCCCAAGGGCTTGGCATCTGGAAAGACAGTCCCCTCCGAGTCGCTGGGCTGAGAGCCTGAACACCAGACCCACCCGGAATTACCCCAGTCAGCCCGTGCCCCCGCCCCCGCCCTGTAGTGAGGACAATAACAATGGGCAGAAAAAGAGTGAGAAGCTGAGGTCCTGCCGGCTTCTCGGCCTGGTGCCCCAATGGTGCACTTTAAACTCTGGGGGCCAGTATGTGTCCTAAGCAGGAAACAGAAGCCAAGCGCTCCATGACCCTCCACCCCCCCCACCCCCGCCCAGGCTCAGCTTCCCGCTCACTTCCACACAGGCCACGTTTTTCTACACTACGCAAGTGGCCTGTGGCAGCGGGCAGGACCCAGGAAGTTGGCTAGGTCTCAACCCACCCCGCCACCACTCCCTATTCGGCCAATATGGACATCAGATCACCTCCCATTCCAGGGGTAGCCACCAGGGAGCACCCCTCCCCTCTCCAAAAGGATGAGGATTCTGTTCCTTGGGGACACGTGGAAGGGAAGAGGTCAGGAAAAGCAGCTGAAGTGAGGCAGACGGCCCAGACTTAAGAGCAACAGCAAGGCAGACACTTACCCAGAAGACGGAAGAGCGCACTGCCACGAAATGCCTCTGTGTGTTCGTATGTCCGCAGAGCCAGCTTAAGGCCTGATGAGTGGAGGAAGGAGCCAGGCTTTGCCAGGGACTCCAGAGCCACCAGGCCGGCCTGCCATGTCCCCCGGTGCAGGGAGAAGGAGGCGTGCTGTTGGAAGGCTTCACCACCCTGCCACTTAGCCATCCCTAGAGACCCGTTGGCTGTGGTGTGCAGGAAGAAGTTGGGTCTGTCCGCCGCCTCCAGGGACACAATATCAGGGTCTGCAGAGCCACGGGAGTTAGGTCAGTGTACACAGAGAACCAGATTTGGGGGGACGCAGCATACCAGCACGTGTCCTCACACTCAGTGGGTGGGGCTGACAGCTCCCTGGGGACTCGCTGGATCCTGTTCCTGTCACTGCGCCTCTGACCTTCCTCCCCATCCTCAGTCTTCCTCCTTCTGCTCACAGGCCACCCTCTGGTCATTCATCTCTTGGGACTAAGGGGGGAGGTTAGAGAAGCCCACAGCTGCCCTCTCCTGTCATGTCTTGCCTCCCTTCAACGGGGTCTGGCAATTCAGCAACTTAGTGTCCTTATCACATCCAGTGCTCCCCATTTCTTCCTGTCACTGTAAGTTTCTGTTTCTCAAGACCCTAAGCTAGCTCGACCCAGGCAGACCCCCCACATGGGCTCTGAAGCGCTCTCTCTCTCTCTCTCTCTCTCTCTCTCTCTCTCTCTCTCTCTCTCTCTCTCTCTCTCTCGTCCTGCTGTGGGGCTGGAATGCCTGCTGGGCAGGACTAAGTCTCTTAACGTCTCTAGTTCCTGTGCCTAAGGCTCAGAGAGAGGGAGACCAGGAGAATGGAGGAGAGAAGGGGGGTGAGCACAAAGAGAGGGGAAGGAGAGAAAGAGAAATGAGGAAGGAGGCCAGAGAGAAGGAAGAGGAAGGACACAGGAGAAGGAGAGCAGCTGCCTCTGTGACTTCTGAAAAACACAGTCAGGGACAACGGCCTGTGGGGGTCCTGTCCTAGGCAGTTTAGGGTCACAGAGGTTAAGAAACTAGTCTGAACTAGTAACAGAGCGTGGGGCTGGAGCCCTGTGGGTGGCTTCGGACTTCAGGACCCCCCCCCTCCCCTGTCTGTCTGTCGGCACTGCCTTTCCTGAGAGGGCTGGACTGGAGCCAGAGGGTGGGCCTTACCATGGGCCTTGGCCTTGTACAGAGCAGCTGTCAGCAGGAAGCTTGAAATGTCCCCTGGCTCCAGGTCCTCTGCCCTCACAAGGCCTATGTCACCGTCTACGGCCTTCACGGCCACAAGAGTGCCGCCACCGCCGCCGCCGGCCGCCACGCTGGACAGCTGGAAGGGACCCTTACCTAGCGCTGGAGAGGAGAGACCCTGTCATAAGCCCCACGGCCACCCATCAGAAGTTGAGGAGAGGCGGGGTGTTAGAAAGGGACTTTTGGTGGCTTCTCATCCCAGACCACAGGAACTTTAGTGGCTGTGATGGGTCAGGAACCCCAGGCTAGCAGCCCCTGAAGGAGATGGACCCTCCCTCAGTGCCTAAGCCATTGCACAGGGAGCCCGTGACAGTCACCCCCATAAGCATGAGCCATTACCGTGACAGGCATCACTCCGTTAGGGACCCCCGCCCAATCCCGAGGGGTGCCAGCCAGGACCTCGGAGCTCAAAGTCCGTGTCTATTTATTTCTTGCACATGTCTCATTTGTGCTTGGGAAGGGCTTTGGCTATTGGGTGGAGGGGATGTGGGTGTCCCAGACAATTGTGACAGCTTTATGCCTCTGGTGTGTCCCATAGCTGTCTGGGTCACCTTCCCAGCCACTCTCCCCATCCCTAGGATAGAATCTCAAGAACACAGCTTTAATTCAGGGCTCTTCCACACTGGGCCCGCGCTTTGCCCACTACCCCACCAGGCCTCCTGTCACACTGGACTTCCTGCTTCATTGAAGGAGCCACATGGCTGTCCTAACTCATCTCATCATGCTGTCCCACACCCTCAGAGAAATCCTTCTCCTCTCCTGCCTTCAAGACACCTCCTCAGTCCCTGGAGAGCAGCTCAAATGTCACCCACCTCCTTAGGGAAGTTCTCCCTGCACCCTTTCCCACCACACTCCCCTCCATGCTCTACCAGCTCTTGGAGCAAACACACACCAGTCACAGCTCTGTGGTGTGGATCCCATCTGTGTCCTTCATTAGAAAGCAGACAGACAGTGGAAGTGTGCTGGTAAATGGTCAGCAACCAGCTCTCAAAAAACAGATAAAAAGTGGGTCGCATCGGCTGATTTCGACGGTGTGAACACTCAAAGCAGTGACCAGTTTCAACCAATGCAGGGTTCAGAGCACACACATGGAATGCTCCCGTGTACCTCTGTAAAGCTCCTCTTTCCCAGCACCCCATGAGGCCTGGGCCACAGAAAATGCTGGGAGAAAAACGAACCAAGAAATGGGTGAGTGGGCGGGAGGGTGGGTGGAGGATGCTAGAAGCAGCTTGTCCTTTGCAAGTAACTGACACCAAAATGCCGCAGAGGGGGAGAACTGCTGCTGAAATGTCTTGCCTGATGTCACAGGGATCCTCCTGTCCCAGGAAATGCCGTTTTCCCAGAGTCTGGGACCATCAGCTGCCCCTCGGAACGGCCATTAGGCAGGACGTCTCTCTGAGCTGTGATGTTGCAGCCTGGTCCATCCAGCGCTCCTCTCACTGATCCCTGATCTTGTCTCTCGTTTCCTTCCCATAAGCCATAGTTGTTAGCTCTTAAACCTGGGACAAATGGCTAACTGAGCCGCCTAGTGACACATCAAAGCTGATGCTGGCTGCCGGGTCCTCCCAGCATACCTCAGTGCCTACCTGTTGTAGCAGCAGTTCTCAACCTGTGGGTCGCGACCCCTAGGGGGGTCAACCACCCCCTCACAGGGGTCGCCTAAGACCATCTACATATCAGATGTTTACCTTATGATTCACAACAGTAGCAAAATTACAGTTATGAAGTAGCAAGGAAGTAATTGTATGGTTGGGGGTCACCACAACATGAGGAGCTGTATTAAAGGGTCACATGCCCTACCCTAAACTCGTCCAGCCCAGGGGCTGGGCTGCCCTTCCCGCAGCTGCTCTGCCATGCATAATCCAGCCGTTTTGGGTGTACCAATGCTTTCTTATCCTCTTACCTTTTGGCTCCTTGGCTCCTGGCTCTCCTCTCTCCCTTCCCCTTCTCTCTTCACATGGCCTGGCTCAGGGTCAGGCTCACTCTGGACTCTTCCAGATGCCTCTGCCTCTAACTGTATTCTCCCTCGTATCACACTAAGCCTTCTCCTCCACAGTACCGAGGGAGCAGCCATTATCTCCTTTTTATTTCTGTTTTTTCACTCAATAGTCTTGCTGGGAAGACGCTTCCCAAGCCCAAATCAGCATCAAAATGTACACGAAGCCTATGCCCACACCTACACAGGCCGGCTCCTGTAGGGTGTGCTGGGAGGAGACGTAGGGGATTAGACGCCAAAGGGCTAGGGCACTGAAGACCTCCAGGACTCCACCTCAGCCCAAGTGGGCCAAGTTTGATGCTGAGAACTATTCTGGCGGCCATCTTGCCACCGCCCATTCAACCTCTGACTAAACTGACTAAGTGGCTCTGATACAAACACTAATCTTCCTTGGTCCTTAGCAATGGTTTGTCTTTTCATCTCCATTAATACTCCAGATGTGGTGCATATCTTGGTTCCGTGAACTCTTGGGTATTTGAAGATCCCATCTAGGTATTCAGCAGCCTTCCTCAGAGAAAGCGGTCTGCACCTGCTTTGGACAACTCGGGTCTTCAGAGGACCCTGGTGACACTTGATGAGCTTATCGGGCCCAATCAGAAACACTGTGGGGCAGGCACACTAACACCAGTGGCTTCCTGCTGCCTGGTGAAGCCTCCCTGAATGATGAAAATGCCCAAGAAGGCTGCTGTCCTGGGCCTCACATGGGTCTGCAGGAACAGCTGTGGATAAAGTCCTGGACGTCCCTGAGCCCTGCGCCACTGGGACTCCGCATCGAACAGTCCCTCCTGGAACAGTCTCAGCTGTCCCAGAGCCAGCAGCACCTCAGGAGGTCAGCACTGATGTGGCCCAAGGACAGAGTTAGCAGTGCCCCAGTCAGGCCCCGGCCCCCAAAGGCTCCACTTAGGGGGAAATCTGGCTTACCTTTGTTGAAGAAGTCACAGTCGTATGCTAAAGAAGAAAGGAGAGAGATTTCCCATTAGCACGGCACCTGGACCCAGCCTCCCCTCATCAGAGACTGGATCTGGCCTATTTCCAAAACTCCAAGATTGAGGGATGGACTTGGATCCAAATGGTTTTTGGTTTGCTTGTCTTTTGAGACAGCATTTCTCTGCATAGCCCTGCTGTCCTGGAACTCACTCTGTCGACAAAGTTGGCCTTGAACTCAGAGATCTGCCTGTCTTTGCCACTCAAATGCCAGGATTAAAGGTGTGAACTACCACTGCCTTCGCAGATCCATGTGTCTTAAAAGAAGGAAACATAGTGTCCTTCCTTGCAACCCAGCACAAGGCTCAAAACCTGGCTTGGAGTAGCACTCAGCAATGTGATGAATGAATGAATGAATGAATGATCAAACAAACGAAGGAATGTTGGACAGAAGAGTATGTTTTGTGTGACCATAAAGTTCAAGAACAGAATATGAAGATGTAGGAGTGACTATGTAGCCTAGTTGGCAGAGAACTTGTCTAGCATGCACAAGGTCCTGGGTCCAGTGGTTCTCCAGCATTGCATTATCTGGTGTGGTAGTGCACACCTCTAATCCCAGCACTCAGGAGGTGGAGGCAGAAGTATCAAACTCAAGTTCATCTTTGGCTATATAGGGAGTCTGAAATAAGCCTGGACTAGAGATCCTGTCTCAAATACAATAAACGGAACCAAAGTGGAGAAGCTCTGACTGGGTATTTTGCAGAAGAGCCCCAAAGAAGGAATGCAAGCATGAGACAGAAGTCCCTCAGCCTTGGATGAAACGGGACAAAGGGCCGCAGGATCCCAGGCTCCAGGATCTCCCCAACCCCTTGTGCAGTATCTGGCTCCACCAAAGCGCTTTTAGGCTGGAAGGAGCCCCTAAAGCATGGGCCCATTGCGCCCTCTAGTGGATGATCTGCATCTGTCCAGTGGCATCTCGTACAGATTCCTCAGTCCACCAGGAGTGAGCACTGAGGACCTTGCCAGAGTGTGTCGACCAAGAACAAAACTATGAGGAACCAGCTGGGCACACCTGGGATAAAGGCTGGGGAAGCATCTGCCTCACACACAGGGATGGTGTGAAGAGAGTCATCAACTTCTCTTTACACCCTAGACCCACAATCAACACATTTGGTTGTACCCTCTTGCCATCGTTAAGGATCAGGAGATGAAGCCAGACATGATGGCACACGCCTTTAATTCCAGGACTTGGGAGGCAGAGACAAACAGGTCTCCATGAGTTTGAGGCCATCCTGGTCTATGTAACAGCCAGGACTACACAGAGATATCCTGTCTCAAAAACCAAAAACAGAGTGAGGAGTGGGTTTGCCAAAAGCCTACAGGCAAGCACTTGCTTTTCCTCATTTGTGGACATGGAGTGCTGAACCGTAAAACTCTGAGGGGGGGGCTGGGGAGGTGACTCGGTTGGTAAAGCGCTTGCCTTACCAGCATGAGAACCGAGTTCAAGGCAGTGTTAGGGAGACAGAGACAAGGGGGTCTCTGGGGCTCATTGACCAGCCAGCTTAACGGCTACACACTGATGCAAAGAACACTTTTGCAGCTGGGCGTTGGTGGCGCACGCCTTTAATCCCAGCACTCGGGAGGCAGAGCCAGGTGGATCTCTGTGAGTTCAAGGCCAGCCTGGCCTACAGAGTGAGATCCAGGACAGGCACCAAAACTACACAGAGAAACCCTGTCTTGAGAAGAAGAAGAAGAAGAAGAAGAAGAAGAAGAAGAAGAAGAAGAAGAAGAAGAAGAAGAAGAAGAAGAAGAAGAAGAAGAAGAAGAAGAAGAAAGAAAGAAAGAAAGAAAGAAAGAAAGAAAGAAAGAAAGAAAGAAAGAAAGAAAGAAAGAAAGAAAGACAGACGTTTTCAGGGACGAAAGAAAGAAAGAAAGAAAGAAAGAAAGAAAGAAAGAAAGAAAGAAAGAAAGAAAGAAAGAAAGACAGACAGACGTTTTCAGGGACGTCTGTTCCCATCTGTCCAACCTTTGACTGGCAGGACTTGCTGTTGATCTGAACAGCAGTCATTTTAACATGTTAGCCGAGGACTTTTCCTTTAAGCTACATCTAGTTGTTTACTGGGGGGATGCATGTGGCATGGCATACATGTGGAAGTCGGAGAACACCCTGAGGGCATCTGTTCTTTTCCTCTGTCACAGGGGACCTGGGAATGAACTTGGCTGGTCAGGCTTGGCAGCCATCTCACTGGCCCAGGGTTATTGGTTTTAAAATACCTCGTGTAATATTTCTCACTTTATCTTTAAAATCCCTCCTTGCCTCAATGTCCCATAAACTCAGTGGGGTCCATGCATTCCCATTGTGATATTTTAATACCCACTGAAAACCTTATTAATCTTTGGAGAAACTATCTCTGCGTTCTTTAGGTCAACAGCTAATCCTGCTTTAATGTGACATTCTAAACATATTCAAATCAATACAAAAAGTTTATAATAAACACAACATCAAAACATTAAAATAAGCAGAAACAGCGTCCCACTGAGCCATCGTGGAACCCAGACCCAGGGGAAACTGGTAACACTGACCTTTGATATTTGTTCATCAACAATTCTTTTGCAGCAATTTTTAGTTTTTAAAGACACTGCATTAAAACGTTATTGTGTTGGATCGCTGAGCTTTCTGGTGTCCCTATAAATGCCACACCCCTGTCAAGTGCCTCACCTGCTTTACCTTAGTTCTAATTATTACACGAGACAACACACATGTCATGGTAGGTCCTCCACAGACATGTGTATCCCTCACCTTCCTGAAGGGTGGTTACCAGAAGCCAGGAGAGGGGAGACCCCACCAGGACCCAGCGTCTGTGCTGAAGGGTCTCAGGGGAGCTGGCAGGAAGAAAGGAAACCAAGCGGGGGCGGGGGGGTGCTCCCCCATCTTCTCCCTGCGGTCCCCCAGCCTGGAGCTCCGGGATCTATTAACAGCGTTGTGCGGCACCACACCACACTGCAGGAAGTTCGTGTCACTTCGCGTCCTCCGCGGCTGTGAGGTGGGGACTTGGCTTTGTTCCTGTGCTGTGGAGAAGGGATGAACCCCGGCCCCAGCTGGCAGAGCTGGGCAGACCAGAGTCTCCTCCCTTGTCGAGCTTGGGCGCTTGCCATTGTCCCGAACACAAGGTCGGAAAAAACCCACTGTGGGATACTGGAATCTAAAGGAAATGACCTTAGATTTTAGGAAATTAACCTTCTACACATTTCATTTCACCTTTTACTTCTTTTTTGTGTTTTATGGTATATATCTATACTCCCAATAGTATATGGATATAGTTGTGTATGTGTGTGCGCATGTGTGTGCGCGCACATGTGCCTATGTACACACACAATATTTCCATCTCATAGAGGTGTCAATCAGCAGTATCCACAGGCTCACACTGTTTTGAGTAAACAGGACCTCTCTCCACAGCTCAGCTGACAAAAGGCTTTTATGTTCATTATACTGTTTGAACTTACGGAGAGTTAGCTAGAGGCTGTCTATTCCTGTTTTTCAGGTGATAAAAACTGAGGCTCAGAGGAGTTGAGCAGCTTGTCTGAGGTCACACAGCATGCACAAGCCAGTGTGGCCCTGGAGCCCAGGACTGGGAACTCTCCTAGCCCCTTCAGGGATGAGCTCTAGCCACCCCACTCTCCTGCGTGACCTCGAGCATAGTGTGCACCCCTTTCTTGTCTCTCTTTCTTTACCACAGGCTCACCAATTGCAACACAGGACTAGACAGCCATGGGGGTGTAGTCTGGAACACTCACGGCAGAGGCGGGGGGTCCGCCAGTCAATGACCACCCCGTGCTGGCAGCACTGATGGGCGTAGGCAGACACGCTGGCACAGAAACACTCACAGTCACCACCCCGGCTGCAGCCACACGTGTCCGTCAGGCAATTTGAGTAAAACCAAGTGACATCAACCTGGGGAAGGTCAGAGGATTCCGAACGTCAAGCCTGCATCCTTTCTGTGACAGCACCATATAAAGATGGCCCCAGGTAGGATGAGCTGTCCGCATGGAATCAGCCCAGGATGCTGGACTCGGGGGGATTAGGGAACCGACAAAGCACAGACAGAGTGTGTGACCTGCCCAGCCAGGCTGGAGACACAAAGGCCAGGCTGCAATGGTCTTTGAAGCCCTGGAGGAGCCACGTGGACCTGAACCCCAGCCTCCTCATCCCATGCGGGCCGTGAAAAGACAGGGGTGCAGCAGGGGGTCACTGCTCACTCTGCAACAGAACTTGCTCATGAGCAGGGAGAGCCAGGTCTAGCTGGGTTTGCAGAGAGCAGAGGCTTGGCTGGCTGTCCCGAGGCGGCAGGGACTTGGGGAAGGATCATCTCAGCAGAGCAGAAGCAGGAGAGTGGAGGAAAAGATTCCCCCCCCCCCCCCGTTTGTTTTTTCGAGACAGGGTTTCTCTGTAACAGTCCTGGCTGTCCTGGAACCCACTTTGTAGACCAGGCTAGCCTTGAACTCACAGAGATCCGCCTGCCTCTCCCTCTCGAGTGCTGGGATTAAAGGTGTGCACCACCACCCCCAGTCTCCCTTCTTTTAAGGGAGTCTTTGAGAAGGAGAGGTCCTTGGAAGGTGGGAGGGACTTAGGAGGGGCCCACTTAACACAGGCACTCACCACGGGGTGGCAGGTCTCAAACACCTCACTGAGCAGAATAGCACACTCCTTCCTGGCAAATGGTTCTCGGACAGGATTCAGGACACACGTGTCCCGGGGGTCTGGGGTATCTGGGCACTGCAGGATAGAGGAAGAGCCTCACTATGGCACCGAGCAGAGACCTCCCTATCCCTCAAGTGCATGTGCCTGGTCACAGGGAGGCCCTGAGACTGCCCTCTTGGTATCCACATCCTTGTTTAATCCCCTCCCCTGGAGAGCGGGAGCAGCCTCCAACCTGCTCCCAACAAACAGAATACCAAAGGTTCTGGGAACACACCAGGTTGGGTATCTGTGATCACATGATTGCATCAGATGAGGTCCCAGAGCCCACCTCCCTGGGAGTCTGTCCCTTACTGGCTGTGAGGAAGCAGGCAGCTATGTTAGGAACCTACATGACAAGAAGTGAGTGGCTTCTAAGAACTGAGGGTGCTCTCTGGCTGACAGCTACTGAAAGCCAAAGATTTCAGGCCTACAGGTCCAGGAGTGGAGATGACCCACAGCCACCCACATGTGGAGCCTCTGAGTGAGAGCCCAGCCCTGGATGTCACCTTGAGCGCAGCCTATGGGACACAGAGTAGAAAACCCATGTTCTGATTCCTAAGCACCAGGAACTGAGGAGTTGCTCAGTGGTCTCCAGTTGACCACCACTGTTACACAGCAAAGGGTGGTTAACACATATTTCCCAGAGCTGGTCCTACTTCCCCAGGCCTATATTATTATGCACTGCCTCCCCAGCATGCTTAAAGTTATAAGCAATAAAGAGATATGGACTGGTGGGGAGGGGGTTCACAAATAAAAAAAATCAGTCACTCATTCAGTTTTTCTAAAATGGGTGTGGGTGCCATGCCCAACTGCTCTGCCTCCCCTCTCTATCCTCCTGCAAAGAACTAAGATCCACTCAGCGCAGGCAAGTGATATGTAAAACAGTCATATCACCATTCTCCATTGCTGCACCCAAGGCAGACATAATTAATCCTTAGATATTTCTCAGTGACACTTTGCAGGCAGCCTCTTGGGACTTGATGAGAGTTGTTATGGGTCCTCTCCTGGAACAGCACCCTCACTTCAATGGAAGACTAAGTTCACCCAGAAAGCCCAAGATAAGCCAAGACAAGAAGTCGAGTTTCCTGCTCTCAGTTCAGTGTGGTTCCCCCGACAGCTTGGCAGCGTCAGGCACCTTTCCAACCCTCAGGGATGCCACTATGCTTCTGCTCATGGTCTCCCTCCAACACAGCCTGTCTGCTAAATTCCACCCTTGGCCTCACCTTCTCCACGATGCAGTCGCTAAGGACTGCCTCAGCCTACAGGATTCTCTTCTCTGTTGTCCTAGCTAGTGCCGAAAGTGGTGATGGTGGAGAAGGTGGACCAGCCTGCCAGATTCCACAAGCCCTGCCTTCCACACGGGGGGGCTCCCTTGCCTAGCATAGGAACCCCATCTTTTCCAAACATTTTACCAGTCACATTTGGCCAAGGGCAGCGTGGGCTGCCCGCCTTGTGGGGCAGGGACAGAATTTCGGGCTACGAATACCAGTCAGAGGCAGAGGGCATTCCCAGGAAGGGCTGCACACCGATATTGCTGCACACTGATATTGCTCTCCCCTGACTTGGACCCAGGATCCATATGGCCCATCTAAGAGAGTGAGGGGCACCAGCCAGCTGGAAGTCCTTACCTCCACTGCAGCCCAACTGCTGCCGAACTCCTGGGGGTTCGTCAACTCCAGGTTCTCTGGGGTCCTCATCTCATTGACAGTTTTCAGGTCAAAGTTCCCACAGAGGCCCACCAGCTGACCCTGAGGGGGGGGGGTCCCATGTCAGCTGCCAGGTACAGCAGGGCTGAGCTGCAGCGCCAAGGCTGCTGATCCAGGACAAGTGTGGGGAGAACGCTTTAAAGAGGGATGGGGCAAGGCCAGAGAGAGCTGCCAGAACAGAATGGGTAGCAGTGGACAGGACGGGGTTGTGATCCTCTCAGGCCCTCAGAGAGGGACATCTCAACCACGGGCAGCAGCAGCCTGCCTTAGCCCTGGACAATGGCGGAAACCGTGGTGCTCAGGTCTCATGACTACCTGCCACTGAGGGCCGGCCTGCACGTGCACAGTGGTTCTCTGGTCCCATAGGAGGGTGATGTGCTCCCGTGGGAAATGCACCAGTGTGAAGAAGCCTGCTCTCCAGATGTGGACAGCCTGCTTCTCGTCCAGGAAGCTCTCAGGACTCTAGAGAGACAGAACGAGTCGGTTCTGAACCCAAGCGTCCCTCAACGCCAAATCAATCAGAAGTGGTCATGAGTCATTGCCCAGCTTCAGTACCTCACTAACTCCTCTCCCTTCCTCCACCACTATCCGACCTCTGCTCCTGCCCTTCATAAAGAACCCAGTCAGAGCTTCTGCCTCAGCGGCACTATGGATCCCAACCCTCTCCCGCCTCATCACCACCAACTGTACACTGTCCGCCAACCTTCCCCAGCCAGGCCCTTACCGGATCCCCCGAGTCGTCATCGAAGATGACCAGTGAGCTGCCCACGTTGATGGAGATGGACTTCCTGCAGATGACGCCGGAGCTGTAGCAGTTCACATCTTCCACCATCACCGAGAAGCTCCGCTCTGATGTACTCTGAGGGGAAGAAGAGAAGCCGGTCCAGCCAGGGAAAGGACTCGTCCTGTGAGAAGCACAGGAGAGGAGGCATGGGGGCTGAGGGCTTTTCCACCCTTTGTGTGTGTGTGTGTGTGTGAGTGTTGGTGTGGAGGTACATGTGTGTTTGTGTGTGACATGGTGGTAACCCAGGCAGCTCTGTGCAAGCATGCATGCACGTGCAATGTGGAAGCCGAGTGACAACGTTGGATGTCGTTATTGGATTCTGCCCACCTTGATAGTGAAACAAGATCTCTCACTGGCCTGGAACTCACTAAGCTGGCTAGGGTGGGCCAGGGAGCCCCAGGGAGACGACTGTCTCAGGCTCCCCGGCACTTGAACTACAAGTTCAGCCCAGCTTTTATGTGAGTTCTGGGATGATCTCAGGCCCCTACGCTTGCAGAGCAAGATCTCTACTGACCGAGGAACTCGCCAGCCCTTAACCTCCGTCTCATCAGCTGTGTGCCTTTGGGCAGCTCATTTCAGTTCTCTGACACTCAGATTCATTTTCTGGCTGCTCAGTGCCGTGTTTAGCAGGTGGTGACTTTTCCAAGGCATGAACGAGTGAGTGAATGGGTGTAACGGGAGGAGAGGGGACTGTCTGCAGACAGTGTAAGTGCTCTGCGGGAAGCTTGCGGTACGGAAGGGTGGACACACATCACTTATCATGCAGCACTTCCGCTCCTGAGGACTAAGACATCGGTCACACAAGCGTTGGCTGCAGCACTGAAGGACTGCAAACGAGCTAAAACCCATCCATCCCCGTGCGGCACAGTCCTCTCTGCGTGGAACGTTCCAACCGGCATTAAAAATGACATAGCGCGTGCTGGCAGTGTGTGATAATACCCAATGGAAAAAGGAAACCGTGGAGTCTTATTCGTGTAAACTAAACAGTGTGTGTGTGTGTGTGTGTGTGTGTGTGTGTGTGTGTGAGAGAGAGAGAGAGAGAGAGAGAGAGAGAGAGAGAGAGAGAGAGAGTCTCAAAACTAATAGTTTTGAGACATGGGCACACCACGGTGTGTGTCTGTGGTCCCTCTGCTCAAGGGCCATGGTGGGGACCACTCAAACATGAAAGTTTGAATTCATCTTGGGCAACATGGCAAGACCTTCATCTCAAAATAAACAGACAAATAAAAACACTAAAATCAATGGCACGAGTTCAACAGTGTGTATCTTGTGGAGTTCTTGAAATGACGAGACAAACTCTAGCTCAATGCTTGTCCACAGACAAGACCCTGTGAAAGGTTCCGTTTCACCCAGCATATGCGAGCCCTGACCACAAAAATCAATAATAAATAAGTGCATGTCTGCTCTGTCGTTATGGTTATTGCCGATACTCATATAATGAGATGGATGGGCCTAAGAAGATCAGTGTCTCTGGAACATCCAGCATTGCCCCACATCCTGCTGACACCCCTCTTCCTCTGGGGGACCCTTGCCTTCCCTGTGCCCCCCACATCACCCTTCCTCTTCCTATCCACGAACAGAGTTTCACCGCATGACTCCCGCGGCCCAGCACTTTTCTAGTCCCGTTTCCTGGTTCTGTGGCTGCCTAGCTGTGTCACAAGCAAGTTCTCTAACTTCCCCAGGCCCACAGTGTCCCATCTGTCACATGGGGACAACTAACCCAATCTGTCCACTGCCGTGAAAATTAAGTGGGAGAATCCATAAAGATGGTCAGTAGACCACCAGACCCACATTGCTACCGAAGCTTAAAAGGCAGGGCTCTTTCTAGCACAGACAGAAAAAGCATTATGACTAGTGGGGCAGGGCTGTGATGGTGTGGGGACCGGAAGTAGAGTTTCCTTCACCCTGACTGGCTCCTCCGGAAGCCGCACTTCAGGGTTTAGATCTCCCCACCCACCCAATTATACGGTAGCCTGGAGTCCAGCTCATTCACACATCTGACGGGTCTCAGTCCCTGGCTATTCTGGGTGTCCGTGGAGGCAGCTGGGTGAACACGCCCAGGAACTCACCTTGATCAGATGCACTTTGCACGCCCCTACGAAGTCAAACGGAAGTCCATCAAAGGTACGGTAGTGTCGGTCCCCGTAGACGGTGCAGGTGGCGGCACAGGGGTGCAGGGCGCATTGGAACGAGCCCCGCTGGCACACGCTGAAACACACCCACACAGAGGCAGCTCACAGAACACGGTTTACCTGCACTGGAATGCCCTTGAAGCTTTTGCCTGCTGAAGGCATGGGCTATGCCCCCCAAGAAGAGATTCCGCAAGCGTAGCAGCCTCCGGCAGGAGGAAGTTTGTGGCACTCCTTTTATTACTCATTCATTCATTCAACAGATCACTGGTGATGGACACATCTCAGGCATTCTCCCAAGAATTTGAGAAACATCAGTGAACAAAGCAGAACAAACACCCTCTGGCTTAGTAAAATGGAAGAAGGACGTACCCTGTCTGTTTTAGCAGGCGGGTAGTGCTGTGGCAGGGGGCGGACCATGGAGGGAAACAGGGTGTGTTTAGGAATGTGTCGCCATTTTAAACAGGGTTGGCAGAGACGAGGGAGCAGAGACTTCAAGGAGCCGAGAAAGCGAGTTGCATGGACATTTGGAAGAAGAGCATTGTGGGAACAGGGTGCGGTCTATGATGACCTTGAAGAACACTCAGGTGATAACAGCCAAGATGGACAGCCCAAGGATAAGAAGGTAAAGAGGTTTGGAGGGCAGAGGAGGGCTGAGTGGTGCAGTCCAGGAAGGCAGGTGAGGGTGTGACTTCTTCCTAGGAACGAGAGAGGAAGCCTCTGGAGGACTGGGGTGGGGATGGCTCCATCTGACTGGGACTGGGCAGAGGGGAGGGAAAGGCCACCTGGGAGGCACCGGCAGCAGGTCAGAGAAGAGGCCGGGGCTCGGTGCGGTCCCAGCAGTCGGAAGGTGAAGAAGCAGTCAGGTGTGAAGTCTGTTTTAAAGGCAGAACCGAAAGAGCCGAAGACTTCACTCTCTGACTAGTTCAAGCCAGCGAGATTCAATACTGTAACCCACCAGCTCCGGCCACCAGTCCTGAACTCCGATACCTGAGCACACCTGCAAGGGGCTCCAGGTCCTGATCCTCCCCCCTGGGACTTCCTGTGTCAGACAGCCAGGGTGGTGCACACACACACCCTGGTGTGTATGGAAACAACCTGGGAGCTCGGCCTTGACGGTGGCCATACTAACACGGGAAGACACGTCCTGTGCATCCTCTGGGAAACAGCATTTCCACCATACACAAGACAGGAGCTGGGAGCCAGCGGCCTCTGGCTGGATGACTCTCTCAGGGTCTCTGCTAGGCTCCTGGGCCCCAGCCTGTCTCTACTGAAACCAATCTAATCCAGGTGCACACTTCGGTATATGCGTGCTAATATTACTGAATGAACAGTGGAAATACACCCACATGCACACTCATTTTGAATATAAACATTTCTGTATCCATAAGGCAAAACACAAATCACATATTCACACACATATCCATTCAAGTGGATGCACATATATATTTAATGCACATTCACTGTAGTACATATATGTACTAAACAGATGTGTATGCATGTAAATACATATGAACACACCAATATACATATGTAAATTCCTAACTACTGTTATATTAATGAATTTATTTAGCTCTATGACACTTGCCTTTTTATGTATGCCCACGTATGTTCACTCACATACCTTTATTCATACCCATACATCTATATGTTCATTTAAATATGCAAACACATTTTCATGATTACAAACATGCAAGTATGTATGTTCATAGACATGTCTGACCATTCATTAAATAGTCACAAATATTCTAAGTATTATTACACATACATATACTTGTGTGTACAACAGCCACTGTGAATGTAAGCAAGATGAAAGGAAAAATCATACCCTTTCCAGGAAAAAAAAAAAAAGCCAGCTCAGGGGACTTACCAGGTATGGCAGGAAGATACCACCTGGTCCCCAGGGAAATACTCCTTCCCCTTCCAGGTACATGGACACTCCTCCGGTGGGAAGCACGCATCCCCATGTCTGAGCAGGCTGGAGGGACACAGCAAGCAGTGATCAGAAGAGCACTCCTTCTAGATCTGCTATGATGTACGAAGGCCAGCCCACATGGGCAGCGCCATCCCTAGGCAGGTAGGCCTGGGCATATAAGAATGCTAGCTCTACATGAGCCGGAGAGCAAGCCAGTAAGCAGCCTTCCTCCAAGACTGCTGCTCCAGTCCCCACCGGAGTTCCCGCCCTGACTTCTCTGTGATGGACTGTGACCTGAAAGTGCAGTCCAGATAAACTCTTGCCTCTCCCAGGTTGCTTTTGGTCAGAGTGGTTTACCACAGCAACAGGAAGCAGACTAGGACAGACACAGACATCCCCAGCCCTTGTGGTGTCCCCAGGGTCCTTTGGGGGCAGTGCCCGGCACTGTAGATTCTTAGATGGATTTGGACAGACTTGGTGACCATGGTGACCAGGGAGCGTAGAAGTAATTGTGAGTCTAGCGAGTCCTGGAGAGGAGTTGGTGATGGTGGAACTGGAGCATCTTTGAGAGCCCTTTCCCATCAAGAGAACTTTTCAGGATGGTGGAACTGTCTCCCTTGTTATAATTCCCCTTTGGTGAGCCCCCTGTGAATACAGGTGGATTCCCCACAGAGTGTCCTATATACCCTCAAATGATCCTGAGCAGACCCACACCCAGAGCCAGGATTCAGTCCAGTCCTCTTTCTCGGTGTGGTCACACTCCGGACAGTAAAAGACCCTCGGCTCCTGACTGCAGAGACCTAGCCGTTCCTGACCTCAGACCAAAGAGCCAGGCTTGTGCAAACAGGACAGTATTCCCAGAGGCCTCCAGTGACACACTTCAAGGTCTGAGACCTGGATGGCTGCAGGGGAGGCAAGGTGAGGATCCCACGCAGGCAAGTGCCCAGGTTAGGGAAGGAGCTGGCACATACCCCACACTGTGGACCCCGCCACTCTGGGCAAGGAGCAGAGTTTTCAATAAGGGAGACTTGGTCTGAGTCTGGCTCCTTCAGCAGACTATTCCCCACTCTGGCCCTGGCCTGTGTTGTCTTTTGCAGAATAAGAGAAAGTGCTTCCCTGCTTTGAGACTGACAGAGGTAACCTTAGTGTCTTACACACTTCAGAGCTCCAACGTGCCGTCTCTCGCCCCATCCACCCAGAAGCTCTGAACCTCACTTCATTCCCTTTGGTTGTCAGGCCAGAGCCAGGGCTCCCAAGTGACCACAAATCTCAACACACTGAAGGGCACAACCCCATGCTGCCAAGTCATGGGACAGAGTGGTGCCCGGGGACCTCTTTGACCCAGAGCTGAGAATGTCACTGGCGGAGGTGAGCACTGGGCTCTGGGTACAGAGAACATCCACAAGCCCAGCTCCTGTAGCTACCACACAGCCCCCATACGGTATCTGGGGACCCAGGAAGGAGGCTGCTCTTGTTGGATGTGGCTTTCTTTTGGGGTTATCCCAGGGGCACCCTCTCTACCCAGAGGCTCCAGCCAAGGACGGAGGCTGAGAGCCGACACAGGTTTTCTTGTGCCTGATCTTTATCAGTGGGTCTCTCGGGCATTTGGGGCACATCAGACACCTGACTTAGTGCTTCCACTTTGAGGCCTTTTTAAACCCACGCGCTACGGTGCCGAGTATTACAAAGGAAACACTGAGCATCACAGCAGCAGGTGCTTTCCTCATCCAAGGTCACATGGTTCATGAGAAGTAGAACCTGACACGCTCCGTTCCAGGCTTGTTTCTTCCCGAGCTCCCTACCGGCAACAACAGCCACACTGCCTCCTCCATCCCAGGCAGTGGGAGGTCTTCCCCGGCCCCAACCCTGAACTCAGTTCATCTGTCACCCTTTAGGTAGGAGAGTTTGTAGCGACGTAGATCCGTACCCCTGGGGACAGGCACAGCCCGACAGGCAGGGACCACGTGCTGGCATGCTCAGGTTCAGCAGCTGCTGCTCACAAGTCCTCTCCCTGCTGAGCTCAGGGGCCGGGGTCGGATCACTGCAGTTCACAAAGACCTGGCCTGCTGGACAGGACGCAGCTAGAAGAAAAGGGGGTAGATGCTGCAGACCCCCGGCCTGGGCTGGAGGTGCTGCTACGTGAGTGACCAGAAGAGATGGACAGCTTCTGGGCATAAAGTGGGTTCCCACATCACAGGACAGCCCCCCCCCCAGCAGCACCCATTACCAAAGAGGACCTCTTAACAGAGGCTGCACCATGCACTCCCTGCACACTTACCTTACTTTTCTATTGCAAGTGCTGTGCAGGTGTCCCCATCCCCCATCTCCCTCTCACATGACATTATGAAAGCTATTCTGCTGTCTAAAGGCAGTGGGGACCGAGAGGAAGGACCCCAGAAGGACCAGGAGAGGGACTCAAAAATAGACAGCCACATAGTCTAGAAGGGTGGCCAGGGAATTGTGAACAGGGAAAGTCAATTGCCTGTGCGTGGTTCTCTGATCCAGCCCTCCCATCCCCTTCTTCAGCAAAATCTGCCATGCAGCACGGTCACACTTTTTGCGAGCGATTGTTTTAGGAAACCCCATAGAAGGCGGGAAAGTTCTGTGGCCAGGAGAGCACAGAGCAGAGAAGTGAAGAGCCAGATCCCAGAGAGGCAGAAATTCCAAGCCCGGAGAGACCCAAGTAAAGACGCTCCCGGGAAGGCACGGGGGATGAGGATGGGATGGAGGCTTATCTGGGGGAGGGGAGGTGAAGGTTCACAGAGGTGAGGCATGTCACCCAGGCCTGCAGAGCTGGCGGGGGCAGGGCAGGACGTGAACACAGCTGACCCCACCCCAAGGCCTCTTAACCACCTGCCACAGGCTTACTGTTGCTGTCCTCTGTGCCCACCCCTGCCCTGTTCTCAGTGGGCTTCTCTGCTGAGAATGTCCAACCATCCTGCTCTGCCCGCCTCCAGACACCCCACAGCTGCCCACCGCTGTCCCAGCCCTGCCCTAGCTCTGTGCTGTGGAGACACCCACAGCCGCCACCGCTGTCCCAGCTCTGTGCTGTGGAGACACCCACAGCCGCCACCACTGCCCTCTCTCTGTGCTGTGGAGACACCCACAGCCGCCACCACTGCCCTCTCTCTGTGCTGTGGAGCTATAAAGTCCAGTCCTCTCCTCTCTGCCACCCCGTATCCACCACTGGCTTGGGCAGAACCAGTCTCAGAAGATACCTGGCAGCTCAGACTAGGAAAATTCAGGACCAGCAAAGATAAGCAGCGGCTCAGACCCCCACGTGCCCTCCAACAGTGTGAGGCCGGGATGGGGTTTCAGGATGCCACTCTCTAAGCTGGGACCTTTGCCAAGAGTGTAGGAACACCAACACCCAAGGCAGGGTGAGCTCGAGTAGCTCCCCCATCCTGGCCAGCACCCCAGTTCTTCACTCTTTTCTCCCCCTTCTACCCTAGACTCCCCACTTTCAACCCTGCTTACCTGGGGCTTGGCTGTCGCAGCTCATGACTCCATCTCTGCAGTGGCTGCAGAGAGTTGGGGAATTACATCAGTCCGGCCAGTCATTCGGGACCCCCCCAGAACATGCTATTCCCCTTAGGCCCTGTGGGCTTCAGACAGTCAGCCCTACCTGCTCCCCCTGCTCCCCACCAGCACCCCACACAGAGTGAGAGGGTAGGTGCTACTTCTCACGCAGCCGAGACCCAAGGAAGCTCACCAGTGGCCCAGGGAAGGGATGTCGCTGTCCCCAGGGGGATAGTCCACTCCTTGGAAGTGGCAAGAACATTGGTTCCTACAGAAAGCAAGGAGGAACAGAGCAGACTCGGGAGTAGGAATGGAGACAGCCAGGTCAGGCGGCCCGCCATCGGTCTGCTGCAGGCAGCAGGATGTGGAGAGAGGCAACAGCAGTTCCTGGGATGAACGTGCCTCTGGGGGACCAGAAAACCTACCCGGTGCTGAGGTCAGAGGTAGAACCCAGTGCCAGGTTGGAGGCCATATTTTGAGCTTATGTAAGCACTGACCCTCTCAGAAACAGCCTAACTCAGAGCCAAGATCAGAGAGGTGACCTGCTCAGAACTCCACCTCCCAGCCCCAGTCCATTGTTCTGGGGTGGCATCGGAGCCCTGCTGGCCCAGCATCTGCCCTGACTCGTCAGTGACTCTTCTGACGCTTGGCTGGAGACTCAGGCTCAGCCTCCCAGGCAGTGTCTCCTGGATTCCTCGCTGGGATCTTGGGGTGTAAGGATGTTACTGTGCCTGATCCTTTGTCTCATCTGAGCTCACTGGCTGATGTCTTTATCACACAACCCCTGTAGCCGATTCCAACACTGCTGGTCTTACATCAGAACAGGCCAGGGCTTGGGGACCCGTGGGAGTGACCCTGGAATCCTCTTTCTCAGTGCTCGCCAGCTGCTCCTCGTCTTCCCTGTTAGCTCACAGGGGCCTTTATTAGGGGCAATAGTGGGTACTCAGCTGAGACCTAGGGAGGGTTCTGCAGTGTGATAAGCCTGAGTGATTCCCCTGGCCACCTAAGGGGGTAACTCCTTCCCCTCATTACTGGAGAACCTCGTAGTGATTAATAGGCCATTTTACAGACAGTGAAACTGAGGATCCTTGCCAGTCATCCTGAGATCGTGTGGGATCACCATCTACTACTCTTCCCACACTGCCTCCAGTCCCACTGAGCCAGCTTCCTCCAGCTGGCCTACCTCACCTCAGACTCCCTTCCTGCCTTCCCTCACCTGGGGGAGGGGCACTCGGATGCCACTTCCTGTGTGTGACAGCCCAGGACTCCTGGCCTTATCCTCTGTGTGGCCTTCCTGCTCTCCTTACCAGCCCAGCGCCCTAAGTGCCTGTTTTGGGGGCGTCTGTCTTGCCAGCTTGGATTGTGGACTTGGGGAGCTACACTCTACTCCGTTCACTACTGGATGGATTCTCAGAGTCTAGAAACGTCCAGAGCATGCTAAGACGTACACAGATGTTCACGGAAGAAGAGAGTTGGGGAGAGTGAGGTGCTGTGACTGGTTCATGTTTCACAGGAAGGAGAGCGGGGCCTGAGAACAGGTTCAGAAGAAGGAGCAGATCACCTCTGCCAACAAGGCTCAGGAGAGGGTGAGGGGAAGCAGGGAGGTCAGACCGGCTGTCCAGAGCAGAGTCCAGTCTCACACACAGGCACCAGGCTGGCCCCTCACCTGGGGACACAGAGGTCTGCTTGTGTGTCCAGATACGTGTCCGGCGGGCAGGTGCAACCCTCCACACACTCATCCCTGCTGAAGTTGCCGCCACCATTAGCCTCACAGACATCAGGGCTGGCCAGGTCCTGGCAGGTTTGTGCGCACAGGGCCACGCATGGGCTGTACTCCTTGGTGGCCTCACAGGACAGTGCTGTCGGGAGAAAAGCTGAGCTTGGTCTCTCTTCTTCCCACAACCATGTGGGATGGATTTAACATTTTGATGAGGAAAAACTGAGAATCAGAGAGGGTAAGACATTTGCCCCCACCCTGGTCACATAGCAGTTCAAGGTCAAAGATGTCTCTCATTGTACTGAAATGCCAGAGCATCAATACATTCAGCTTGGAAAAGGCACTGATCTTAGATCATCACTCCTCCAGGGGAGGAGTGGAGGTCAAGACCCCAGTGGCTCAGCATCCAGCTATCATACACACACACACACACACACACACACACACATCACATATGCTGAATATGCAGAGGCGTGCACCCTTCGCTGTGAAGATCATATACTCTCTCTAGCAGCTTCTTTAGATTTTTGTTCCAAGCCTCGGGCCTGCCATCTCCTCACGGGGCCACCATCCCACTCCCCAGGAGCCTCACATAGCACCAAGGCTAACAAACCCACTGAAATGCCAACAACAGCTGTTTTCCATGCCAGGCTGCTCATCAAAGCCACTTAACATGGCTTCTCAACACTGCAGACATCTGGAACCCACAACCAGAGTGACATTTTTACTGATACAGGATGTGGACAAGATGTGAGCATTTTTTCAAGTTCCTTGTGTCTCTATGTACAGCTGGAGTTGGGAACCACTAGCTCTGTCCAAACACTCTGGAGAAACTAATTCAGAGATTGACAGAGCTTTGCGCAGGTCTACACGACACGTTACCTGTGAGCTGGGGTAGAACTCAGAGCCCCTGGCTCCCAGCACAATTCCTTCGTCTCAACATCTTTGTAAAAGTGCACAGGGAGCCAGGCTCTGTGGGGCTCAGGGCACCAAGGACTAAGACCCAGAGGGCAATGGAGGGTCATACACTAATGTGACCTCAAATCGGCCTCAGTGCTCTTATGAGAATCCATTCCTCTGCAGTGAGAAGGGGGCTCTGCCCATGGAGACGGCGGAAGGGAGGTGAGAAGGGGGCTAACTTGGACTCGGCCAGACTGACAGGGTTTGGCAATGGACTGATGCATGGGTTAGAGCAGTAATCCCGAGCAATACGTCAGGTCAAGCGTCAAGCCTGCGGACCAACCATGTCAGCAGAAAGAGAAGTGGGCGGTGAATGGAAGTCAGGCTGGAGGAGACAGAGCCTTGCATTCAAGCATGTAGGGGGGTAAGCGACACCTGTGTCTGGAGTCTAGACTCCCATGGATGTACAGGACACCTGTGTCTGGAGTCTAGACTCCCATGGATGTACAGGACACCTGTGTCTGGTGTCTAGACTCCCATGGATGTACAGGACACCTGTGTCTGGGTCTAGACTCCCATGGATGTACAGGACACTGTTTGTGTTGATTGTTACAGGACACCTGTGTCTGGAGTCTAGACTCCCATGGATGTACAGGACACCTGTGTCTGGTGTCTAGACTCCCATGGATGTACAGGACACCTGTGTCTGGAGTCTAGACTCCCATGGATGACAGGACACCTGGTCGGAGTCAGACTCCATGGTACAGGACACTGGCGGAGTCAGACTCCCATGGATGTACAGGGGTGGAGCACTCACCGCAGGCTGGCAGATGGGCACGGAAGTCAACCAGGAGCCCATGGCGCTGGCATAGGTGGGCATAGTGGGCCAGCGTGGCACAGAGGCAGGGCTGTCCGCAGCGGCAGGCATCCCTGCGGCACTGCTCGAAGTAGGGTACTGGGCTCAGATACGCAGAGCAGGGTGCAAAGAGCTCCCCCATGAGCACACTGCAGGACTGTAGTGCGTAGGAGGCTGGGATGTGAAGAGACGGTCAGTGAGCAGGGGTCTGGCTGCCTACGGCCCCAAGACTCAGCCTCCATCCCCTCAGGGTCTGTAGGTGTGTGTGCATGTGTGTGTGTGCATGTGTGTGCATGTGTGTGCATGTGTGTGCATGCGTGCGTGCGTGTGTGTGTGTGCGCGTGGTGTGTGTGTGCGTGTGCGTGTGTGTGCGTGTGAATATGAGCAGATACTTCAATCTACCACATGCCAGGCAGGGATCTATCTGCTAAAGGAAACACAGAAGTGAACATTGCTGACCAAATCCCAGACCCTCAGGTAGCTAGACCACTTAGAAGAGACTCAGTAAACCATTTTGCTGGTCCGTCAGAAAACTAGGGAAGGCCAGACAGCGTAGGCGGGGCAGGCAGGCAACTGCTACTTGAACTCAAGGGACTAGGAAGGCCTGCGTGAGAAGACCGTGTTTGAGCAAAAGTTTGAAAGAAGAGCTGGAGTGCATGCCATCCCGAGGTAAGAGTGTGGCGGGGGTGGGGGAGCCACAGAGGCCTGGGAGGAGGGCAGGCCTGGCGTATCAGAAGGACAGCATGCCAGCCAGCTGGCAGCATGCAGGGCAGTGCAGGGAGAGGAAACAGGGGGCTGGGCATGGAGGGGCCTGCTGGACCACTTCTGAGGACTTGGCCTTTGTCTTAAGATGGGTATCCAGTACTGAGGTGAATATAGGTGATGGAGGTAGATCAGGACGCTTGGACTTCTGTCTGCCTGGCCTTCCCCTCCCTCCCGTCCCTCCCTGCGGCTTCTCCTCTGTCACACCTATGAATCCGACCAGCACCCTTGTATCAAGCTGCCATCTCCCCTCTCTCAAAACACCCCCCACCCCACTCCCCAAGCCTCCCCACCGCCTCACTCCTCACCAGCTTGTAGATGTACATCACAGGGGTCCAGCAGGGAGCCAGGGACCAGTGGGGAGCAGGCAGACAGCATCTTCCACGAATTGCCAAACAGTTGTGGGGTGCTCTCAGGCACACCCACTGGAGACCTGTGGCCATGGCAAAGCTACGGTCGCACACTTGTCCGTTCAGTCGTAGGGCTACACTGACTACCTGCCCACACAAGCTGCCTCTTGCTTACATCTAAACGTGTGGTCACAGGGAAGGCATGGGCATGCACTCTGAGCCACTCTCAAGTGAGCACACATGGTCCTGGAGAGGCCCTCTGCACACATCAACACACATGCACACACACACACACCACATAAGTGCATGCCAGACACACCAATTGTCACAGTATTCGATATAGCCACATTCAAACACATGCAATTAATGACGTGCACATTTAGCAAGACCCAAAAGGATCACAATGGGCTTAGAACTGTAGACTTTCAGCACCTTCCCCCAGCTCTTCATGTAAGAAAGAGCACTCGAACTCTTAGAAGGAATACCAGACCTCAGCGGTCTATGACTTCCTCCATCTCCCCTCCTGGGATATAGTTAGGAAATGGGAGAGTGGGAGAGAAAGCTGAGACAAGCCAGAACTGACAGTCACTAAAACCCAGTGTGAGCGTGCAAGCGAAAGAGCTAGAAGTCTGTGTGAGGGCAAGGTTCTGCCTGACGGCCACCACACCTGCACTACTGATCCGGCTTGTGAGTTTTCTAACTACACGAGGCAGGACCCACACACACCTGGAGGGCGTGGAACAGCCCCCACACTAACCCAGTGTCTGCCTCCACCACTCTGGCCAGCTGCCCAAACACTAGCCTCACTGGGCAAGACAGGAGAAAGCTTCACTTGTACGTGTGCGCACGCTGTAAAGCTGACTCCTCCTTCTGGCTATGGAATGTCCTCCATGCTTAGTTCTGTGGCAATCATTGCATGTATCTTGAAGAACTGGCCAGATTCTCCAGCGTCAAGATCCTGTTCTCCTTTGAAAGGCCTGACTGCTGTCTCCTCCAGAACTTTTAAACTGACCATACCCGAGAAAGTCACTCAACTGTCAGCTCATGGGAAATGGCCTTCTCAATACTGGGCGGCTTCCACTGGACAAATTCAAAAGCATTCAGCCACCATGCAGGAAAAGGTTATACTGGCCTGCTGGGGCAGAAGGTGGGAATGCTTGGTTTATGGGGGTTACCTTCACCTACAGGTATTCACAGTCGATGAAACAAATACAAGTGAGAGACTGATCAAAGCCAGCCTGAGATCTCCAGCCTTTCTCGGGACACAGCCCATCGACCTCAGAGGCTACAGTGCGGGGAGTACTTATGGAAAATGAGGCCCTCATGCCCCTAGCATCTTATCTGAGATTCTTAAAGGGTGGGACCCAGGAGTCAGTATTTAAGCAAACTCCCCAAGTGATCTTTCTACACAGAGAAAACAGTGACCACCATTTTAAAGAATTATACTTCAATTTAAATGTAGAGGGATAAATAAGTAACGGTATGTGTGTCAGGCAGTGTCTCAGGATGCCTGACCCTAAGGGGCCCACCAGTCTCCCTCTCCTTCCTGTTCCGGGACAGGGACACATACAGGAAGTCATCCTGTGTGTTGCCGTTGAAGGTGCCACAGAGGCCCACGGTGTCCTCCACCCATCGCTGGTCCACTTGCAGGTAGAGCCTCAACCCTTCCCGGTCATAGAGGATTCGCACGCCCACATTGGTCCTCACCCTCAGGAACACAGAGGACAGCCTCCGAATCTCAAAAGCATCTGCCACAGAATGGGAAACAGGAAGTCAGGAGTCTTGTTAGTGCAGCCCAGCCCCCTCCATCACCTGTCGGCCGACTCCCACATCTACATACAGCCCTGGCTTCATCCAGCAGAAAACCCCTGCCTGAGGATGAGTTTGCCAAGCCTGGGAGAAGCCACTGAGAAATGTCACATAGTCGGTCCCGATAACAACCTGCTCTCCCTGAGGACTGCAGTTTCTTGCTCTAACACCAGAAGAAGTCTGTAATGACCCATTTTTGCACGGCGGTCTTCAGGAAGCCCGCTGTACAATCATGACAGATTAGATCCAATGATAACACATTTTTTTGACCCAGGGTCTCACACAATCTAGGCTACTTTGGACTCACCACATACACAAGGCTGACCTTGAATTCCTGATCTCCCTGCCTCCAGTTCCCACACGTTCATCCAAGCTTCACAACTTCACGGCCTGCATTCCTGTGGTCTCTTTACCCTCCATGCAGCCCTGCACCTCCTGATGCCCAAGAACTGCTCTTCTCTCTCCATCTCTCTGTTCTCTCCCTGCCCAATTCTTTCTGGTGCTGGATCTTACCTCTTAGTAGTTTTGTCTTTTCTGCTAAAAATGTTTTCTATGGGTTTCCCACAACTCACTGATGGATTAAGGAATCAGGAGGAGAATAAATACTGAGTCTACAGATGGGAATCAGCCACATGCATGGGCTGGTGTCAGGAGAAACCATCATGCTGCTAGAAGACCACTGTCATTTGGAGCGGGGGGGGGGCGGGGGGCAAAGCTACATTTTAGGAGTCCACTTTCCTGAATCCAATGTCCCCTAGCCTGATCCCTGGGAGGAGTGTTCCTGTGGCAGTCCCCTTGGGTAGAGGGGCTGGGGAAGGGGCCTGAACTATCAGCTCCCAGTCAGTCCTCTTGACCATCTTGAGCCATACCATCTGAGTAGGGTGGGGTGATCTTGTACTGGTCAAACAGAAGGACATCTCCTGCCTGAGTCAGGGTCACCTGTCTCCGGGGATCCTGGTTCAGAATCACAGACACTGACTGGACACAGGCTCCATCCTGGTTCTAGAGAAAAAGAGGGGCCAATAGGGAATATGGGTTGGTTCTGTCTGTCCTGATGGTCCAAACAGAACCCTCCATAACAGAGACCCGACCCAACTTGACGAGCAGGCTCCTCAGAGTGAGAAGCAGAGCCCCAAAGGGCATCAAGGAGTGCCAAACAAAATACTCTCATCTGGGGGATCCGTCAGGCCCAGAATGGACAAGGTTGGCTACAGAACTTGAACACAATGAACATGATGATGGACTCTCAGTGTCCACACAGAACAGAGGCAGTTCCCAGACAGCTCAGTCTAGCCTTGGAAACTGTGGCTCCCTCACAAGACTGCAACCCAGAACTTTAATATTGTCCTTTTGCCAGATGCGTGGCGTTCTGCTCACATGTCACATCTTGAACCCCTCTGAAAGGCAAGCAGGAACCCAAGTCTGCTCAGGAAGCTAATATAAGAGGGTAACAAGTTCAAGCCATGCCAGAGCTACACAGTGAATCCAAGGCCAGCCTAAGTCACTGTGCAAGACCTTGTCTCAAAATGAAAAACTTTGAAGGGCCAGCGTTATATGGCTGACCTGGTGCAGCCCTTGCCTGGCAGGTATAAATAAGATCAGGAGTTCCGTTCAACCACCACAGAAAGCAGGAATGGAGAGCAGTAAATGAGCCAATAGTCCCCGGGCCTCAGGTCTCCACCTTTGAAGTGGATGATACGTATCATGCCCATTCATACTTCTCTTCCACAGAAGACATCTACATCTCATTCATTCAGAGATTTCCTGAGCATCTGCCATGTGCAGGCTGCACTACACCAAGCTTCCCAGACAAGGGCTGAGCAAGGCAGAGAACATCTTCCTGCTCAAGGAGATGAGAGATTTGTGTGAGATGAGGACATTAAATAACTAAGGACAAAGTATCCTGGCTGTAATGGGGGCAGAGGCTGCTTCCTGTAAACAGCCATAGGGTATTAGCAAAGCACACAAAGGAACAGAGAGGGACTGCAGAGGCAGGAAAGGCTGTTCCCGGGGCAGATGACAACAGTAAAGAATAATCCTGACAACCAAGCCTTAATACTGCCATGTCACTCTGCTGAAAACAGCTAATGTCAGTCCCAGTATCCAGGGGTTGTCTAAATCTCCATCACTCAGTCCTCACAGCACTCTGTGGGCACCCCTTCTAGGCACTACTATACATAGCAGCACCATTTTGCAGATCAGAAGACTAAGGCACAAGAAGCAATGTTTGAGTTATGGTTGCATGAAACTGGGAGGGATATGTGGGACCTGAGTCCTATCTTCGTCATGATTGCCTACGCATTTCCTATCCCCTTCCTTTAAGAATACCGCCAAACTCTTCCGGTTCCTTTTATTGAAGGACGGACTTAGAAACCCAGAGCACTAGAGATGGAAACTGCCATTGAGAGTCCCATCTCTTCTTGGCCCTCTGAGTTGATAACCCTTGCATGTATCTGCATAACCAATGGGCACAAATATATCTATCGGCATTCCCAGACATCACTTCTGTGTAGATCTATAGGAATATATCTAAAACACAAAGGCAACCAAGTATGCATTCAAACTAATGTTCCAGTTCTAATCAATCAGGGCATGGGTCATTCCAGTCTGTCTGCTTTCCTCACCTGTGTCCTTTGTTAATTTACACTAGCATGGTACATTTGTTACAGAAAACCAACCCATATTGATGTGTTGTGACCTATAGGGCCAGAAATAAAGAAGTGTGCAGATGACCATGTGTGCACACTTGTGATATGAGTACATAAAGGGGACACAGGAGCTCAATGAAGAATCTGCCAAACAGCCTGCATGACCAAATAGAAGCTATAGATCATCATGTCAAAGATAAAGTGATGCCAGGTGGTCGTGGCACATGCCTTTAATCCCAGCACTTGGGAGGCAGAGGCAGGTGGATCTCTGTGAGTTCAAGGCCAGCCTGGGCTACAGAGTGAGTTCCAGGAGAAGCACAAAGCTACACAGAGAAACCCTGTCTCAAAAAACCAAAAACAAAACAAAACAAGAGATAAAGTGATTATTCACAAACATCACCAAGAGACAAAACTATCAGAGAAACCCAAAGGAGCCTGCTACACTGACCAGGGCTTCACAAAGTCATTCCAAACAATGAAAGTCTGAGAAACCAGCCAAGAAGAGCCTGAGAGGTAAGGTGCTGGACCAGAAAAAATGACATTGAGTGAAAACCAGTGAAATCTGAGAAAGCCGTGGCCTTAGCTAATGGAAACATGTCAGTCCTGGTTGGTTGCTTATAAAGTGCCATGTCATGCTGGTTTGCATGAGAAATGTCTCGTGGGCTCACGTGTTTGAACACTTGGTCCCCATTTGTGGTGCTGCTTGGGGGATCTTTCAGGACGGGAGTCCTGCTGGGTGAAGTACATCCCTAGGGGTGGGCTGTGACAGGTTATAGCTTCAGCTCACTTCCGGTTTCTTCCTCCCTGTGCCCCCCCCTCCGAACTCCGACCGAGCCCTGTGTGTTTCTGGTGCACAGCTGAGATGTGCTATCTCAGCTTTGTTCCAGCTGCCCGCTGCCATGCTTCCCCACCATTATGGACTCTCCCTCTGGAACCATAAACCCAAATAATTCTTCCATAAGCTGCTATTGACCATGGTGTTCTATCATGGAAAAAAACATAACAAAAATGCGTAAGGTGACATAAGATGTTAACAAGGGAAACAGGTATGCGGGATGAGCCCTACCTTTGCAGGAACTCTGTAACACTCTAAAGCCATTCTAAAATACAAAGTGGCCTTTGTTTGTTTGTTTGTTTCTTTCCGAGACAGGGTTTCTCTGCGGTGTTTTGGTGCCTGTCCTGGATCTCACTCTGTAGACCAGGCTGGCCTCGAACTCATAAAGATCCGTCTGGCTCTGCCTCCTGAGTGCTTGGATTGAAGGTGTGTGCCACCACCTCCCAGCTTCAAAGTTGACTTTTAAAACCCCTTGAAGACTGTAAACACCTCACTGCACGTGAGGTGGGTATAATGCCTCTGTGACAATATTCAAATTTGGAGGCAGGTAAAGATTTGGGTAGTCATGAAATCCCCCAAGCCTCTAAGACAGCCCGTCAAATTTAAACAGGGAATAGAGTCATGTCCAGCGCCTTGGTGTGCACTTGCATTAGCTGCTATACTGAAGGATATTAGTCACAGTTCAGGGCACTCGGTAAATGTGCCATGGGTACCACCATCACCTCCGTTACTGTGCCCAGCACACTCCACCCCGGCCATTCCAGTGTCCTTGCTTTTCTGGTATGCTCAGCTCTCAGTGGCCTCCTCCTTGTCTTTGTATTTGTCTTTGTAGGGACACCTTTAGGTTAACTGCCACCCCTGCCACGTGGCTTTTCCTTCTTTTCTGCTAACATTCAGGACTGTTTCTTCGGCTACGCCACTTTACACTTGTGACTGTGTTGTATATCATGCCAAAGTGACTTGCCCTATAAGCTGTGAGCACCTGAAGGCGAACTGGGTGTGATTCCACTGTGTAGCCCTCACTGTGCTCAGCACAGAGCAGCACAGAGTAGGACCCCATAGGTTCATCAGGTGCATAAAACAACAAGGAGGAACCCCATCTTGAGGCAGCAAAAAAAAACTTGCAATCAAGAAGCGCTGTCCAGCAATGAGGCCGGCTGGACAGGCTCAGCCCGGCTAGCTGCCTAGATAGAGGGCTGGGCAAGGCACCCCGGGCCCCCACAGTCCTCCTGTGCCCTAAGACTCTTGAGCTGCGTGGATGAGAGAAGTGAGAACTGCTGTGTGTCCTCTCCTCCCTCTCTTCTCACCTTCAAGATGCCACACAAGTGACCCACCTTGGAAGACAAGCAGTCTCCTGCATAGAGAAGAGCCAAAAGCAGAGAGGAAAGAGGTCACTCAGGACGAACGAAGAAAGCCAGCCTCCACCTCGTCCACAGTCCGAGGCTGTGTCCCCAGACTACTCCTAGCTGGGGTCTGCTCACGTTTAGGGGCTGGGGCTGGGGCTGGAGCATGGACAGCAGGCATGCAGGATGGGGAGCTCTGGTTCTTCTGTGCAGGGAGGAGTTTGAGCATCGCCCAGACCAGGCCCCGGGGGTTGGCTCAGCACAGCCAGCCCAGGAACGATGCAGTCAGTACCGAGACAGACAAATGCACACCTGTCCTGATCTGCTGTGGCCATGTCTCAGTTATGTTCACAGCGGAGCTCAGGGGTCACGGCCTTCAGGAAGCCTTCCCTGCCCCATCTGTCTTCCTGCGCCACGCCCAAGTAAACGAAAACATCATCCTAGACCCCCACCCTGCCCCATCCACACTCTCATGGCTGCTGGGACACCGGGTCTTGGGTCTTCGCTCACCTGCCTGAGCCACTAAGCTGCTGCTAGGCCCAGAAGACAGAGCAATCTTAGAGCTCAGCACAGCTTCTGACCCCAACAGGTTTTCAGTGTTTGATGAATAACAAATACGCCTTCCAGACATGGAAAAAGTAAAAATCAATGACGCACAGAAGACTAAGTAAAGTCAGACCCACTCTAGAGATTTCTTTAAAGCAAGGCCCAGGAAGGGGAATGGACTCTCAGCCAGCCGAGGGCCTGGACTCAAACTGTCTTTGGAGCCAGTTCTGTGTCCCAGAGAACAGAAGCAGCAGGCCGCGGGGTCCCGGGAAGACCTGGGGTCCTCCTCACAAGTTCTCAGACCTGTGGGAGGCATACTCGAACACACAGACCCAGTCTCACCAGGCCACATGGGGCGTTCTGCAGCGTCACTGTGAAGGTGCCCGAGGAGCGGCTCTTGGCTAGGATGTACTGGCACGTGGCAGGGAATGTGTACCGGCGTCCATCAAAGGTGGTGAAGTGGATGTCACCAGTCACGGAGCACTCGGCTGAGGGAGAAGAAGGGCAACTTCCTCATGGAAGCTGTCCGCCCCAGGACTGTTCCCCTTCCCGACTGGGGGCTGCTCAGCCTTGCAGATCCAAGCCTAGGCAGAGCACAGCCTCTGCCCTCTGGGATTAGGCAGCCTAGGTTGCCTGTTTGCCGAGAGCCTGCTCGGGAGCAGGCTAGACACTGCCCTGCTAGGGTGTCCCTTTGAGGAGAGACCGGGCCCTAGGCATGGGACCCAGGCTCAATGCAGTCCAGCAAGTTCAGGCAAGAGGTGTGCAGAGCCCACTAATATCACTCAGGGTATGAGCCAGAGTGATCCCTTAAGGCAGGCAAAGCAACAGAGGAAATGCCCCCGACTAGGCATGGCCCCAGAGTGCCCCTGCCCCCAGCCTGAGACCAGCAGAAGAGGGCAGGGTCCAAGGTAAGGGTCAGCTGTACCTGGGCAGACGGAAGAACTGCACACCCACTTCCCTGCAGTGCACGTGCTGAAACAGAGATTCGTGAAGGTGACCTGCCTGCTCTCGATGCCAAGACGCTGTCCCAGGCCCCAGCCCACAGCATCCCATTTCTAAGGTGGGTAGTAGAGAGGCCCGCCCCCTGTGGATCTAATGACATCCCTTTGGATCTTAAAGAGGCTGAGTGAGTAGCCCTCGCTTTTTCAGGGTTCCTCAAGTCCAGGTAGGCAATCCAACAGCAAGCCCTGCCCCTCCCCCAGGCTCCTCCCTCCAGGCAGTGGACACAGACCAGGCATTGCAGTCCTCGGTCACCACAGAGCCAGGTGGGTGCAGGGTCCCGTGGAACTCACAGGGACACTCAGCTGGTGACATGCAGCCCCCATCCTCAAAGATCAGCCCTAGGGTGTGATAGCAAAGGCTCACTCACCACTTCCTCTCTTACAAGGCACGGAGTCGCTTCCCCATACACAGAGCTTTTTCTCTTCTGAGCCCACCCTCAAGCCCTCTCCAGATCCTGGCTCAGGCAGACTTTACCCCATGTATCACCCACCCCAACTGCACACAACCTAGTTCCTCACCACCTCTCAAGGTCTCCCATGCAGTCTCTTACCACTTCCTCTGTGAGAACGTCCCCGGCCTCCCCACATTCCATCTCTTTTCTGCGCCCCCTGAGCCAGTCTTCACCACACGGTACCTTAGGCTGGAGTGAGAAGTTCCACATCCTGGAAGCGGGCTCTGCTCCTTAAAACCAAAGCCTGTCACTTTATCTTTTTGAGACAGGGTCCCATGTGGCTCTCAGGGTGGCCTTGAACTCCTTATTCAGCTGAGGACGGCCTAGAACGTCTGATTCTCCTGCTTCCCCCTCCTAAGTGCTAGTATTACAGATGTGCACCACCACACCTAGCTTCTGCAATGCTGGGATGGACCCGGGGCTCTGTACGTGCTAGAAAAGCACTCTGCCCCACCGAGCTGCATCTCCAGATTCACGTTTTTTTTAATCTCACCCTTGCATCTGGCCAAGTTACTCATCCACCAAAAACGTACCATTAGACACAGGAAGACGTAACTGCGGCGGGAGGCTTAAAGTAACCAAAAGATGTGCATATAAATGAATGAGTGGCTTGTCTTCATCTGAAAAGTTCCGTCCAAAAAAACCCAAATTCCTTGATGAGTCAAACTGTCCAGAAGCCAAGCTCTGCCCCGCCCACCCCGGCCATTCACTTACTGGTCGAGTTGTCGTTACTTCATTCATTCATTCCACAAACAGGCATCCTCTGAGCCCTTGATTCCCACTCATCCAGGCCAGGAAGACACTGCCAATCCCCCACTGCCAGCCCTGTTCCCCCCCACTCCACCCCCCCAGCGAACCATTGGGGCAGTAGCAGCCATCCACACAGGCGATCTCGCTGTCCACACACGCAGCACGGGACTGGCAGGAAGCTGGGCAGCAGGCGATGCACTCGTTGTAGATGAAGGCCTTCTCTTTACAGTACACAGCTTGGGAAGGGGGGGGGGAGGCTGTGGTCTGTCTGCTTGGCAAGCACCCACCCTCACCCCAGGTCCTGGGATGGGGATGGGAGGACTCTCCTGTCCCTGACCCCCACCCGGTCCCAGGTGGAGTATTTGGTGCCCAAGAGACTGGTGAGAGCCAGCCGGCCAGGGTGCTTGGAGAACCACTTATATCTCACTTTGCAGCCACAGACCCACTCTTCACGATCAGCCTTAGTTCTCCGTGTGTCACAGGGACAGAGCCTCAGAGCTTAAGGCCCTGACAGCTGTGGCTGTCAGCCAGCAGGACAGGGCACTGAGCTGAGGCCTGTGGCTGTCACACATAACCCTCATCCTAATGCATCTGCACCCCTTCCTGCCCACCTCCAAACTGCACCTACTGCATTGTGGGAGTTGGGTCCTCCAGCCCTGCAGAGGGCGCCCTGCCTGTGCACATGCCCGGGCATACTCCGTCAGTGCTCGGCACCAAGTGCCATCACTGCTTCCCGATCTGTACAAAGAGAGTGAATGTGAGGAAGTCCAGCCTGTCAGCAGCCCACCACCCCATAGACCAGTGCTTCTCAACCTTCCTAATACAGTTCCTCATGCTGGGGTGACCCCAACCATAAAATTATTTTCGTTGCTACTTTATAACTGTAATTTTGCTACTGTTATGAATCACAATGTAAGTATCTGTGTTTGTTTTCTGATGGTCTTCGGAGACCCCTATGAAAAGGTGTTCGATCCCCCAAAGGGGTCATGACCTGCAGGTTGAGAACCACTACCATAGACACTCGAAGAACTTCAGGGCACCCTCGCCTAGGAAGGTATCCAGCTACACAGAGCCCTAGACTCAAAGCAGGAAGCCTAGATTTAAGTCCCAGCATTGCTAACAATTTGCTCTGGGCCTCAGTTAAATGGGACAGCTGAATCCCATCTTGGCAAATGAGAATCTCAGAGCTTTGGCAAGCTGCTTGGTTAGGGCCGAGAATTATTAGGCTCGGTGACCCACATCCTGAAGCCTCGTCCCCATATTGGGAGGCATTCCCCACAATCCAATACCACCCACCCTCTCTCTGCCCACTCACTGGCAGAGGTCACTGGTACAGCTGGCTGTGAAGGGCAGGGGGCTGACGTAGGCATGGCAGGCGTCAAAGGGAGGTCTCAGCAGCGCCTCGCATCGCTCATACACACCCTGGGTGGGGCAGAGGTGGGAGCTGGGCTGGGAGGACAGCAAGGCTCTCAGACTCACCATCCCCACAGGAATCCCAACTTACACACAAGGAAGGTGGAGAGAAAAAGGAAGGGGCCACGGGTAAGAGCCATCTTGGGCCCTTGCAACTAAGAGCTTTCTACTGAGGGCATTGGGGGGAGGGGGGGTTCTCCCAAAGACACAGACCTGCATGGATGCTGGGCTCTGCTGCAGGCATGGCGGTCGAGGCGGAGAAGAAGTCACAGGTCCTGGGGGGCTGTTGGGACCTTGCTCCTGCCAACTGAGTATGAACTCCCCTACATCATCCGTCAGCTTCCCTGCAGGGAAAAGCGGTGTCCTGAAGAAGGGGTGAGTGGTAGGACTAGCTAGCGGCTCTGAGCAGCAGCAGGCGACAAGGGAAAGCCCTTGGGAAGAGGCCAGCCTCCAGCCTCTCACCCTGGGTTCCCGACCGAGCCGGTCTCTGGGAAAAGCTGCTTCATCAGAAGAGATGAGAATGCCCTAGAACCTGTCTCACAACTGCTCCACGCTCCACAGGAGCAACGTGGTACAACCGAGAGGCACAGTGTGCAAGCTTGAACAAGCACCCGCACCCACCTCTGCCTCAGTTTCCCCATGTGCAGAAAAGGGAGCTAAGCCCCAGGGAGACTGCCGCCAAGAACCACAGCTGTACGGTGCTCAGCACATGGCGGGTACTCAACAGGGCACCCTTGAGCTTTTGCCTGGGCCGCCATGGTGCCCTGGGCTTCACCTCTACCTCTCACCAACCTGTCCACCAGAGACTTCAGCTCCAGGCCGGCCTTCTCTCTTCCCAGCTCTCTAGGGCCCTGATTCCCACTTCCTCTGGAAACCTTGTGGGATCAAACCGGCCTAGCAGAGTGTGCAGGGGGTCTACACACAACCCAGGTGGGATTCTCATCATGAACACTGTACAGCTGAGGAGAGCGAGGCCCAGAACATGCCTGACACGACAGTTTTGAAAGCAAGCCCTTGCCTCATCCCACTAGGTTTTCACGACCATCAGCGACCATGACATCAGAGGTCTGGCCAGAGCAACCACTACCATCCTGAACCAGTCTCCATCGCCACCAAAATATCCCCCAAGGTGCTTCCCTTTGGACTCACCATAGCTGGTCACCAGGTCATCCTGAGGGTCAGCATTGTTGTTCCCACACAGCCCATGTGTCCAGCCCAGAAACTCTGGGCTCATCTTGATGTAGACAGCTGAGGTACCATCCCAGGCCAGCGTGAAGGCCGATGGGTGCCGTGCGATGACGTAACCAGCCAGCTGCTGCAGCTGCACAGCCCCCACCGCCTGGGGCAGCTGGACCCTGAGAGCGAAGCCAGGACTGCAGAGCACCCACGTAACCCCCACGGGCCCTGTTCTCCACCACAAGGCCGGCTGCCCCTAACCCAGTGACAGGAGCTCCTCATGTCCCCGTCCTCCAAGTTCCCGGAATTCCTAAGTGCACCCAAGTGCATCAGGATTCTTCTATCGTCAGGGAGGTCTTTCAAAATCACAATGTGGCCAGGCGGCAGTGGTGGCGCACGCCTTTAATCCCAGTACTCAGGAGGCAGAGGCAGGTGGATCTCTGTGAGTTCGAGGTCAGCCTGGTCTACAGAGAGAGTTCTAGGACAGGCTCCAAACACTACACAGAGAAACCCTGTCTCAAAAACAAAACAAAACAACAACAACAACAAAAATCACAGTGTGGTTGGCAGGGATAAATCTTGAGAGAATCAATCCAGCAGCTCCTTTCTCCCAGACAGGAGGGAGGGAGATGGTAGCATACACGAAGGCTTTCATTTGCTGTTTTACAGGGAGGGAGCAGGGCGAGGGGAGGCACAGAAGGTCGGGAACGGAGAGGAGCCCTGCTCTGCCTGCCCCATCTCGGTTTCGCAGCCACGGGGTCTGGAATCTGGCAGCTTCCGCCCGGCCGACCAGAGACGCCAACATCTAGCCAGGGGTAGGTCTGAACCCACTTGACTTGCAGGAGAAACCCCTCAGGCCACGCTTTGCCCTTGGCACTATCCTGCCAGGTCCAGGGTTGGGGCGGGGGTGGGGGTGGGGCGGCAACTCAGGACACCAGACAGCAAGGAAGGACAGAGCACCGAGGAAGAGAGCAAGGACACTTCAGACAGGGGCTCACTCTGGGTCAGGTGTCCCCAGGAATCTGCCAGTACCATAGGCTAGACACATACTGGCCAGGTGTGCACTTCTGCCTCAGAGTGGGAAAGGCTGTCTGTCCTCAGCTACTGATTTCCTTTCAGCTTGACAGGGACAGATGGCCTCTGCCCCACGTCAGGAAGTGGAAGGACATAGTTACCTCACACCTCCATGGGTGACCTCCTTGGCCAGGCGGATCTCATGTTCCCCCGAAAGGAAGAGGCTGACAGACCTCGGGCAGGTGTAGTGGGCAGAGCCACACTGTGGGTCATTGTGCACCTGATTTTGGGGGGGGGGCAAGTATTCAGAGGGCAGTCTGCAGCAACTGCCACAGGCCAGCCTGAGCTTCACTGCACCGATGTGGGGTGATTTGTGGTCCCCGTGTGCCGAACACATTTCCTCCATGACCCTTCCCAGTGCCCCCCTCCAACACCGCAGCAGGGGTGGAGCTCTGACTGCCTGCATTTCAGGAGTGTCTGAGAGAGGGGACAAAGGCCACATGCACACAAGACTAGGAAATAGTAAAGATAGGATTCTGACCCAGATCTGAATGGGTCGGGATTCCAGAGCCTTTCCCAGATCACTGGGGCATCTATCTCCAAGTTTCATCAAATCAAAAGGCAAGATATGCACTTACATTGCTTCACACAGTTGTGCATACTGGGACATACCCAGACACACATGCTCACGGACACCATCTAGGTACATGCTCTATATCCCACACGCTCCTGGCATGCAGAGATTAGCCCTGTTCTGCACACAGAACCCACCCCACCCCCATGCTGCTCATCCCATGTGCATCTTCAAGAACCCACACTTTAAGGACTGTAGATCCAGAGGCCAGTGCAGGTTTTTAGTGCTTGGGGGAAAGGGTTTGAAAGATGGAAACACTCCCCAGGAGCCAACTTTCCACTCTGTTACCTTTAGATATGGTGGACCGGCCTGAAGCTTCTTTGACTGAGAAGGGGAATCATGAAAACCATCCCTGTCCTAAGTTGTTTTTCAAACATTGTTGCTTTTGTTTACATGGTGTCTTACAATGTAGCTCTGGCCGGCCAGGAACTCACTATGTGGACCAAGCTAGCTTCAAACTCAGATATCCACCTGCCTCTGTCCCTCAATTCCTCTATCCTGGGATTTAATGTGTGTGCCACTCTACCCAGATCAAGCGTTGCTGATCATGACTCACAGAAAGAAATATCTATATGTAAGCAAAACAAAATTATTCTGCATCTTCATATTAATGAGAATGTGTGTGTGTGTGTGTGTGTGTGTGTGTGTATCTTTTCATTCTCTCCTTTTTTGATGCAGGGTATAACTTACTACATTGATTACATAACCCACTCATGTGACATCTATGTAACTGTAACAGTTGTGAAAATGACTCAGTTACAAATAACTCTGAGGCATGACAGACCGAGACTTAGGAACTGATGCTTGTCATGGCACCTAGACACCCAGGACATGACCTTCAGTCTAGGCCTGAGGCAGAAGGATCACAGCCAGCCAGGAGAGGGATGCCCCCACGTGAGCACTAAGAATTCCCTAACCCTAATCCCGCCCCTGCAGCTCACAGCCAGCCATGGTGCCCTCATGAGAAATGCCTATCAGATCTGTTGGACGCCCAATCTCACACGGCATTCAGATGTCTGACAAGCTTTGCCCAGACACACTCATCTCGGTTCAGGGAACAAGCCCCAAAGACATGGTCTGGCCCAAAAAGGTCTCGTGTGGGAGAGAAGACTGGCCAGGAAACAGTTGGTGTAAGACACCTGTGGGGAGGTGAGGGGCTTCCACCCAGAGTGTCTCCTCTGCTGCTGTTTGGGATGTCAGGAGACACAGGAAGGCTCCCAGGGGAAGGCAGTGTGCACAGGGTCACCCAAGACTCCCGTCATCCTCTCCAAGGCACCACACTCTTTCTTAGCATGAGCATTCCTGTCTAGAACGCCTCGTCACCCCAACCCCACTTCTCTTGGTGACCTCCAATGAGTCTCCTTTTCTATCTCAATAAACGTCACTTCCTGTAAGAAACCTTCTGTCACCGCCATCCTTCACAGAGTCCAGATCAGGTGCCCAGGACACGGCCTTGCCGGCTTCCACACTTTGCCACCGCAGCTCCCCATGGCACCTGTGTCGTGTGTGGTGGTTTCTCTATTACAGGGAAGGTCCTCGAGGACCAAGGCCAGGCCTGCGCTGCTGTCCTAAGGGCATCCCACCGTGAAACTCGGTACTCAGGAAAAGGGCACAGTGCACACCGTTGCCTGACTAAATGATCAAATGGGCAGCCGGGGGCAAGTGGTGAGCGAGGGCTTAGAGACTGTGGCCCCTTCTAGACATGGAGTCCCGGAAGCTGGGGAAGTGAAAAAGGAAGGTCCCGGCCTCGCCCAGCTCCCAGTGCCCAGTGGAGCCTGCGTGGACCAGCAGGGCTGAAGAGAGGAGGCCTCACCTGGATGGAAAAGCTCTGGCCCTCCGGTTCGTGGTGTCCCACCAGCATGTAGCTGCCCTTTCCAGAGAGGTAGTAGTACAGGCCATCAAAGGTCTCCACGTGGTACTGCCCCCAGGACCGGCAGATGCTGTCCCGCTCAGGGCCGGCGTTATACACTGAGACAGAGCAAAGTGAGCCTAGCTCTGCATGAGCACCGTGCTGGAGGCTGGTGGGTTCCAGACCTGGCAGGGCCACCTCTGTCCCCCAGGCTCTCAGCTCTTGGCCCTGCAGCTTCTCTGAACCCACGGTCCCTCCTGGGGCTGCAGAGATCAGACCTACCCAGCTGGCAACGAGGTCCAGTGGCATTGAAGCGTCTGCAATCACAGAAAGCGGGGTGCACACACTCGCCCCCGTTGAAGCAGGAGAACAAGTCTGTAAGAGAGACACAGGGAGGTTCCCCGCTGCACCAGACCAGCAGAACCGGGACACACACCTCCCCACAACAGGCACCAGGGCAGTGAAGCCTCTGCCCGAGACAGCCAGCCTGACGGGAGCCACACGGGATGCCTAAGACCACGGCACAGTCCATTTTCTGATGGAAATTCAGGGTACAGTCTTAGAGCCTTAGCCTTAGCCTGAGGCCACTTGACCGGGACTCCAGCTAAGCTCCTGGCTAACAGGCAAGACAGCAAAACCAAGACGAGGAAGGCTTTGAGGGGAGCAGGGAGAGGCCGCCTCGTGCATTCTCTGTTCAAGGAGAGGCACTGTTCACTCTCACACGGGATGAGTGTGAGAAGACAGGAGAGAGAATGACCACGCACGGGGAGGGGACAGAGTATGGTGAGGGAAGGAGTCAGGGACAGGACACACACACGGGACTCTGATGGGGGCAGCACAGACACGGGACACTCGACTAGACATACGTGTGGGGAGAGGCGAGAAAGCCTTAGATACAGGAGCGGTGAAGATGTAGACCACAGGAATTAACACACGGCAGGATCGCCCCACGGGAAGTAGGAAGCGAGACCAGAAGAAGTGTGAGGTGGGATTAGGGACCAACCATCTCACGGGTCAGACAGTGTGAGCAGGAGCCAGGCTGTGGGCATGTGAGCAGGACACGGAGAGGCCCCGCAGGCCAAGCTGGGGAAGACGCACAGGAAGGGGCTCCCAAGTGGTGCCTTCCCAGACTCTCCTGTGCATGGGTCACGAGAAGGGCACAACTCACAAGATGGTGCACACTTGGCCCGGTGGAGACGCCTTTCCCATGAAGACATGGCCACCGCATCTAGGGCTGCAGCCTCCTTTTAGGGACAGAGAACAGTGAGTTCTAAGCATCGGGGTATTCGGTTCCCATGTCTCCTTTCTCAGCATCTCATCATGCCCGAGATGAAGCCCCGCTTCCAGCAGAGGACTCAGAACAAAAGGAATGTTTGGAAGCCTGGAGCCCAGCCAAGCTCGCCCCCCGACTTGTGAAGTCTGACTTCTTGTCCACCAGGTACTCAAACCACCTCCTTCTCCCTGACTGGGAAGTCCTTGACCAAGCCTTGTCAGTTTTCCATGATCTCCCCTCACTTTAGCCCCTGGCTCCCCGGATCTCCCCAGAAATTCTTATGTAGCCCCAGGAATCAGGTGTCCCACCTTGCTGGCAATCCTCAGGGCCTTCGGAGACCTCGGGGAACGGGGAAGGGTGTGTGGAGGGAACAGTTGCCACCCTCCTCCCATGGTCCCTGGACAGCTTCTAATCAAGCACAGCCTTCGTAAATGCAGCCACCCTACCGCCTCAGATGCAGCTGCTAAGCTACAAAGCACCAAAGCCATTTCCTGGAAAAGTCTTCATTTTACCGGATTGATATTTTGCCAAAGGTAACTTGAACTCCTGACCCTCCTGCCTCCACTCCCAAGTGTTGGAATCACCCCTGGCTTGGAGAATTCTCTAAATCTCGTCCAAATAATTGGTCCTCAGGACAAACGAGGGGTTTGTAATCGTTTTCATGTCATGAACCCCTTTAACAGTCTGGTGAGGCCTGTGGCGGCACCGTCTCATAAAATTGTGTAAATGCATAAAATCTAAGATTACAAAGGAAACCAATTATGTTGTAATGTAAATATGAAAACCTTTTATTGATGTGTGCTTGAGTGAAACTGTACATCTTTAAGAGGAGCAAACATAACTGTCATCTGCTGGTGACAGGAAACCCCTGGGGCTCCCTTCAGGAATTGGCACTGTTAATACTCCCGTGGTTACAGTCGCAGTAATCGAAAGTATACTAAACCTCACTTGGTGTTTGAAATACCAGTGTCTTTTTCCTCGGCCTGGTTCACGGCCTCCTGGTTACACCTCTAGTCCTCTGGAGAACACCTGAGCTCTACAGAGGCAGGTGGATGCTGTGAGCTCAAGGCCAGCCTGGTCTATATAGCAAGTTCTAGGCCAGTCACAGCCATGAAGCAAGACGTTGTCTCAAAAAAGAAAAAGAAAAAAAAGTAAGCTTGCTTGGCTACTAGTCTGGGACCCATCCCTACTTTCTTAGACCAGGCATTCTGGATAGGAACCCCCAAAGAATCCACAATCCAGGGGCCTCAGGTCCCCAGTTACTGCATAGGGAGAGAACTGTCAGTCCTTTTAACTCTGGAATAAGGGGGGCTATCTCCCTGTGTCAGCTGGACTGGATGCTCAGGACCTGTGTTCGTTAGTTTCACGTCAACTTGACACAGGCAGGAGTCATTTGGGAAGAGAGACTCAACTGAGAAAATGCCTCCATAAGATTATTTGCCTGTAGGCCAGTCTGTGGGGGAATTTCATGACTGATAATCGATTTGAGAGTGCTCAGCTTACTGGAGAAGTACCAACCCTGGGCAAGTGTCTTGGATGGTTTAAGAAAGCAGGCTGAGAAAGGCATGGGGAGCAAGCTAGTAAGCAGCATTGCCCCATGGCCTCTGCTTCAGTGCCTACCTCCAGGCTCCTGTCCTCCAGGCTCCCGTCCGCCTTGACTTCCCTCAGTGATGAGCTGTGAGCTGAGCATTGTAGATGAAATAAACCCTTCCTCCCCAAGTTGCTTTTGGTCATGGTATCTTATCATCGCAATAGAAACTCTTAAGACCAGACCTCTCTCAGTGGAAATGGGTGAAGCTGCCTAACCAGGAAACCAGCAAGAGAGGCATACTGTCCAGTGGGAATGAGACGTATGGATGTAAGAGTCACTATCCCTGTGAAAATGCAGAAACTTCTAGAGTCCCGTGGGCAGAGGGGCAGACCTGGCTCCAACAACACTTTGGTCTACCTGCTCATTGTGGGGTCCCAAAAAGTCAGCTGCCCTGTCTATGAGAAGAAAGTCCTTTCGACTTCCACTTTTCAACTCAAATAGTATAGGACTCTGATCCTGAAGCCGACGCCTGGAAGAGCAGGCCGATGAGAAGAAAAACAAGCCCTGGACAGGAGCATGCTGCCTCTGCCCATGCTGGGCTTGTGTACCCTGTGCATGTAGGGCAGAGAGCAGGGACAGTTTTTACAGTATAAATCATTCCCCTTAACTCGCTGGCCCAAAGGGAGCTGGACACAGCTGAGGGTCAAGCCTTCTGAAGGAACTTCACCATCGGTGGACTGATGTGTAAGGTGTCTGTGGTTGTGGAATAAAGAAGACAAGTGGAAGCCGGGATTAGAAAGAGAATCTGAGTCATCCAATCCAGAGATCACCAAAGTTTGGCAAATGGAGAAAACAAACCTTCAAAAGCAAAGGATCCCGGGAGGGTGGGCCCCAGGGAATGGTCAGGAGTCAGCGGATGTGTGTGTGTGTGTGTGTGTGTGTGTGTGTGTGTGTGTGTGTGTCTGTGTGTGTGTGTGTGTGCGTGCATGTCTCTGTGTGTGTGTATGTGTTCTGTGTGTGTGTGCGTGTCTGTGCATGTCTCTCTTGTGGATATGTGTGCATGTGTTCTGTGTGTGTGTGTGTGTGTGTGTGTGTGTGTGTGCGTGTGTGTAACACGTGAGAGTATGCAGGTCAGAGGACAACCTCAAGCTCTGTCCACCTCTCTGGCTTTTGCTCCTTGACTAGTCTTTCCTTGCAGCCCCCAGCAGGTGGCCCAGTTCTTGCCTCTCAGAGCTTCCTGGGGCACTCACTGCGCACGGTATGGAGAGGAGCCTGCAATAGGATTTCAAGCTTTCATGGGCCAGACAGGGAAGAGAAGGAGAACATTGCTCTCCTAAACCCACACCTGCCTGCTGTCCTCTGGGGTGGAGGGGAACTCAGCTATCTCCTGAAAGAGCCTTGTGCCCACCTTTCTTAAAAAAAAAATCACTAGGGACCCAAGAGACTAGGAAAAGAAAAACACATGGATTTCACGAATGAGCACATTCAGACACCAGGAGTGTTAGCTCTTCTCTGAATAACCCCCCAAAAAAGATCTTTGATTACCTCGGGCCCAGACAGAAGCCCCTTCCCCAGCGACACCCCCTCCCCCAGGCATCTCTTACCTGGCCGTCCATCGCGGTTGTGACATCTTCTGCAAGGGACATCTCCTGGTAGCTGTGACTAGATGGGAAATGAGCTTGCCATAGGTGGGGAGTAGGAGCAGACCTGCTTCCATTCACCCCGAAGCCCAGCCCTCCTTTAATGCTAAGCCCCTGGACCATTTGTGCCTAGATAAGACAGGAGGCAGTGGATATAGACGCACTCACCTGGGCTCAGGAGCGGGCTCCCGTTGCAGCTCGGCACTGGCTTTCCATGAAAGTGCTGATGCTAAGGAGGGACGGCGGTCTCCACTCCAGGTAAGCCCCCTGCGCGGGGCCTCCCACCGTGTCCTCCCGCTGGCTGGGAAGCCTGACCCCCACAACCCAGCACTGCCTGCGCCCGCCCCACCTCCACTTTCTCAAGTCCTTTCTCCAGCTCCCAGGACTCTCCAGAGAAGGTCTCCCTCTTTCCTTCTACTCCCTGGGCCTCTGTTCTCTCTAGTTCTCCACCTTGGGTCTCTTGAGTCTCCAACTTAGGGCCATCTGGGTCCCAGGCATGGCTGTCTCCATATCTGCCTCCCCGCTCACGGGTCTCTGCCCGTCCTCACGCCATCTGTCTCCTCGCCTTCAACCTGCCCAGACCTGTTCCCCTAAACATTCCCCAGCCCCGGGCTTCCCCAGTTCGCAGCCCCTTCCTTCCTCACCCGGACGCTGCACCTGCATGAACTCCGTAGCAGGCTCAACCCCGAACAGACAGAAACAAGAGAGAAGCAAGCGTAGCCTGGGGGCACGGGCTCCCATCGGGGTGCCAGGCGACGGGAGAGTCTGCCGCTGGGCTCTGCTCCTGGGTGGGTCACACCTCCACGGGCAGCAGCTGTCCCTCGGCTTTCAGCCCCGCCGCTCCTTAAGGCCCTCCTCCCAGGCACCTGACTCCTCCCCGGGCTAGAGTTACAGGGCTGCCCAGCTCATTACCATAAGTTAAGAGCCGGGCTGTAGCCCCTCCTCTGTCCTTCACGGCCACGGTAACTGGTAACTACCCCGCCCCAGGGAAGTCCCCTCGGGGAGCAAGGAGGCACCCTGCACAGACTCCAATCCCCTCACCTGGGTCCTAGAAGCCCCTTCCACTGAGAACAGACGTTCTGGTACAGTCCGGAGCTACCTACCCTCTCTCGGTTCACAGAAGGCTACACTCGGCTGGGACACGCCACTGGGCAGTCTGGAAGGGCTGGGCTCGGGCTTGCCGAGTCCCAGTCTGTGCTTCCATGGCTGCCCACTCTGGCTTCCCTCTGGGCCCCAAGTCGCCATCTTATCCTCGGTAAGGGCTCAAACCTGGAAGGCCATGCCTTAGTCCTCAGGATGCCAGTGCCGGCTCAGGAAATACTGTGTGTGACCCAAGGGCTTTGCTGTCCCCATCAAGGCCAGAGTGGCAACAACAACTTCGGTTTTACGAACAAGAGGTATTTCGTGTCCAGGAAGATTTGGCCCCTCACAAAGCCCCGGGTAGGGGTATAATTTGGGATGCACACACTCATTTAGCAGATTGTTGAGAGTCTCTTTTGTGCCACTTACTGTTCTAAACACATGGTGGGTGAGCTGGCCTCTTGGGGACGGCAGCTGAGAGTCACCGACAGAGCCCTGCAGAACACAGGGTGGTCTCAGAGCAGAGGCATTGGTGGAAAGAGAATCAGGACCCGGCGCCGCACGAAAAATCAATAGAGAGTAGTATTTTTAAAAATGTCTGTGGTCACCGGAAAGAAGGGCCAGCTGGCTGCGGGCTGCGTTCTTCTGGGTCAGAACATTCTTTGTTCTGGATGCTAAATAGGAGACCAACAGCCACGCGACATACTTAAGAAATCCAGCAGAGGTTGGAGAAGTGTCTGAGTGGGGAAGAGTGCTTGTGCTCCTGCAGAGGACTGGGGTTCAGTTCCCAGCACCCACATGCTGTACAACTGACCATAACTCAAGTTCTAGGAACCCTCTTTGGCCTCTCCAGGCACCAGGCATGCACACACAGTGTACATGCCTATATGCAAGCAAAACACTCACATACACTAAATAAATAAATAATAAACTTAAAATAAAAAAGGAAGGAAAAGAAAGGCAGAGACTCAAAGATGTAAACCGAAAGAGGACTATATCTCGTGTGGTCTTCTCTGGGCCACTAAATGCCTCAGAGGTCTCTCCGACTTACCCAGTAAATAGCAAAGAATCTTAGTTTCCATTAACTGTCAACTGGACACAGCCTAGAGTCACCTGAGAGGAAAGAGCCTTGACTGAGGAGTTGCCTGGGTCAGACTGGCCTGTGGACTTGCGTGTCTAGGGGGACTGTCTTATTAATTGATGCAGAAGGGCACAGTCCACTGTGGGCGCCACTATCCCTAGACAAGTGGTCCTGAGCTTTCTTTACATGCAAGCTAGCTAAGCATGCGCCTGGGAGCGAGCGAGCCAGAGAGAGAGCCAGAGCAGTGCTCAGCGTTCCTCCACAGTTTCCGCTTCAACTTCCTGCTGGTTCCTGCCTTTTCTTCTGTCAAGGATGGATTCGACCTGGATGCATAAGATGGAACGATCCTTTTGTCCCCAAGTTGCTCCTGGGCAGAGTGTTTTTCACAGCAACAGAGTGAAACTAGATCAGGAGGTGAGAACACAGATCACATTTTCCTAGTTATTTGCCCAGGCATAATTTATATCTTAATCTAGGCCATAGTTTAGCACCCACAAAAACAGCTTGCTTGCTAAACCCTGGCAAATGGCAGAGGGATCTAAAGAGGCTTCTCATGTCTCTAAGTTACAGCTGCTAAGTGCCTACCTGATCTGGGCCACTGTTGATCTCCTTGTCCATCCCTTAACGTGGCTTGAGCATGTCAGGACCCTCCTCTGCTAAAGTCAGGCACCAGGTCCACACCCCACCACAGACCAGTGAATGTGTGTGCTGGGTTACTTCCTGGTCTGTTGGGGACGAGCAGGTAAGGAAGAGGAGAGGAGAAGTGAGTCAGTGACTGGGGGCCTTCCCCCACACTGGCTGGCTGGGGGCATTCCCCCACACTGGCAGGCCCCCTGTGGAACACCGAAGGACCCAGCCTGCCCTGCCCCCAGGAAGAGGCCTGGGTGAAACCTAGCAGAAGGTGAGAAGTGTATGGAGTAAGGGGTGGAGGAGGGGGCTGGGGTGGGAATGGGGGTGGAGAGGTGGGCTCAGGAAGGCCGTGGCTTCTGCCTGGGAGTCCACCTCCATGAAGGAAGGGTCTCCGAACTTCTATGCCAACGCCATCCCAAAATGTTCCAAACCTCAGCTGGACACATTGGGCCAGGCTTGTGATCCCAGCACTTGGGAGGCAGAGGCAAGGACTTCGGGGGACCATCTCCTTGGCTACATACTGAGTTCAAGGCCTGCCTGGGCTACATGGGGCACTCTTTGAAAAAGGAAACAAAGTTCCAAACTACCTCTCACCCCCTCTGCCGGAAATCTCCTCTCCACAGTCTTCTGCCTTAACCACGTGTGGGGGGAACCACTCCAAAAAGCCGCCAGCCTCGCTAACCAAGCCCCCATTAGCACCTCCACACAGCGGAGCCCCTTTACTTTCGGGGCCTCGGTGCTGAACTCCAGGACAGGGGACCCCGTCTCCAGGCTGCCCTTTCTCCTCCCAGCCCCGCCCCTGCTTCTCCCAGGCCCCGCCCCTAGCCCCGGGAAAGGCGTGTCCTCCATCTAGTGGCTGACTCACCCGGGCACCGCAGACCGGCACCCTAAGGAGCAGGTTGAGCTGCGGGGACGCAACTGGATTAGGTTCAGCCATGGACCGGAAGGTGGCCCGGGAATTCCGACACAAGGTCAGAGTCAAGAGGTGCCCGGAGCCCTGTGGACTGTGGAGTCCCTGGTCCGGTGGGTGGGAGATGGGCAAGGACCCTCTCCCTGGTCTGAGGGCCTTGGGCAGGCTTGAACTTCTGAAGTTGGGGGGTCCTCAGCAGAATGAGGAGGGGACGCAAGGAGCCCGCTGTGAGGGCTTCTAAAGTGACCCTCTCCAGAAAGTGTCGCTTCTCCTTTGGCCCTCCAGGGGCTGATACTGGACAGGGAACCCAGTCAGTGGTAAAGTTCCTTCCTTACTGGTGACCCCAGTCTAGGGGTCTCCTGGACCCCAGCAAGTGTCTGGGCCAGGCAGAGAGAAGGGAAACTGGACCTTTCTTTGACCTTTGACTTCCAAAGTCACTGGGAGCACCCTGCCAGCACCCAGACATTTCTACAGGGCTGAGGGACAGGTTTAAAAACGTACAGCCCAGCTTCAGGGGAAGGACCGAGGAGGGGTGAGCCTGGCTTTGGTCTGACAGACCCCTCTAGCAGAATCCTACTTCCCTGGGTATGTCCCGGGGAGGGGCCACGCTGGTTCTTTAAAGTCCTCCAAGACCTTTTCTGGAGTCAGGAACTTCCTAAGGTGTTTCCTGGACTGCAGGATCTGTGAGGCCTCGGAAGACCACCCGGAGGCAGGGGTCCAGTGGTGGACCTCCTACCAGGCCCCAGTTGGGGGTGAAACCAGTCAACAGCTGCTCACAGGCCCTGCCCCAGGAGTAGGAAGCTGTGTACTCTGGGCCTTGACACCAAAATAAACCCCTTCCCAGTCTGAGGGGTAGAATGCCTAAAGCGAGGATTGGGTGTCCCCTCCCCTTCTTCCCACAGAGATGCCCAGAAGCCAGCCGCTGTGGGACCCCAGAGGTTACAGGTCTAGAGTTTAGGTCCAGCAGCAGGGATCAACCATTCACTTAAAACATGTTCTGAGCACCCGTTTTGTGTCAGGCCCAGTCTGCTCCCTCTCGTGCCTTATTGTAAGGGTGGGAGGCAGGCCTCGGGCACAGGGCGTTGGGATCAAGGTTTGGTAGGGGCAGCAAGGGTGGACACCTCAGGTGTTCCGGCTCCCGCTCCCAGGGATGAGAAATGACTAAAAGCTGAGCAGGACTGGGGAGCTGGTGAATATTAAGGGAACCATTTGTGTTGAGAAGTGCCCTGTGAGCCCGGGGATGTGTGGGGAGACATCTCCGCTGTCGAGAACATTTGCTGAGTGTAGGTTTCAGTCAACCCACTTTAAAGGCTCCGTCCCCTGTCTCAGCTTGAATTTCTCTTTCCTGGCTTCGGTCTGGGAGTAACTTCAGCTTTTCTTTCGCTTTCCTGCAGGGCTGTTACCTGCACTTTACCTCTTTTGAGAGAATCACCCCCAGGGTCCCTGATGTCTGACTCGACTATACATTTGTCCCTCTTCTTCCTTTCCTGATTCTCGACGGCTTCAGGCCTCTGCATTTCCCTTCCAGGCTCCTCCTCTGAGTCATTACCTATTAATGTTCCCATGTCACAGGCAGGGCAGGCATCTCAGTGAGCAAGGCCTGGACTGGACTTTGTGCCCTTCTGTCTCAGATACAGCAACGGCCTTCCCCTACCAGGATGGGGATCATCCGGGAACTGAGAGGGGACATGCTGTAGAGACGCAGGCAAGCTGGGTGGACTTTACAGCTTGCTGTTGCTTGTTCTGTATACCCCCTTCCTGACTGTTTTGGGTAAATTCACTCCTAAACAGAAGTTTGCAATCTAAATCTTAAGTTGCTAGAGGTGGTGTTTAAGGTATTGTCCTGGATGACGCTGGGTGACCTCGAAGTGACTTGTCCTGTCTGTGACTCAGGTCTCAAATCTGTGAATTGGGCATACTGTTTAATAACATGTCCTGCATATGTGTAGGAGGCTTATGTAAATTGGGCTTTTAGGGAACCCCGAGACCAGGGTCAAGTCTCACCCCTGCCACTCACTAATATGGAGACCTAAATCAAGCCATACAGTCTCTGAGCTTTTGTATCCTTCGCTGTATGAGGGGGGTGTGCAGTGCCTATAGGAGACAGGAATTGGTAGGAATTGGAGTGTAGGATGCTCTGGTCCCTGGCCAGTCTGTATGCATTACTGTAAAGGTTCTCTCCAGCTGTTGCTCCTACAGCCTTTCATGGTTCCTGTCCAGAAGCAGACCACAGGATTTACAGCACTAACTGCCCTCCAGTAGGAGGGAACAGCCGTGGGTGGGAAGAGCCAGGCCAGGATGATCAGGGACTAAGGACTCTCCCTGGAGAGAGTGGAGCACCGGCTTCTCAAAGTAGCCTCCTTGTTCGCAGCAGCACTGGAGTTGCAGAAACCTGGTTACTCATTTGCTCGGAAAACGTTTATTGCCTCTCCAGCAATCACACATTTATGAGCAGCTCTGGTGTACCCTGCCCCAGGCCCAGCAGCCAGAGGCCAGTCAAGCAGCGAGGGAGGGTGGGATGAATGAGACCAGAAGAGCCCCCTCCCTTCTAGGGTTTCCTATGCATTCATCCATTCATTCGTTTGTCCATTCATTCACTTATGCATGTGTGCAATAAACACTCTCTGGCCTCCTAATATACACCAGGCAGAGTTCTAAGCACCTAAGAACAGAACAAAGAGCCCTGCCCTCATCAGGAGCACACCCTGGTGGGGCAGACAGTTACCAAGGAAACGAACAGTTTCTTATGATGGGGTGCTGTGATGAATGCTGGGGGGAAAGTAACCCTGTAAAGGTAGGGAGGATAAAAACCAGCAGGTGGTGTGTTGTGTACAGCCACCAAGAAGTCTAAAGAGGTGACATTTGAACCTGGAAAAAGAGGGAGGCACCGTGTGGTGGGTGTGGAAGAGGGAACAGTGGTGAGCACAAAGAGGGAAGCATCTGCCTGCCGAGCTTCAGAATAGCAGGCAGGACTCTGAGAGGAGCAGACGGATGAGGCCATGGACAGAGTTCAGAGACGCAGGCTAATTGAAAGTGGTCTGCGTTGAAATATGACTGGCCCTGTGACTCCCAGAGTGGAAGGAGGACTTCACTCAGCAGGACTCAGAGCAGGGTCTGTTGACCGAGGTTGGCAGTGGAGCTGGAAGGCTTTACTTGTGGACCAGCTGCAGGTGCGGAGCGGTACGACCCCCTGCTATGAGGAGCAGGGTGGCAGCAGCAGCCCGCACAGAGTAAACCTGAGTCCCTTTGGGATGTCTGCAATTTGAGGCACCCTGTAACTGTGTCTGGTGGAAAGGGCTGGGGGGGGGGCACAGGGCTAGAAGTGAGGGTTCTGGAGTTCTTGGGGTAGGAGTGGCCAAGATGGGGAGAAGACCCAGACTGTCACCAGGCGCCCGGATGAGACAAAGGAACCCCAGGTCATGTAGGGGAGCTAGAGGTGCAATTGGAGGCCAGGCTTGCCACACCCCTGCTGAGCCACACTCTCAGCCCCCCTTTACTTTTCTTTTGTTCTGAGAGAGCCTCTTGTGTTGCCCAGCTAGGCTGGCCTCAAACTCCCTATGTATTGGAGGACTGACCTTGAGTTTCCTTCCCTCCCCCCTTGGTGGTTTGGTTTGGTTTGGTTTGGTTTTGGTTTTGGTTTTTTGTTTTCACCACCACCCTGCCACCTTGAATCCTCTTTTTTTTCCACCTCCCAGGTACTAGGAGCTATAGACATAGACCAGGAGGCCAGGCTCTCTTTGTACTTTTTATTTTGAGACAGGACCTTGATAACTTGCCTAGGTTGGCTTTGAACTCTCTCTGGCCCAGGTAGGACTTGAATTTGCAGTACTCTTGCCTCAGTCCCCTGAGTGTCTTGGACTACAGTACTGCACCACCAGGCCCAGCTGAGACTCCAGAAAGATGAAGGATATGTCCGTGACCTTCGTGGTGAAGGTCACGCCGTATTTTCACCCCAAACTCACCTAGTTGTATACACGGAATGTAAACAGCTTTTCACGTACCAACCACACTTCAGTAAAGTGCTGTTTTTGTTTTTTTAAGATGGAAGATGTTCCCTTTGGTTTTAAATGCCGACTTGCCACAACCTGAAATCACCTGGCTGGAAAGAGAGACTCAGTTGAGGAACTGAGTGGATTTGACTGGCCGATGGGCTTGGCTGTGGGGGACTGTCTTGTTAGTTTAGGGAGGAACACTAACAACGTTCGCTGGGCACGAGGTTCTGAACAGCATAAGAGAGTGAAGACACCAGATGAGTAAGAGAGCTGGCAGCAAGGGTACGTTTATTTTCTCTGCCTTTGACTGTGGACGCCATCTGACTAGCTGCTTTGGATTCCAGCCTTGACTCCCCACAGTGATGGACCCTTTCCCGCCTAAGTTGCTTTTGGTCATTGGAGTGTTTCCATCACAGCAACATACATGAAATTAGAACACAAGATAATAAAACAAGGGTCAAATAAAGCTGGAGTGTTTACTGTGTGGAAGGGAGGCTGGGCCTTGACTCCCCTGCCGTGATGGATGGCAGACCAATGGCAGCTGCTGAGGGTGCAGAACTTCATCTTCTCGTTCTTACCTCGCTTTACTTCATAAACACACATGACTGCCTGCTTTTCTGGAGACTGCCCTGAACTCTTCCCATTATTAACTCACTGAATTAATGATGAAAGCCATCATCCTCAAAGAGAAACTGAGGCAGGAAGAGGTGCAGACACAGCCCGGGAGGGCTTTGCTGGCCCCGCCCCCGCACTCACAGTCCACTTTCTGTGGCTCACTCACCCAGGTGTGGAGGAGACAAGTGAAGGACCTAAGGCAGAGGTGGCGTCAAGATGAGCATAGGAACTAATGAAAGGTGCAGCCGCGAAGAGGCGATGCTGGAGGCAAATGTCCATGTACCATCCCTAGAAATGCTAAGCTCACAGCAGCCAGAGCTGCAGCAGGAGAGAGGCAGCTTGTCCCCAGATGAGCTCGTCCATCCCGGGCCTTGAGGAAGGGCGGGTATGCCTGAGCGGCTTGGGCAGGCAGCAAGAAGCCATCAGGGACCAAGGACACACTTCCTCTCTCTTCATATTGCGTGTCCTCATGTTGTTGTGTCTTCCACCAGCAGAACACACTGAGGGTCTGGGAGGCCCTGCGAAGCCCCCAGGACAAGGACCGGGAGGAGGCTGGGCGGGGCACAGGGAGGGAAAGGCAGGGCATTGCTGCTGGAAGCTGCACCGAGTGCTTCAATCCCTGTAGCAGCTTAGGAAGCATGCAGAGTGCAGCAAGGATTATTTAATTGATTCACACCCCCTTTCTCCCGGCCTGAGTGAGTCACCCATGGAGGCAAGGGGAGGGAGAAGTGCTCGGAACACAATGCCGCCGGCTGCACATCAATGGGCGAACATTAGTGCTGGGTGGACACGGGGTGATGGTGTGGTAGAGACCACTAACAGCTCCTGGACACCGAGAGCTCCGTTAGGGCTTCTGCTCCCCCATGGCAAGTGAGGGCCTAGGAAAGGAAAAGCTTACTAAATTTAGTTAAACAAGATTGGCGGGGCTGGAGAGATGGCTCAGAGGTTAAGAGCACTGGCTGCTCTTCCAGAGGTCCTGAGTTCAATTCCCAGCACCCACATGGTGGCTCACAACCATCTGTAATGAGATCTGGTGCCCTCTTCTGGTGTGCTGGCAGAACATTGTATACATAATAAATAAATAAATCTTAAAAAAAAAAAAAAAAAAAAAAAAAAGATTGGCATCTAGCACACAGTAGGTGCTTAATAAATGTGTGTTGGGCAAGGGCACTCAAAGAGATACACAGGAAGTGGATACCATGTGGTAGATGGGATTTGAGAGCCAGCAGGCTTAGTCCAGAGTCTCAGATCTGTCTCTCGACTCTGTTTCCTCATCCGTGGAATGGGATAATAAGGTCTATCTCCTGTGGCTGTTGGCAGGGTAGGTCAGTGAGCAGAGTGTAGCCAGGATGAAGGGATGGGAAGGGGCTTTAGGCTGGACCTCCAGGACACTCTAGAGGAGGAGGCTCAGCCCACCTCTTCCAGGAAGACAGGGTTCCCATGGGAGGAGGCAGAGCTGCCTTGCTGAGTCTGGGAACAGCTCTTCTCTGAGGAGGAAACAGACCAGGGAGGCTGCAGACATGTGTGCTGAGGAGATGCAAGATACTGACCCAAGACTGAAGCAGCCCCGAGGGAAGGGAGGCTCAAGATCGGAGATGATGGAGTTCACTCCTTCTTCAGCAGACGCCAGGAGTGTGCATCTGCATGCATGGCATGTCCACTGGGGACCACGGGGAAACAGATCACAGCCAGAGAGGAGGGGAGAAACCAAGTGCTAAGACATACTATGTGCTGGGAACTTTTTATGTGCCTAGAATTGCACACAGTGCCCCAGAGCAGGACCTCCTAAAGCTCATTTACAGACTGGTGTTCGGGAGAATTCCAGGAGGAGGCATTACTATCTAATTAACAAACAAATATATATATATATATTGGTTTTTCAAGACAGAGTTTCTCTGTGTAACAGCTCTGGCTGTCCTGGAACTTGCTTTGTAGACCAGGTTGGCCTCAAGCTCACAGAGATCCTCCTGCCTCTGCCTCCCAAGTGCTGGGATTAAAGCCTTGCTCCACCACCACCTGGCTGCTAACCATAGTTTTAAAGGGCAGTGTGAGTGATGGTGGCATTGTTACCACACAGCCAGATTTCCAGAGACTTCCGTACTTCTGTTCTCTTTCTTGTGTGCCCTTGAAAGTCTGGAGAATGAGGTGTGAGAGTGTTTTCAGAGAACAAAGCCCGACTGTTCCCTCAAGTCTCCATGGAGACATTTTTGGACTGGGAATGGTCCCTCTATTTGTGGAGTCCCCTGCCATTCGGCTTCACATTCCTACCTCCAGAGCAGTCTGCACTAAATGGAGCTGCCTCCCTGGCTCATTGGTATACCGGTGATTCTGAAAGGATGACTTAGAAATTATAAGAGAGGCTGGGGCAGCGGGGTGGCAGCGCACGCCTTTGGTCTCAGCACTCAGGAGGCAGAGGCAGGCAGATCTCAGTGAGTTCAAGGCCAGCCTGGCTACATAATGAATTCCAGAACAGCCTGGACTGTTACACAGAAAAACCCCATCTTAAAAAACAAAGAACAAAGCTGGGTGGCGGGCGGGTGCTAAGAAGGTTCCATTGCCATTGCGCCCCTGGAAGTGCTTGTCTGGCTACAGCCTCGAGTTCACAGAATGTGGAGAAGATGACGCTGCAGACGTGGACACACCAGGACAGGGTTGGTGTGAGCTGCAGGTGAGGCAGAGCCAGGCCTGCGGGCTGTCTCAGAAGGGTGTGACTTGTGGGCAGGGGCTCTGGATGCAGTAGTTGGCGTCTAAGAGCTGTCCACAGGGCCTGAGGTCCCAGGAGCAGGATGTTTTCTCAGAAGACCATCTCCAGTTGTCTGTGCTTGGCTCTAGGAAGACAGAGAAATAGAATCGTGAACCCTAAATTGCCAAGTCCTCTTCAGTTTCCTACCCTGATTTTCTAGTCTCCAGTCCGTGCATATTAAGTGTCATCCATGAGGACAGTCCCTTGCTCTTCAAACCTAAGCATGCAGCAGATGCAGTCTCCAGAGAGACAGAAGGGAAAGTCAGCCCCAAGACGTCTGCCAATAGAAGATTCCCTCTCCTGTCCTCACCCACTAGCTGCCTCCCTCCAACTCAGCAGACAGGGCTGTTATGCCCCGCTAAAGAGCAGAACCGCTGGGGTTCAAAGTGTCACTTAAAAGATGTTCCATTTTCTCCTTCCTTATGGACCAAGTGAAGAGGCAGGGGTGTGTGTGGAGGAGGTGGGCATCCTGGGTATCAAACTAGAGTCTCATGTATGCCAGGCAAGCACTTTACCACTGAGCCCCCGCCCTCCAAGCTTCAGTAACAGTGAAGAGTCAGTCAGGTGTGGTGGTGCTGGCCTTTAATCCCAGTACTCGGAAAATAAAGGCAGGCAGGCAGATTTCTGAGTTTGAGGTAGCCTGGTCTACATATTAAGCTTCAGGCCAGCCAGGGCTACACAGTGAGACCTTGTCTCAACAATGAACAAACAAAATAAAAAACAGTAGAGAAGAGAGAGGTGAGAATCAAAGAATTGGATGTTGGGCCCTGTAGGGGGCTTGGGTGCTCTTTGCTATGGGAGACCTAAGCCCTACTAGACCTAGGTTCAAACCCCAGCTCTGCTTGTTAGCTGTTGTGGCCTTGGGTCACCGCTGTGATACTCCCTGTATAACAGTGTGAGAATAAGGGTCCCATAGAGCTGGTGCTTGAACAGATGTCACCATAAGAGCTTCTGGAAACCTGCGAGAGTCTTCTCTTCCCCTTCTGTGGCCATGGCTCTTCTTCCCAAAGGGCATGGGCAGACCAAGAGGCAGACTAATGCCTCATCCATTCAAGACTTATTGATTGAGTACTTAATCTGCATTAGTCATGAGGAGTGCAGACCGAAGTGGACCACCTTTTCTTCTAGGAGACAAATTCCAAAAAAATTACAAACCGAAGTTACACATGATTAGTAATGTCCCAGCAGAACCGAGAGACCTCCTGGAGTGGGAGTAGGTTGGTTAGGAGGTTGGAGAAATGGCCTCTGTGGGAAAGAAGTCAGCCCTGGGGTGAAGTGGAGAGCAGAGGAGAGCATATGCCTGAGCGTGGGGCTGAGGGGGTGAGGGGCTGGCTTATACAGGGAGCTAAAAGGAGACCCCCACAGTCAGGAAGAGTGGCAGGCTAGGACAAGGACTTCCAGAGAAGGGAAGTTTTCTGTTTGTTCGTTCAGTTGGTTGGTTGGTTGGCTGGCTGGCTGGCTGGCTGGCTGGTTGGTTGGTTGGTTGGTTGGTTAGTTGGTTTTTGCTTCGTTTGTTTGTTTTTTCCATGATGGCAATCAACTCCAGAGCCTTGTGTGTGACAGTCAGGCCCTCCAACACTGAGGTACATATTCATCCTTTGATTTTACGTGCATCAAGAAGCTAAGAAGCACTCACGTGATATATGATCTTCTATATGAAGGTTTTTCTGGGCCTGGTCCTAGGGATTCAGTACCACCTATGATGCCTCTTCCCCAGCTCTTGTCTGCTGGGAGCTCCTGCAATAAGGAAGGTGATGTAGTTGGGGGAGCTTCGAGAGTCGCCGTCACACACCCTTCTGGGTTCCTCCTATCCTCAAATACACATGTAGATATAGGAGGAAGGGGACTTCCAGATGGAAACTGGGAATCTGCATTTCCTGCTCAGGTCCAAAGCTCCAAGGGCTGGGCCTCAGGGTCCTCTCTACCCTGGGACAGACTCTCCAGGGCCTTCCCAAGTCCTTGAGGTACCTGTAGAGAAGGCACGGTTGCCCAGTCCTGCTCCAGGCAGGCAGGAGAGCTTGGCTTTTGCAGCAGCTCCTCCTATGAAGAGCAGAGACAGGACCACAATGCTAACTAGCCCTGGAGACCTGAGGGGAGGAGGTTCCCATGTCCCCTCCAGCACCTGCCTCGCCCTGCTGCTCAGTCTTGGGCTAAAGAGAAATCCAGGATGCAGCCCTTGGAGATTTGCACTGAACTTTGCTGAAGTACAGAATCTGGGGCTCCTGGATCCCCAGCTCCGCAGGGATGGGGGTGCTAATGAAACTCCTGAACATGACCTCGGAGGCCCAGCTGTTGACGTCAGCAAAGCTGGAGTGATGTAACCTAATCCTCCCCCTGCGGGGGACACCCGGGATGGAGAAGGAGAGGCCAGGAGGCTGACTAGTGGACAGACCTCAAGGCCAGGCTAGGCCAGGGCAAAGTGTCCCGGCAGAGGCAGCCCGGAGGAATTCAGTGCTTCTGGTGGATGGGATGTGTTATCTGAGTGAGTGGCCCAAATCCTTCCTCAAAGCAGTTATCCGCCACTACAGCCACCATCAGGTGAGACTGTGGGCTTCTTCCCACCACGGGTGACACAGGGAGAGTGTGGCAGCAGTAATACGGGGGTTGGGGTGTCACTGTTGGATGGGGGTCATGTGTGCACATATGTTTTCGACCTTGTGTGCGCCTCTGTCACGTTGCCTGGGGATAAGATGTTTCTGGGCCGTTCCGAGGTGTTCTGCATAGGTCTGATGTGTCAGGCAGCTTGGTCCCTGGCTTTCTCTCCTCTTCCATCCTTAGCCTCAGGAGCTGCTGTGGGCACTCTGGATGGTGACCTGTCCTCCCCGGGTCTGCTGTAGCATGCTGGGTGCTCATGGGACCTGGAGCTATGTTCTGCTTTTTGGACTTTCAGGTGGATTTCCTAATTGAAAATGACGCAGAGAAGGACTATCTTTATGATGTGCTGCGGATGTACCACCAGTAAGTATGTGTAGCCAAGCCCAGGCAGCCCATCTGTGTCCCAGGAGTACAGAATGGTGATGCCCTAAGACAGCTCCGTGCTCCTGGGAACCCACGTACATGCTCGCTCACTTGCTTGAAGCTTCAGTGTGTGTTCACACGAACACTTCCGACTTGGCCCTGGGCTAGGGCTCGGGAATACCGTAAACAAAAAGACTGATCTTTGACCTCAGGCTGCTTCCAGTCTGTTGGGGTAGCGGTCGAGTACCCAGATAGGTTCACTAGAATGTGAGTGTTAGGACGGAACCAGAAAGCCAGCTGTCCCCCGGCCACCTCGTCTGCTGTCTCTGGTCACCCACGTGCTTTTGATTCATTCGGTTTGTAAGCTCTGTTAGGGCCCAGAAGTACAGCGGGTGGGACACTCACCCACCCTGGGACCTCTCCAAGGACCATGGATGTGGCCGTGCTCGTGGGAGACCTGAAGCTGGTCATCAATGAGCCCAGCCGTCTGCCCCTGTTCGATGCCATCCGGCCCCTGATCCCACTGAAGCACCAGGTGGAGTATGACCAGCTGACACCCCGACGCTCCAGGTGCGTCCATCGAGGCGAGGACTGGGAGGGGCCACCCCGGGTGAAGAGCTGGCTGCCAGGTCTGAGCTGGGCCATCACCAACCACTCCCCCCCACCCCCCCCACCCCCACCTCCCATCACTGTAACAGGAAGCTGAAGGAGGTACGTCTGGACCGTCTGCACCCAGAAGGCCTCGGCCTCAGCGTGCGTGGAGGCCTGGAATTTGGCTGTGGCCTCTTCATCTCCCACCTCATCAAAGGTGGTCAGGCAGACAGTGTGGGGCTGCAGGTGAGTCAACCGAGTCAGGAGAACGGGGCCAGGGTCTCAGCTGCCCTGTCTCATCCTGATCCACTCCGTGGCACAATGTGGACACCCATTTTCTTAGGCCTTTGGGGGAAGCGGGGGAAGTCCAAGTAGTGTTTTGGTGAGTGAAAGTCTTCAGGATGCAGGAAAACTCTCTCTGTGTGTGTGTGTCTGTGTGTGTGTGTGTTTGTGTGTGTGTGTTTGTGTGTGTGTGTCTGTGTGTGTCTATGTCTCTGTGTGTGTCTCTGTGTGTGTGTGTCTCTGTGTGTGTCTATGTGTGTGTGTGTGTCTGTGTATGTCTGCTTGCATGTGTGTCTATGTGAGTCTGTCTGTGTCTCTTTGTGTGTGTGTCTGTCTGTCCTCACACATACTAGACAAACACTCCACCATGGAACTCTCTCCCACCCTTGCCCATTTTCTCAGGTCAAGCTGGGAACCTGCTGCCTCCCCCCTGCCACCGAGCCCCCCCCCTGCCTCCCCCCTGCCACCGAGCACCACCCCCCACTCCCCACTTCCTGAAGGAGGAGCAGGCTGAGGGTGGGCACCTGCAGCTTAGTCTAAAGCAGTGTGGTGCTTAAGAACACAGACACTTCTGGACCACCCCATCCAGATCCTGGCCTTGTCTTCCTGAAAGCTGTGACTTTAGCGAAGTGATGGGATCCTGGACCCCACCTTCCTCATCTATAAAGCCATCAGGCTATTTGAGAACCGGGAGTGAAATGAGACGGTGATGGCGGCTGCCTGAGCCACCAGGGCGGTGAGGTGATGTCAGTGTAGGGGGGGGGATTGGTGAGCACCACCAACGAGTCAGTACACACGAGATGACTCGTTTTATAGGGTTCACAGAGGCTCAGCGGTCAGAGCAGCAGGGCCAGACTTTGACCTTGGGTCTCCTGGAGCCCTGGCAGCGCCCCAGGTTTCTCCCCCGTGGTCCCTGCACTTTTGTGTCTGAGCGGGGACAGGCAGCCCTCCAGGTCTCAGAGCTGTTTTTGTCTGTCCAGGTAAAGAAACTTCCAGAGCTTTTGTAATCGACATCCCCATGGGGGTGGGGGACAAGACAGGGGCTCCAGGGGGCTCCAGTGCTAATTAATGGTGCACGACACCAAGGCGGGGGTGGGGTGGGGGGTGGGGACAGCCAGCTGACAGACAGGACTTTGTTCGCAGTCCCGTCTCAGGGCTCTCAGTGGCATCTGAAATTTCAGCTCCTTCATTGTTCCTTCTCTCTGTGGCACATTTTCCAGCCCAGAAACAGCCAGGGGAGAGCACATAATGAGCTCCCCTCTTGGCGTCAGCTGGGCCCCCTTCTTTCCAGAGTGAGCTCTTGGGAGGGCAAGCGCTTCCCTGCGGGGCCCCAGGAAGGAGGCCCAGGCATCCACCTTCCCACCTGCTTCTCAGGCCTATGAAATAGCAGCCCCCTCTGTGGGGCCGTTGGCCATCTCTTCTTTGTTCCCTGTCCTTCAGATTGTCGTCATGTCACGGTGATCTTCATACAAAGGCTCTTTTGCAGGATTCCGTGTAGAGTGGGGGAGAGGGAAACGGATCCTGCAACCCTATCCAGGGGCCATGTGGGAATCTTTCTGACGGGGGTCCCGGGCGAGCGCCTGTAGTAACAACACGGGACTCCGCTCACAAGGAGCGAGGACAAAACTGCCTTCATCCCTTGACTGAATCAGGGTTCACGTTCCTCCTGCTGGAGGACAGCACAGAGAAGATGCTAGAAGGCAGGAGGGATTTGACCTGAGAGGCTCGGTGCCCTGCAGGGGCCAGATTGAACCTTCCAATAGGACCTAGTTCTGGGACTTCAGCTTCGCCGCCACTCCTGACCCCTCCTGGATACTTTTCAGACTTTCTTCATGTTTATCTATCCTTGACTCACACAAGCATGTAGCTGGCTGCTTGCTCATGTAGAAAATGATACTCCATGCCTTTCCTGTCCCAGCTATGGACAATCCCTGCCTTCCCGTGAGACTCCGGGGCTCTGACCAGGCGGCAGGAACCCAGGCAGGACACAGGGAAGCCTTCTTTTCCAGACACCCAAGGGCTAATGTGGTGTGTGTCCTGGAGACCTGACTACACAGCCCAGCAGCCTCTTTGCTCCCAGGGTGACTTCCTGAGCCTCTGTTTTTTCATAGTGCCACTGTGGTCCCCACGTGAAGGCCTCTTTGCAGGGTCCGTGCAGAGCAGAAGCACAAGATCCCGCCCTTTGGGGCTGTAAAGATAGGTGCCAGGAGCTTCGCAGAGGTCCTCTTTGAAGTCAGTGTCCCCAGAAATGTAGGAAGTTCTTTAGTGAGCCCTCCTGTGAGGACACCGAGATGATGGGGGTTTGTGTCCCAGGCAGGGGCAGACCCTTTGCCGGTGGTAATGAGAAGTGACTATGGGAGTGTTGCATTCTGGGAACTCATCTGGAGACCGTGTCCCCTCAGAGTCCAGCCTGAGTCCCCGACCTGTGGCAGCCTGTCTCCAAGGGACCTGTGCATGGGGTTTCAGTGAAGCCTATAGCCTCAGTCTGTAGAAGGATGGCCTGGGTTCTGTTCCTGTGTGGCAGCTACTGCCTTCGTGGTCTTGGGCAATACATCATCGCCATCCCCACCCCCCCAACCACCCTGTTGCCTGTCTTCTCTTTCATGAGACGTTGATATCCAAGGAACCTTCGCTCTTTGGTTACGGGTTGAGGAGCTTCAGTATAAATCCCCAAGGCCCACGTGCCTGGAGGAGGCGATGGCCAGCAGGGGGCAGTCTCATCACGGTGTGCCTCTCAAAGCTGGTTCCACAGGCTTCCTCAATGATAGCAACATTTATTAAGAAGCTGCCCTGGACCCCATACTGGCTGGCCTTACTCACCTTATAATATGTTTGTTTAATTCTCAACAGCTCTGTGGTGTTCCCAGTCTTATGTATGAGGGAAACTGTGGCTCAGAGAATTCAAGAGACTTTACTCAACTCATATAGCTAATAAGAATTAACAAGGAAGGATTTGAACCCACGGGGCACAGAGCCCTGTGTTCGTTCTCTGTTCTTTGCTTGCTCCCAGAATCAAGTTTCAGAAGTCAGTTTAACTTCATTGGGTTTCCATGGGATGGAACAAAAGATTCTGTATGTTGGCCTTAGTGATGTGAGCTTGGGTCAAGAGTCACTGGTCCCCTTTCCAGCTCAGTGTGTGTGTTAGTAAGGGACAGAGACAAGAGGCCGCTTCTGAGGACAGGGAGGGACAAAGGCCAGGTGGGCTGCTGGATCTCAGAACCTGATGGTACCTCAGTGGGGAAACAGGGGAACCAAGATGAGGGGACAGAGCCCTGACCCCTGCCTCAGCTCTGCTACCCACCCCCGGCATGCTTCTCCGCACCCCAGATCTTGGTTTCTCCATCCTGGAACTGAAGTGTTGCCCGCCTTGGATCCCTCCACTGTTGGAGGGTAGCTTGGCCGTGACACGGTACTAGAGCACAGATAAAAAGCCTTTGCTGGTTGACGGCCCCTCCTGGGGCTGCAAGCATCTGGTAGTGGGCCTCCTTGGCACCCTGCCTCATACTTGTCCCATCTCTCTGTGCCAAGGTAGGGGACGAGATTGTCCGGATCAATGGCTATTCCATCTCCTCCTGTACCCACGAGGAAGTCATCAACCTGATCCGCACCAAGAAGACTGTGTCCATCAAAGTGAGACGTGAGTCAGGCCAGATGGGACTAGAGCTTTGTGACGGGGTGGGGGTGGCTGTCAATCCCCAACTCCAAGGGTGCAGGAGCTTCCCTAACATGCTGTGTTTTCCCACAGACATCGGCCTGATCCCTGTGAAGAGGTAAGCAGGCCTATCTGAGTCTCCCTGCAGGCCCAGAGTTCTGACGTGTGGTTCACACAACATGCCGTGACCCGCACTGCCCCTGGGCTGCAGGGGGGGGGGGTGGTGGTGAGGACTTCACATATCCCAGGCCTCTCAAATGCACTTACTGGCTCCACCTTCTATGTCCCCTTCTCCTCAGCTCTCCTGAGGAGCCCCTCAAGTGGCAGTATGTGGATCAATTTGTGTCAGAGTCTGGGGTAAGAGACTAGGGTTACCTCTGATGAGTGCTGGGCAGCTGGCCTTGAAGGAGGGGTGGTTCTGGGGAATGTACCCTCTGGGGCTTCACACAGGCCCCTAGGGTACCTTGTATACCCCTATGGGGCACTGGGCCTCCAGACCCACACCCAGACCCCACAACGGCTATTGCATCTCTGCGAATATGGAAACTTCATCTGAAGGTCTCAAGCTCAAGAAGCCACTTGAATGCGTGTAGACCCATAACCTGCCTCTGTCCCTCCTTCAGGGTGTGCGAGGTGGCGTGGGCTCTCCTGGCAATCGAACAACCAAGGAGAAGAAGGTGTTCATCAGTCTAGTGGGCTCCCGGGGCCTGGGCTGCAGGTGGGTAGCAGGCGTGCCTGGGCTCAGTCAGCCATCTTTGGGTAAGTAACAGGCATGCCTGGGCTCAGTCACCCATCTTTAGGTGGGTGGCAGGCATGCCTGGGCTCAGTCACCCATCTTTAGGTGGGTAGCAGGCATGCCTGGGCTCAGTCACCCATCTTTGGGTAAGTAGCAGGCATGCCCAGGACTCCCCAACACTTTTCCTCGATTTCCTCACAATGGGTCTTGTGCACTGGGGATGATAAGGGACTTGAGACCCAGAGCTAGAGCCACATTCCTGGACGGGCCCTTCAGCTACTGCAAATGACACTCTCCAGACCTCCTGTCACCGATGGTTCTGGAAGCCTTTCCTTAAGAGGGGCCAGGGGAGCTGGACCTGTAGTCCTAGCACTGGGAAGGCAGAGGCAGAAAGAGCTGAGGTTAGCCGTGGGTAGCTAGACCCTGTCTCATAAAATAAAACAGTAGGCAGCCATGCACAGGAGCCAGAGAATCCTGAGGAGGTTGCAGGTGCCGCAGCTGCTGTGATATCTGTTCCAGCCCTGCCAGGCCACGCACCAGCTCTCAGACTTGGGCCAGTGACTGAGCCCCAGGGCACCCTGAGCCTCAGTGTCCTCCTCCATAAATACTAGAGGGATAACATAATACCCATACCATGGCGCTGTTATAAAGAAAGCAAAGCAGCTCACTCAGTATCCAGCGGGTAGTAAGCAGCTGGTGAATGTTAGCTATTGGTTAAGTTGCTCTTACTATTTATTTGGTTTGGTTTGGTTTGGTTTTGGTTTTTTGAGACAGAGTTTCTCTGTATAGTTTTGGTGCCTGTCCTGGATCTCACTCAGTAGACCAGACTGGCCTCGAACTTACAGAGATCGGCCTGGCTCTGCCTCCTGAGTGCTGGAATTAAAGGCATGTGCCACTGTTGCCCAGGTCCTTATTATTTCTTTGTATTTGCATTTACTTAACACTTTTGTAAATGATTTATTTTTTATTTTAATTTTTTATTTACATGTATGTGTGTCTGTCTGCATGTATGTCTGTATGCTTGAGTGTGGGTGCCCACCGAGGCCGGTAGAAGGCCTTGGATCCCCTGGAGCTGGGGTTACAGGTGGTTGTGTACTGCCTGATGTAACTGCTGAGCCATCCTTCCAGCCCCAGAAATGATTTGTTTGGTTTTGTTTTTGACACAGGGTCTCACTGTGTAGCCCTGGCTGGCCTCGAATTCACGGAGATCCGCCTGCCTTTGCATCCTGAGTGCTGGGATTAAAGGAGTGCACCACTGTGCCCCGCTCCATAAATGATTTTCAGTGTCTGTCCTGGAGTGTGAGGATGTAGTTTAGCTGGTAGAGTGCTTGCTAAACATGCACAGAGGCCTGCTTTCAGTCCTCAGCACTGTGTACACTGAGCATGATGGTGCACACCTGTAAATCTAGCACTTGGAAAATGGAGGCAGGAAGACCCTACATCCAAGGTTATCCTCAGCTGCATAGAGAGTTTGACCTTAGTCTAGGCGAGGTAAGACCTGTCTAAAAAAAAATAAAAATAAGCCAGGCAGTGGTGGCGCACGCCTTTAATCCCAGCACTCAGGAGGCAGAGGCAGGCGGATCTCTGTGAGTTCGAGGCCAGCCTGGGCTACAGAGTGAGTTCCAGGAAAGGTGCAAATCTACACAGAGAAACCCTGTCTCAAAAAAGCAAACAAATAAATAAATAAATAAACATAAATAAAAATAAAATTAAAAGTCCCTCCTTTCTGGGAGATGGCAGATAGTTACAATATTGTGTGATAAAGCGCTACCCCGAGTCAGGGATGGCAAATACATTTCCTACCTGTGCCATCTCTCATCAGTTAACAGTGGTGTTCTGTGAAAAGTTCTAAGTTTGTGTCCAGTTGGGTGGGAAAGAGTGCTGTGATTGATTAGTGATGTCTGCCACAGCTCTGGGAGAGGAAATAACAGTACAAGCACCATCCTAGCTATTTATAACTTAGAAGCACTAGAAACTCTGGGGGCAATTAGCTTAATCGGGGTCTGGTGAAAATCTTATAGTCATAGGAATGAACAGAAAAGTTCTAGAAGGAAAAAAAGGTGTGTGTGGTATGTTGGGTGAGGGGCTGAGGAGATGAAACCTTTTTTTTTTTTTTTTTTTTTTTTTTTTTTAAATGCCGAATGTCATTTATTGAAGGAGGGAGGAGGTCTTAAATACAGGCTTACAGCGCAATGGGAGAACCCCGGAGGGCAGAAGTTCGCTACAGATGTTTTACAATCTTGCATCTAAGCTGTTAACGCCCATTATGCAGGATACACAGACAAGGAATTTCCCTTAAGCAAGGAGATGAAATCTTAACGAGTTTTCTGTGACTCCTGCCTAGGGCAGCAGTGGAAATTGGGCTGGAAGGGAGACAGGGACAGAGGGCCTCGGGCCTTGAGTTTATGGCTGACCTCCAGGCTGGTCATTGAGCGGGAGCAGTGCTCCAGGGATGAGCCTCACCCACCTCTCTGCATCACGGCAGCATCTCCAGTGGCCCCGTCCAGAAGCCTGGCATCTTCATCAGCCATGTGAAGCCTGGCTCCCTGTCTGCAGAGGTGGGCTTAGAGGTAAGTACCAGGATGGGAGAGGAGCAGGGGCCGCACACTGACAGATGTTGTGCCTCCCACATAGCCTTTTCCTGGCCAGCACCGGCCGGTCTCCCATGGGGAAGGCTTTGCAGAGAAGGGGTATTACACCCTTCTGTTGTCTTCAGCCCAGCCATTGGTCCCAGGTCTGAGGGTGTGGTGACGATAGAGTTGACATTCTGCATTCTAAGCCCTATCACAACTCTGAGGATTAGGCACTTAGGTTACCCCCACACCGAGGTTCCTTGGTTCCTCCAAGGGTGTGTACCTACAACCTAGGGCTGGGAATCAAACCTACATGGTCTTCTGTCAGAGCCGTGACTCTTAATCGCTTCTTGAGGCAGAATCCTCGGCCACGGGGTAAGGATGCTAGAACCTTCCTTCTAGAGTTGTTGTGTAGATTAAATTAACAGCTAGGCCGGATCTGTGCCAGGCACATAAAGTTGATCAATGAATGTCAGCCATGACTGCTACTATAATGAGGGGTCTACAAAGCCTGTGCTGTCTGGGGAGTCCAAAGCCTTCTGTGTCCATTAACTAAACCTTGTAAAGGAAATGTCATAATTTAGCAAAAGATAATAACTTCCAGTAGTATGGTATTTGATAGCCAGTAAGACCATTGTGGGCTGGAGGGGTGCCAGGATGAACTCCAGGCCCTCCCAGAGCCCCATCAGAGCATGCCACCTGGTCTGTTCCCTGGAAAGAGTTAGAATTGGACTGCTTGGCCACCAGCCTCTATGTCTGGCATGCCAGGAGACCTTCCTGAAGATGGATGTAGAGAACTCGTGTATGTGCTCGCTCGAGCACACACGCGCGCGCGCGCGCACACACACACACACACACACACACACACACACACACACACACACACCAACACACCAACCCTTTTCTGTTTCTCTCCCAGACAGGAGACCAGATTGTGGAAGTCAATGGCATCGACTTCTCCAACCTGGACCACAAGGAGGTGAGATGTGGGGTCCTCACCTGCTGTATCTCCTCCCCATACGCCTCTTCCAGCCAGTGCCACGATGGCTGAGACCCTTGTGCTCTCGGCCTGCATTGCTCCAGTCCGACCGTCAGGCCCCAGCTGACTGTCCCCCTGTCTCCACAGGCCGTGAATGTCCTGAAGAGTAGCCGCAGCCTGACCATCTCCATCGTAGCTGGAGCTGTGAGTTCAGAATGAGGCAATGGCCCCCCACGACCCCTGGCCAACCTCTGTGACAGGGGATGCCCTCATTCCCCGGGGGCTGAACTTCCTCCCCCGACCCCACAGGGCCGGGAGCTGTTCATGACAGACCGGGAGCGGCTGGAGGAGGTACGGCAGCGTGAGCTGCAGCGCCAGGAGCTCCTCATGCAGAAGCGGCTGGCAATGGAGTCCAACAAGATCCTCCAGGAGCAGCAGGAGATGGAGCGCCAGTGAGTGGCCTGCTGGGGACCCCTGCCCACATGGCAGACCAAACACACTGGACTTCTGCCTGCTTGTCCTGGGCCAGCTGCGTTCTTTCTGTTCTGCCCTCGGGGGCAGACTAGGGCATCTATCCCGTTCCTCAGACAGCCTGGCTCCTTGCTAAAGAGACCTGATTTTCAGACACTGGTACTACACAAGAGAGGCTCCTGCTAGCCATTGTGAGCACGCACCATGCCCTTCTGTCTTGTTCTGTTCAGGACTTTATGTTCCTAGGTTAGCTCCCATGATATCCCTGGGAGGTAGACGGCATCAGTCTATTAGATAGGAAGAAGGCTGAGCTTGGCGAGGTGAAGTCACCTGTGTCCAAAGTCGTAAGTGGCCAGGCTGGGATGCTCATCCATCCATCCAGTCTGGGTCAGGAGCTGGCAGTGCCCACAGGGACACCTACCTGTTGTGATAAGCCCCACCTCTGCGTGTTTGAAACAGTGAGCTGAGAAAATCAATGGGGTAGGCAGCTCATAAGTCAAAACCACCGTCAAAATGCCAACTCCGATACGTTTTGGGTGCTCGCTAAGTATTTAGAAAAGGGAGGAGAGGGCAACTCCGTCTCCTCCATCACAGAATCAGCCTGGTGAGCAGTGCCTGCCTATCTTTGGGTGGGAGTTCATCCTCCTGTGGACCTGCCACCTGCTCCGTGGCACAGATGAAATACCCCAGGGCACAGACTCCACACCTGACGCTGTCACTGACACCCTCGGAAGAGCAGCGGCAGAAAACAGTTAAAATGCCTCTCAGATCGGAGGTCAACCACGAGCAGCGCTAACTCTCCGGGCATACGCTCACACGGGCCAATCTCTGTTTCAGGAGGAGAAAGGAAATCGCCCAGAAGGCCGCTGAGGAAAACGAGAGATACCGGAAGGAGATGGAGGAGTGAGTGTTGGGGTCCATCCCGAGTGCCCGTGGCTGCACGGCCTAAGCCCAACTAATGAGAAACATAGTCACATCTGTGTCGTTCCACGACATCGGAACTGACTGAATCACAAGAAATCCACAACCTCATTGACTTCATCGGCTCAAATGTACCAGACAGTTCCAATTTCCCTCTTTTGTGCCAGCCTTAGTTACTGTCCTTACACCTACGTCACAAACTACACTTCACACGGTGTCACATGAGCACAGGTGGGAATTGCCTGGCTGTCCGTCCCCGGAGGTGTGTATCAGTCACTTGATACACACTGGATGGTCAGATGACCAGTCAGTGGGACGTCACCATTACAGCATCAGGTCTCCTTCTCTTTGTGGGGTCCAGGTTGGGGACCTCCACTAGTCTAGTGTGTTGGGTAAGTTTCAGGGTTTGTTTTCCTGATAGTTTTCATACACCCATGTACCCACATGTTCCCAGCCTACTTTGGTAAGTTTATAGGTGGTACCTCTCTACTCTTAGGAGTGAGCTATCATGGGTGCTCCTAGGCACGTGGTAGTGTCTGCGTGTACAAACACCTCACAGTCATCCCACCTCTGCATTTTTACTCAAAACAGAGACAAATGCTGCTTTGTGTGATGGAGTCACTCACATCAAGGCACGGCCTGAAGCTATCGGTCCAGAATAGCGTTACAGGGCCCAGCCTGCCCTCAGGAGTGTGGCAAGCTGCCTGCAGACCCGGCCAACTCCGCTCCGAATCCTCTCTTCCTGCAACCCCTCCTTAATTCTCACCAAGTCTTTTATCTCAGTGCAACCAGAGTGCATCACTGAGTTTAGACACCCCCCACCCCCACCCCCCGCAATACTGCAGCGGTGGTCCTAGCTTGAGCTGTGACCGGTCAGGGTCCTCCGGCAGCAACGGGTGAGCCTTTGAAGGTCCGGCCCCCAGTCACGGGTGTGGGGGTCTCATTTCAGGATCGTGGAGGAGGAAGAGAAGTTTAAGAAGCAGTGGGAAGAGGACTGGGGCTCGAAGGAACAGCTCATCCTGCCGAAAACCGTCAGCGCAGAGGTGCACCCGGTGCCCCTCCGCAAGCCCAAGTGTACGTAGAACCTGCCTGGGACGGACGGGGTGGCGCCCTTCCAGGGCCTCAGGTCAGGGGGGCTAGACAGAAATACGATCTTCCCCCACTAATCAGCACCTCCCCAGGTGACTACCCCAGGGCTATCTGGGCTGTATTTCACTCAGGGAGAGGCAGTGTGTGTTGGGGACGGTCAGCTGGAGCCTCAAGGTCGGAGGGATCTGCTCACCCTCCTTGTCAGGGATCTAGTTCATGTACCGGCTCCCACATTGTACCCAACGACAGATGCAGCGGATGTTTGGGATGCTGTAGAGAGCTTGGCAGGTGTGGAACTGGCTTCTAGGGTGACTCCCCGAGCTTGTTGAATGTCGTGCTGTCTTCTGGCCTGCTTCTGAACTGGGGCTATGTTGAAACCAGCACAGAGAAAGAGAGGGTAGATCTATGGTGGTCTAAGGTTGCCAGGCAACTGGGGGAGCAGCTGGTCAAAGTGCCTCATCACCCACATTCCTGCATGTGGGCAGCTGTCCTGCCACTAGCATGGTGAGGACGGAGGCAGAGAGAGGAGCCTGAGACACCACCCCTCCACATACTGCTGGAGTCTGGGCGTGTGTGCGCCATGTAAGCTCCCCTGCTCTTCCCATCCCCCCTTTACCAGCCGCGTGTTCCTCCCCCAGTTTCAGCCCAGGCCTCCATCAGAAGCTCCCCATCTACCTGCTCTCCACCCCGTCTTCCAGAATGTCTCAGGAGCTCATGGAGGAGAGGGACTCTAAGCAGTGTGGGTCATGGCCATCACTAGTCCCCATTCCTGGCTGAGTGTTCACTCTATCTGTGATTGACACAGGCAGGTCCTCCTAACCTTATTGTGTGCACAAGGCCTGGACTGTGGGAACCTCCAGATGGGAGTATCCCTGGACCCCAGAACCAAGGCTCCTCATTGCTGTGGGGTCTAGTTAACTCACCCAATTTGAGATCCCACCTGGCCCTACAAGGAACCCCCCTTGCCAACACCAGAACAGTGGTGCAGGACTTCTAGATTCTTCCATTTCACTGTTCTCTGGTGCGTCCCTTCCTGGCAGCAGGACACAGGTGTCATCTCTCAGGGACGACAGAGCGTCTCTCATCAGCCTCCCACATGCTAGTCCGTATTTGCTGAGGATGTGGCCTGAGATAAATTCCCAGTGAGTGATCCGTATTTTATACAGGAGCTAATTTGCCCTTGTGAGTGAAATAGGAGCTTCAGAAGGCAAGAAATCGATTTTAATTGCTTCTGTGAAAGTAATCCGAGTCGGTGTGGTACCTTCTAGAAACTGGGTCTCCACTCCACAGAGAGCACGCTTTCTCAGGGATTATGGAAAATAAAAGCCCTTTCACAAGCTAGGTATTTATTTAATGCTTTTTAACCAAATTAAATTTCCTGAATAAAAGGAACAAGAGTTTCCCTTTACTCGGGCTACACTATCCTGGGGCAGCAGGTGCAGCCGTTCATCCCCACAGTGCAGGCATCAGTCCTGTGTCTGTTCCTCCTCTTGCTGCTGTGACCAAAACAGTTTAAGGAAGGAGCCGTTTGCTTAGGCTCAGTTTGAAGATACAGTCCATCATGTCAGGGAAGTCATGGCAACCAGCGTAGGAGGCAGCTGGTCACATCATGTCCATAGTCAAGAAACACACACACACACACCACACCACACACACACATCACATACCATGCACATCACACACACATCACATACACACACCTCACACACACACCACACCACACTATACACACACATCACATACCACACACATCACATACACACACCTCACACACACACGCACCACACCACACCATACACACACATCACATACACACACACATCACACACACATCACACCACACCACACCATACACACACATCACACACACATCACATACACACACACATCACACACACATCACATACACACACCTCACACACACACATCACATACCACACACATCACACACACAACACACCACACCATACACACACATCACATACCACACACATCACATACACACACCTCACACACACACGCACCACACCACACCATACACACACATCACATACACACACACATCACACACACATCACACCACACCACACCATACACACACATCACATACCACACACATCATACACACACACATCACACACACATCACATACACACACCTCACACACACACACATCACATACCACACACATCACACATACAACACACCACACCATACACACACATCACATACCACACACATCACATACACACACCTCACACACCACATGCATACCACACACTCACAACACACACACACACACACACACACACACACACACACACACGGGGCGGGGTAGAGGCTGGTGCTCAGCTCACTTGTTCCTTTTTATTCAGTCTGGTACCCCAGCCCATAGGATGGTGCTCCCCACATTAGGTTGGGTTTTCCCACCTCTGTTAACCCAGTCTAGAAACTCCCACACAGACGCACCCAGGCGGGGCTTTGCCTCCCAGGTGGCTCTAGAGCTTGTCAGACTGGCAGCATTTGTGGCTGTAGCTTGCCAGGGCTGGTTCTCTGGGAAGCTCCACTCCGTTTTCCCCCTGCCCCCTCCACAGAAGGCCGCAGAGGTAAGGGAAGGCTTCATGCCAGCTCCTCTGTGACCACCCTTCAGTCTAGACCCAGGTAGCCAGCAAGTAGACCTGACACAGGATTCTGTGCCTGTGAGGCGTGGACTCTGCCTTTTTGAGCAGCCCAGAGAAGAGATGCATGAGCAGCTCTGGAACCCCTGATCCCTCGTGGGACTCAGAGAGCTACCTCAGCCTCCTTCCCATGGCTGACCAGCCACACCCAACACTGCCCAGCTCTCAGAGCTAGGACACACCGTCACAGACCCTGAAAAGCCCGTGCCGGAGTGTGAAAGAGGAGAGTTCTTTCCCAAGGACCCTTCCCTTAGCCGGATGATGAGGGGCTTGAATGAGACATCGCTAACCCCCTCTTCCTCAAGGATACCCCTCAATTATCGCCCACCCCACAGACCCATGTTTTGAAAGTTGGTGGGAGTTTTCTATCAAACTAAGGAGTCCTTTGTGTCCTTATTGTCTTCCTAAGATCAGTGTTCCACTGTCCAGCGAAAGTGACTGGAGCTGAACACGCAGCCCCTGAGAAAGGAGACCTTAGGAAACATTGAAACAAAGTTCACAAGCAGGCTGCTGTACTTCCTGCTGGGGTTCCAGGGAGGCCAGGCCGTATCCTATTATCCTAACAGCATATGCCCTGTGTGTGCATCCTCCTTAGGAGTCCCTTCATCTGCTGCCCACATAGCTCAGATAACGCCCTAGGGGATGCAGAGCCCTAAGACAAGGGTAGTGAGGAGATCTATTCTCCCATGAATAGCTCCTCTCTTCAAACAGATAATACTCAGATAGAGCCAGCCCTCTCCCTGCACCTCCAGCTTTCAACTCCGTGCCCTGCAAAATGGTCCCCAAGTCAGGTCAGAGGTCCCAACTGTTAACCCATTTTACAGACAGAAGAGTTAAAGCTACTGAGGTTGAGAGCACTGTGTGAGCAAGAAAGCTGAGCTGGAGGCCCTTGAGCCCTGCTGCTGCCCCAGATCCCACAGCTTCCTGAGACATTAGTCACGGGTTCCTGGGCTCCTAGACATCTCTTCTTGTGAACCCTCTTGGTTCATCTGCTTGTCCTTCTTTTCCCCTGGGTAGATGATCAGGGAGTGGAGGCCAAGCTGGAGCCTGCAGACCACCTGGACGGAAGCATGGAGGAGCAGGGACAGCAGGTTGGCGCCCATGCTCCGCTCCCTGGCTTGCGCTGCCCTGCTTGCTCTGCCCGCCTCCTTCAGACATGGTGGAAATGCCAGCTCGAAAGAGCAGCACCGTGATGGGAACCACTGGGGTCTGTGAGGATGCTCTAGGTCTCTGCTCGTCCCGTGCCCTGAGTACCAAACTTTAGGGACAAGATTCATGGCTAGGCTGAAAATGTATCCGCCACTTGCCAGTCCAGCCCAGCCACTGGCTCAAATATTTAAATACTGCCCCCCAAGAGCCCCACTTCTCTGACCTCTCCCATACGACTTCTTAGACCCCTCCCACATCAGACACTAAGCTGATGTGCCTGATCCGAGCATGGCACACCCATGACAGCCTTGAGGGCTCAGGTCTAGGGTACTGACCCACTGTGTGGTTGCCTGGGCAAGGAGACCGCGCCTTGTTCATCTGGTCTGGGTAGGGGATCTCCTTTCTGGAAGCTTATCTCCTGCTTATTGTCACCACAGCTGCCCTTCAGAGCCTTCCAAAATGACCGCCTTTCTCGGTGTTTAGAGAGGGGCCGAGAGCTGTGCTGTGAGACACGTTGGTTCTGTCTGGAGCAGTTCCAGGCCGAGGCTCAGCTGCCTTTTGTGTGAAGCCATTTCTTAGCCATGGGGACCAGGCATCAGCTCGGGGAGTGCTTTTCTGTCTTTCCCTGGGGCTTTGTGTCTGCAGCCGCGCCTGTGACCGAGAAAGCATGTCTTTCCACAAGGACTATCTTGCTGGTTTTCTGGCATGAACTTCTGAAGCCAGTGTTCTGGGGATGGTGACCTGGAGCCTGGGAATCAGGGCAGTACTCAGGCGATCTCCAGCCTGCTTTGCCCCAGATCCCTCATCAGGTGAGGGAAAAGTGGGCCAGAGAGCATGGTTTTGCTGTTGGATTTCACAAAGCCACCCGTTCCTTGGGAGCCCACCTCCCAGCTGTTGTCCACGGATGCTGCGTCTCATCCCTTGTTCTCTGTCCTTGTAGCCTTTGGGTGGTTTTACCGTTACGATGGCAAATTCCCGACCATCCGGAAGGTAGGGTGGGCCTGAGCAAGGTGCCGTGTGCTGCTGAGTTTCGTGTGAGCTGTGGTCTTTTCCAAATACTTCTTTTCCCCGTTCACTTGCTAAGCTGACCCTTGGATCGCTGTCTGTCTGATATCTGGCAGAGACGCCATGGTAGAGGTGCCATGGGATGGAAGCTGGCATTCCTAGCATCAGACTTGCCTAAGCCCTGAGTGGCTCTGATGGGCTTGGGCGGGAACAACTTCAGACTTGCTATGCCAAGCAAGACCAGAGCCATGACCAGAACCCCGGGCTGGGCGGGGTAAAAATGCCAGGGTGGGTGACATAAAGCAGTTCATGACGACCCTGCCAGATGCAGCTTGTGTGGAATTTGGCACCCCAGTCTGGGAAAAACAGCCATATTAATTCCAACTATTCCCTAGACCTATCTCTGCCCGGGTCTAGGATTATGTATCTTTCCATTCTCTGAGACCTTTAATTTTCTATCTAAATCTTATTACACTATCTCCAGGCCCCATAAAACTCTCATCTTTTGTCTTACTAAATTTCATCAACATTTGATTATGAAAATGCCACGGTTAATATCTGTACTGTATATTAGACATTCAAGATGGCTTGGCATTTAGAAATCAGGCTGCTGGCATACATCTGAGTGAATTCAACGGTATGACATCACTCAACCAGCTCAGCTCTCTAGCAAGGTCCCTTGGAAGCAAAGCTGTGGCAGCTCATGAGCTTAGGGCACTGCCCAGCACACCCCGTTACACAACAGCCGTGGTATTCCTGACACGGGTGTGCATTTTTACCCGGGATCCCAGCTTTGCACAGCAGGGAACAGGCTTAGGCTACAGCTCCTGAGGACTCCTTCCCACACTGCTCAGTCTCAGAAAGTGTGTGGTCTCCTAGGCCTGTGCCCTCCACGCCACAGGCTGAATCCATGAAGTCCTGTCCACCCTTTCAACATTGTGACATGACATTGTCATCCACAAAATAATCTCATGTTGTTTTAAGTGAGTCTGTGGTTTTGTACTGGGCTACGTTTGTAGCTCTCCTCGCTGCAGGCTGGAGGCTGGACATGGCTGTGGGAGTCTCACTGAGTTAGACTGCTAATTGTTCCCTTTATAGTCTCTATTAGAACTTGGCTAAAGAGAACAGCAGGTACAGTACAAATGTGCGTGCACACACACACACACATATATACACACACACACATGCATACATAGATTACACATGTGTGTGCACACATATACACACACCACACATATACACATACATATATAGATTTACTGAGAAAAAAAAAAAAACAGAGCACATGTGTTCTCCAAACACTAATAGCTATGGAAATGGAAATGAGCTGGAATGTTCTACACACATGAATCATGTCCCTTCGAAGTTGCTCGCAGTAAAGGGTCAGGCTAGATTCCCCAGAATCAGAATGTCCACTGCCATTCCAGAACAGCTGGTATTTTGGTTTCTGTTTTCATTTCCCAGAGAGAACAGTTGTTGGTAGATAGATGGAAATGGATATTTGCCGTGAATATCACTGACAGAGAGACAACACAAACATATCCCTCACACCAGCTCTGAAAACCCGTCATCACTTTGTCCAGAGCCACCAGAGAAGCCTTGTTTCCTGGCAGCTGGAGCCAAGGAATAGAAGGGGGTATCCACAGCCATGAGCATCAGTAGTCAAGAGCCCCTCGTCTGAAAGGGGATTTCGTGTCTCCTATTCCTACGCTGGCAATAAGTCCTCTCAGCTCAAGGCTGAGTTCATGTGGCCCCGGTCAATGTGGGGTCTGGAGGAGTTAGGGTGCCATCCAGGACCCTTCACAAGAACTGTGTGAGTGAATTGAGGCTGGGGAGATGGCTCAGTAGGTAAAGCGCTTGATTCTCAAGTGTAAGGACCTGAGTTCAGATCCCAGAACCCACATAAAACCCTGGGTGTGGTAGCATGCACCTGTCATCTCAGAGATGGCTAGATGGGGAAGAGGCAGGCAGGTCCCTAGAGACTCACAGGCCTTTGTTGTGACGTTCCAATCCAATGACAGGGCCTGTCTTAGACAAAAGGTGGAAGGTTCCCAAGGACTGCTACCTAAGGCTGTCCTCTGCCCTCTACACATGTGTGCTATAACAACATGTGCATTCCCTGCACACACACGCGCACACACACACACACACACACACACACACACACACACACACCGAGGAACTGCTTTAGTAAATCATGCATGGCCTGATGTGCAGGAGTGCCCACCTGGCAGGGAAGGCAGACTTGCGGGCATCTAAGTTACCTGTACGGGGATGGAGGTGCTCTCTGGCAGTGCTCTGTGGTGGTTTGCCCATCTGCATCTGTCAGTGGATGCTCTTGCTGAGGCTGGGACAGGAGCTATCTCCTGACACTGCCCTTCTCAGGAGCCCACTCTGGCTGTGAAATTGTGACTTTGCTGTAGGTTTTGTTTGGGTTTCTAACCAATAGAATGCCCATTCCTGTCATGGTGGCCCCTGAGGAGACCGTGACCTATTTCTAGCCAGCTGCCACTAAGTAGAACATTTTTTGGCTCCCTCTGAGGATTGCTGTCTGAACCCACAACATGATGTGGGGTTCACCTCTGAGCTGAGCTAGGGGTCTGGTGAGCAGGGTAGGTCATGGGCCAAGCAGAATCGAAGTAAGGAGAAGCATCTCCTTGGGATGCTGTGGACTGATCTGGAGGCAGGTCCCAGAGGCAAGCATTTCCAAAGCATATTAGTTGTTCTCGGAGAGAGGGTTGTCTTTAGTGAGGGCAAGATGAGCCTATCAGAGGTCCATAGAAACCTCCTAGCCTCAGCTGACATGAAAGGTTCGCATCTGTTTCGGGGAAGTTCAGTTCTGGGCCTTGGACTCTAAGCTGACTTAGAGCAGAAACTCAGAGGCACAGTTATTCTGGAAATTGCCCGGAGTCTGGCTTTCTCCACACCTTCTTCTGAGTGCTGACTGCTGTGTGATGGGAGTGATCTCCCACCTGCATGTCCCTCTGCCCCAGAATGTCTGAGCACAGTGGAAGACGGGGACCTGGAGAACTCAGGTCTGAGCCTGGCTCCCTCACTTCCTAGATGTCTGACTTTGGGCAAGGGACTTGACCTCTCTGAGCTTGTGGCTTCCTCCTAACCCGGCATCTCCCGGCCCTGGAGTCTCTAGAGAATCCTCAGTTGAAGACAGTTTAGAGGGAACCCTGGCTTTGGATGCTCTGGGCCATTCTGTGAAGAGCTTACAGATCGACAGAACCCAGAGTTCCTGGCTTAGGGCCCACATCTAGACCAGGCCGGATGACCTCTGGACAGCAGGTTGACTGGCTCTCTCGGATTTTCTAATCTCCCAGAATGCATCTCTGGCATCTGAACAGGAGCCACCTCTGATGCTGGGGAAGGCAAGCACCCGGGTCCTAGGAAATAAATACGATGCCTTTTATTGAGCAGCCCTTTGAGGTTTACAAAGCCCTTTCATAGATGGTATTTCATGGGCACTGGCTAGAAGCCTGTGGGGGGACAGCTGTTTCCCCTGCTTTAAAGATGGAATGAGGCCGGGAGGCGGTGGGTGGCGCACGCCTTTAATCCTAGCACTCGGGAGGCAGAGCCAGGAGGATCTCTGTGAGTTCGAGGCCAGCCTGGGCTACAGAGTGAGTTCCAGGAAAGGTGCAAAGCTACACAAAGAAACCCTGTCTTAAAAAACAAAAACAAAAACAAAAACAAAAAAAGATGGAATGAGTCCAGGCCCAGAGAGGTTGCAGAACTTAGCCAAAAGTCACACAGCTGGGTAGTGAATCAGTAAGCCAGTTCTGGCTGTTGGAGGGGTATGTCTCCCACTCTACAGTGGGCAACAGTGGCCTGCCTGACCTCAGCCTAAGGTCCAGTGCCCTGTGTGGTAGGACAGAGCTTGGAGTGGGGCTCACTGAGGCAGGCTGCCTTGTCTTGTCTGCAAGCTGGATGCCCTGCTTGGCCTGGGCTAATGCCAATGCCACCTTATCACCCTTATCACACACATGATGCTCCATCTGCCCAGAAAGGAAAAGAGAAGAAGAAAGCCAAGTATGACAGCCTGCAGGACTTGAGGAAAAACAAGAAGGAACTGGAGTTTGAGCAAAAGCTGTACAAAGAGAAGGAGGAGATGCTGGAGAAGGAGAAACAGCTGAAGATCAACCGGCTGGCCCAGGAGGTGTGTGCCTGTCCCGGGTGTGTGCACTGTCCCGGGTGTGTGCACTGTCTCGGGTGTGTGCACTGTCCCGGGTGTGTGCACTGTCCCGGGTGTGTGCACTGTCCCACCGTACTTCCAAGGGCCAGTTGGATCTTTCTCCACAGACAGAGTGTAAAGACAGGCCCTTCCCTCCCAGTCTAGAGATTGTAACTGCCCCACCTACCCACAGTCATCCAGGCCAGCTCTAGGCCAGCCCTTAGGGTCTGGGTCTGAGGCCAGCTCTAGGCCAGCTCTTAGGGTCTGGGTCTGAGGCTAGTTCTAGGCCAGCTCTTAGGGTCTGGGTCTGAGGCTAGCCTCCATGCCCAGACTGGATCCCAGGCTTGTCATTTACTTGAACCCACCAAGGTATAATTCCATGGCAAGGCCTCTTCTCCTTAGGTATGGCAGTGGAGCTGGTCTTCTGGCTCACAGTCTAACTGAGGTTAGCCCCTCTGCCTCTCTTGAAAGTCTGGTTAGCCTTCCAGTCACATGTCTGCTCTCCCTACCAAGTCCACCAAGCTGCGTGGCTCTCAGTATATAGGGTCCAACCTTTTAGTGTAGAGGTCAAGTTTGAAATTATCTCCAGTAAATCAGGCTTAGAGTCTGAGGCTGCTCCCATCAACACAGTGTGTCCGAGGCTAGACCTCTATAACCTGGGAATATACCTCAGACTAACCATGCCTATAGTACTCTCCCAGCACGAGAGGTTTCTGTGTCTTGAGTGAGGTGGTTGGCCAGAACTTCCTGACTGCAGGCAATATTCTTTCTGCTACTCTTTAATGCTCCCATGAATCACAATGCCAGGCTGATTAGATTATAAAACCAGAGAAGTCCTGGGAAATGCGAAGTGTATTAGGTCTGGCACTAAGAATAGATTAGCATCAAAATGAAGAATAAGATTGAGCTTGCATTTCTGAGGACAGAGCAGCCCTGCGGGGAAGGAAGCGAGAGTAAAGTTAAATCCGTAGAAGAGGTAAAGAGGATGGGAAAGAACTCCAGGAGCCTCGGGGTGATGTGAATCTCGGAAGCCTGCATCTCGGAAGCCTGCATCGGCAGGCAATGCATGACCCCCTGCAGGTTTTGCTGTCACCCTGACATCGCGGCCTCTACTTCCAACCTCTGTTCTCAGGTCCAGGTGGTGGAGGCCTGGTTCTTTTTCTAGATGCTGACATGCGGGTCTGTACTGGGGAGGGCGGGGAGAGTTAGAGCAGTACCTCTGTGTGTTACTGCCCACGTGGCTCAGTGTACCTTTTGTCCCCTCCTTTGGACACTGGTCCCGGGTCCCAGGTGTCTGAGACTGAGCGGGAGGACTTTGAGGAATCGGAAAAGACTCAGTATTGGGTGGAGAGGCTCTGTCAGACCCGCCTCCAGCAGATTTCCTCTGCCGAGAATGAGATTGCTGAGGTAACAGAAGCGTCTTTTCGCATGGACCCTCCTTTAGAACAAGGCACCCTGAGGACAGTGGGAGGCGTGATGGCCGTTGGTGATCCTCACCACCCACACCGGTGTGCATTTCACTGTCTACAGCCCAGCCCCGACGGCTCCCACCACCTCCTGTCTGTGTGTATGAACGTATCTTCTGAGTAACAAGTCCCTTGTGTTCTGAGACAGCCCCCAGTGGGCCTGTCGTCCCTGCTGGAGCCCCGAGGCTCCCCTGCATGCTCAAATGTGTCCCACTCTAGAGGATAAACTGTCTAATCGTGCCCAGGTGGCAGAGCTTGGGCCTCCCCTTGGCCGGGGAGCTGGGCGGCAGCACCCACTGTTCTGGTCTGAGTGATGGGGTTCGAGCAGCAAAAGGAACAGATCAGAACGTTGCTGTTGTTGGTCTGCTGTGGAGTTGATAGTGACAGAGCCTCTTCACCCCCAGATGACCACAGGGCCCCCACCTCCCCCACCTTCTGTGTCTCCTCTGGCCCCACCCTTGAGACGCTTCGCCGGTGGGCTCCACCTCCACACCACTGACTTGGATGACATCCCTCTGGACATGTTCTACTATCCTCCCAAGACTCCCTCAGCCTTGCCTGTGATGCCCCACCCTCCACCCATCAACCCACCTGCCAAGGTCCCTGCCCCTCCTGTCCTTCCCTCACCAGGCCACTTGAGCGCCTCGTCCTCACCTTGGGTGCAGCGCACTCCACCCCCGATTCCCATTCCTCCCCCTCCATCCATTCCCACTCAAGACCTCACACCTACTCGCCCACTGCCCTCAGCACTAGAAGAGGCCTTGGGCAACCACCCCTTCCGCACTGGGGACCCAGGCCATCCAGCCGACGACTGGGAGGCAAACACCCACAGTGGGAAGCCCACCAGCTCCCCCAGCCCCGAGCGGAGCTTCCCACCCACCCCAAAGGTACCACCTCCTTCTGCATGTGGTGCTTGTGAGCCAAGTGGGGTGTGGGTGCTGTTTCCTGTGCCCTCCGCTGCTCCAGTGAGTGGGGACGGGAGGAAACATCATCTCTCCCCATTTCCCAGGTGTGGTGTCCTGTCCTGCATGGGTGTGCTTTCTACTGGTGTTGAAGTCCTGTGTTGACGTGGTGAATTGCTGTGACCATGAAATGAGCAGCTGTGTGTCGGGTCAGGTCACTGTCCTCTTAGCTCCTGAGCTAGTGAAGGCTGGTGACCTGCAGTGTGGGCCTTTCTGGTTGTGTGGATGAATAGCCAACTGTATCATTATAGTAAGTGAGAAAGCCTCCTAAGTGGGAAGTGAACCCCTGCTTAAGCAGGGGAAGGGGACATGGGGGAGAGCTGAGGGGGTTACCTAGCTCTGAAAATAAAAAGATAACTACCCAGGGTAGTGTTAGGACATCACAGCATCCTTTTCCATAGCACTAGTCAGTGACATTGCCTTGGTGTGTGATACTCAGACAGTCTGGCCACCGCCCAAAAACGCTGAAGATGAGAGAGTTCTTAGAAATTCTCAAATTTACTATTAAAAGATGAGGAATGTTTTTCTTGGATGTTGAGAGATTGAGCGCTGGTATTTTCAGAAAGATATATTTCCCATCGCTTGATCTTCAGCCAAAGACTCCTTTAGAAGAACTAATCCCTGAGGACCATGTGAGACTTTGATCCTAGTAGCTCATGGCCAGGCTTGTGACTCAGCAGAGGAGGCTTCTGTCCGCTGGGGTGAGATGTTGGAAGTGGTGGGCAGTACCCCAACAATGGCTTCCATCAGCCCCTTACTCAAGTTCCCAAAGGGAAAGTGGATTTCGTACTCCGATCATTCAGGGGAGTTGGTGATGTCAGGTTCCTGATGCTGACTGGCTGGCAGTTCCCAGCTGGAGGATCGCAAAGGGACTGGAATTCTGGGGTCCTCTGATGAGGAACTTGATTCCTGCAGCCTTGATTCAGATAGGGAGAAAGATGTTTCCTTACTCTGGGAACATCTCTCCAGAGCCAAAGTAGCCATCAGGTTTAGGAGACTGTGTTAGTCTGGCAAGAAGGTCCCATCCTACTCTGTGAGTGACCCTCTAAAGGGTGGGCAGTAGCTTTTCCTTAACAAATCTGATTCCGAGATCGAGCACCAGGTTCATGCCATGTGCCTGTTGGTGTAAGAAGTGGATAGGGCAGAGCTGAGGAAGGTGCCATGAGGCTGGCACAGCCACCTTCCAGGAATTTGTCATTGGAAGGGAGAGCAGCTACAGATCCAGGCTGGTCTCTAAGCTGGCACAGCTAAGTGCTCCGTCTGGGGATACCTCTGCCTCACTGGGGCATCAGAGCAGCAAGGAACGCAAGGGTGGCAGAGAGACCATAATGAGTCAGACCTTGTAGTCTGGAATCTTGATCTGCCATTCCCTGGCTCAACGACTTCGGGCACCTGTTACTCCTTGTAGGTGAGCTTGGGCATCCTGGTCTGTAAAACAGGAATGCAAGTGGCGCCCACCTACTTTGAGAACTAGACAAGTCAATACATAGAGGGAGGGGGCAACATGATGGATCAAAGGTGTAATCTCAGTACTGCAGAGGCTGAGACAGGAGGACCACCGAATTTGAGGACAATCTGAGCTACACATGAATTTCAGAACAGCCTGGGTTACAGAGTGAGACACCCAAACAAAACAAAAACCTTACAAATAACCATAAAAATAAACAGAGTCTCATGTTGCCCAGGCTGGCCTTGAACTCTTTATGTAGCCAGAGATAACCTTAAACCTCTACTATACCTGCTTCTGTAGTTCTGGGTTTGCAGGCACGTGATACCTGCCTGCTGGGGACTGAGCCTGGGGCTTTGTGGGTACCAAGCAGGCACTCTACCAGCCGAGCTACATCTGCACCCTACATGAAGGCGTTCTGAGTTAATACTTAAAAGAGCAGCAGGTGCATGGTCAGTACTCAGCAGACAATAAGTATTGCTGTTAGAGTTCCTAGTCCTAGTAAATTAGAATGGAGTAATTTAGAACAAAACCGTGAATGGGAGATCATCTCAGCAAACACTCTGTCAAGATTCAAGACAGGTTCCACTCTCTAACTTTCCTAAGGACTCTTGATCAAAGCAAAGGAAAAGTTCAGGTCCCCACACAAGGAACCTTAAAGGATTGGACCATGAATATCTCAAGTGACAGGAATCGCAGAGCTGTCCTTGACTCAAAGCTGCTCCATCACGCTGGCCTTCATCTCATCTAGCTAGTCCTCCACCTGTGTGTCCCTTGCGGGTTTTCAGTGTGTGGTGACAGCATGTCTGCAGAGTCATCCCACCCATTAGCAGGCTCAGGTAGTAGACACAGGGGCTGTGTGTGCCTGACATCCCAGTCCTGCCTGAGAGAGGCTGCAGGCATGTGTGTATGCCCAGGAGAGGAGAGGGGAGGAGGGGAGAGCAGAGGAGAGGGGAGAGGAGAGGGGGAGCGGAGGAGAGGGGAGAGGAGGGAGGGAGAGGAGGGGGGAGCGGAGGAGAGGGGAGGAGGGGAGAGCAGAGGAGAGGGGAGGAGGGGAGAGCAGAGGAGAGGAGAGGAGGGGAGAGCAGAACCATGTATATATGCCCAGGAGAGGAGTGCAGAGGGGAGGGGAGGGGGGGGAGGGGAGGAGAGGAGTTGAGTTATTCGTATATTCAGTCAACACATATTTGTGAAGCACCTGCCATATGCTAGACACTCTGCTAGGCACTGGGAGCCACCATTAGACAGGCAGCTGTAGTCCCTGTCCAGGACAGTCTAGTGGAAACAGGGTAGGGGGAGGACCCACAGGTGTCTGGGGTCAGTGGGACTGGGGAGGGGAAAGCTGAGGACAGCAGTAATTTCCATGCGACAAAAGCTGGCAGAGCAAAGGCTTCGAGGCAGCAGATCCTGACGTCTTCGAGGCTGAAGTTGGGCAGTGGGAGGAGTCTGGGGAGGGGACAGTGGGGAGACAAGAAAGGAAAGTAGGGAACTGGTGAGATGGCTCAACGTTTAAGAGCACTGGCTGCTCTTCCAGAGGACCGGGGTTCAATTCCCAGCACCCACATGGCAGCTCACAACTGTCTGTGACTCCAGTTCTAGGAGATCTGATACCCTCACACAGACATACATGCAGGCAAGACACCAATGCACATAAAATAAAAATAAATCTTTAAAAAGAAAAAGGGAAGGTCGTCAGGCCAGGGAGGGATGTTGACCCTCTCTGGGGACCTGTCAAAGGGTTTGGAGACAGGGCTGTGCCTTGATGAGAGATGTTTTACTGAGTGATCGATCACGTGGTTAGAACAAGTATTGTCAGTTCCAGAAAGGTCTGTCTCTGCCCTGTCCTCGCCCTGGGGCTTTTGGATACTGTGCCTAGACCCTGGGGACCACAGCTGCCTCTCGTCGCTCCACAGGGACTTGAACACTGCCAGAGAAGAGAGCCTTTGAAGGAAGGGAGTGCTGGGTGACCAGTGTGAGGGAGTCTTGAAAGTGTGCCCTCTGAGTGACAGTGGCTTATTCTCAGAGCCACTCAGCCACACTGAGGCAGTGGTATTCTGTTTGTGAGAAGAGCCTATCCCAGACCTCTGTCAGGGCGGCTGAATCCGCCTGGCTGGGTGCATGGAGTGGTTTGCATGTTTGTGGAAGTACCACGGCTGTCCCTGGCCACGTTCACCGTGACTTCACATGGGTCTCTCTTAAACTAACCCCTCCAGACATTCTGCCCAAGCCCACAGCCTCCACGAGGCCCTGGCGTGTCTACCATCTCCAAACCTGTCATGGTCCACCAGGAACCCAACTTCATCTACAGGCCAGCTGTGAAATCCGAGGTCCTGGTAAGACCCTTAGTCCCCCGACCCTGCCCGGGGGTATTTCTAGAGCAGCAAGCCAGTATCCTCTTGCCCGGCTTTTGACACCTATGGAAGGGAAGTGAGATATGACACAAAGTCAGATCAGATGCCATCTTGTCACCTTCTTGCTCAAGAGATGAATTCGTGTGATCTACAGTGGGCCTGGACCCATCCAGTAGAATTCCTGTTCTCTGACTACATGACCTGCAGCTCCATCTTTACGACAGTGTTGAGTCTGGGGAGATGGCTGAGCTGGGGCGGTGGTTGCTGTGTGAGCAGGAGGGCCTGAGTTCAAGCCCCAGAATCCACACTTTTGAAAACACTGGACATGGTGATGTAATCCCAGCCTAGAGGAGACAGAGACAGGCGGATCCTTGGGCCTTGCTGGTGGGTTCCAGGTCACTGAGAGGCCCTGTCTCAAAAGAGAAGGTGGGTGGCATCTGAAGAGTGACACCTGAGGTTGTCCTTTGACCTCCACATACATGTACACGCATGTGCATACACGTGCACCCATATGTGCATACACACACAAACCACCGTGAACACAATTCACAGTGTTAATACTTAAGACTCAGGAGGCTGCCGTGTGTCAGGCTCTGTGCGGCCTCAGAAGATGGCCCCCATCATCCCTGTTCACAGCTGAGGAGCTGTGTGGAGAGGTGTTGTTTGTCCCTGGCACATCCTGGACTCCCCCCCTCTGCCCCCCAGTCTCTGGAACGCCAAAGCCATGATCTTACCGTTACTACCAGAGCCTAAGAGATGGCGTTGGACTTGACCTGCGTGTGAGGCCTGTCTGGCCAAGAGAATGGCCAAAGCAGATGCTTCTCAATCCTCACTAGGACCAGGTCCTGGGTGTGGCCCTGGAAGCTGGGGCTCACAGGCACCCCACAGGGATCCAACCTCTGACTGGCCTCCCACAGTGGGAGCTCAGCCATGGCAGAACTTTATTCCCCTCAAGGAAACCCTACCCAAATGTCAGGGCGGGGCACTCCAGTTCTAATTTTGAGCTTTAGCTGTCCTGTCGGCTCCCCCAAAGGGCAAAGGTCGTGCTCTGGGTCAGCCTGCTGAGTCCACTTGTGTTGTCCGGTTCATAATGAGGGGTGTCCGCTCAGCTTCACAGCAGCTGCTGCCTGGGAGGCCTGGCATGCTCCCCTAATATAAGTCTATCGGGGAGGAACCAGGTAGCCTCAGGCTGGCAGCCCCAGGGCCTGGCACCAGGGGGCAGACGATGCCTATGTTTAACATCCTGTGGGGAACTGTCTTTTATTCCTGGCAGCCGCAGGAGATGCTGAAGAGGATGGTGGTGTATCAGACAGCTTTCAGACAAGTACAACGACACCCATGGTAGTCGTGTGTCTCGTAGTCGTGTGTGTCTCTGGTCCTCCCCCACTGCCTCACTCTGCCTGACTCCTCCTCCTCCACGCCAGTGCCTGGCGGTTTCAAGGTACCCCAAGTACCACCTGCTGGGAAGCCTCAGGACAGCGCTGGGTGGTTTCCCTCCCCACCCACCGCACCCCCAAAAGGGGACCCGCGGCTTTTCAGAGCATAAGCACTGACTGAGAAGGCCGCCAGCAGAATGGCCACTCTTACCCTCCGGGGGTCCAAAGAGGAAGTCGGACAGAGGGGACCCCAGAGGCCAAGAGAGAAGGGAGGGGTGGGGGTGGGGCACTGGCTACCTCCTTGCTCCTTTAGTCTGGACTTGCTCCAAGCAGATCACAGTTTCTCTTAGCCACAGGAGGTGGTGGCCTCTTGGCCCCTCCCTTTGTCTGGGGTTCACATGGGACTTGGAAGTCCTTGCTGGCATCTGAGTTGGGTCAGACAAGATAGCCATCTAGCTACCCTACATCCTGGGGCTTCCATCCAGGGCCAGCTGTTGGATTGACAGTTTCAGCACCAATGAAAGAGACCCCCCAAATCAAAGGTGACCTGGCTAGCAGTCTCTCCACCCCCACACACACTGATTTGATAGGCAGAGAATAGAAGTGTGGAGGTGGGGGGCATAGGCAGCGTCTGTAAGAGGCTGCTGACAGCCCAGGACCGAGATGGACAGGAGACAGCGCACCGTTAGAAGGTGCGCCGTGCCAAGCCCTGCTTCTAAATTCATCAAGGGTCTTAACTCGGTCTGCACAGCGGCCGGGGGCAGAGGAGTGCTGTTGTCTTCCCCATGTCACGGAAGTGCAGCTGAAGCAGGGAGCGGGCGCCCCTGCTAGAGTCAGACCCCGGGTTAGATCCAGGACATCGGTTCTGTGATCTGCGCTCAAGGCACTGGCCTTGCCCAGTAGGCACTGAAGGGCCCACAGCAGAGACACAAACAATCCTCAAAAGGAAAAGAGATCACTCGGGCACAGGGCTTCAAGCTTGCGGTTAAACCCGCGGCCTCCTCCTCTGACTCCTGGCCTTAGGCATTAATGTCACCTCTCCGGCTTCTGTTTCTCCATCTGCTGAACCAAGGGTGTAGATCTCTTAAGGCAAACCAGCAGGAATGTTTTGTAAGTTTCAGAATTCACGTAAGACCTGCCACCAGCAGCCGTCTCTAAGAACAGTACTCAGACTGTAGCCAGCACGGCCCAGCATTCCGGAAGGAACAGCCAGGGATAGATAGGGCCTTCTTGGAGACAAGGGCACAGGTCCAGATTCTGCCTCGTAACCTCCCTGGTGCTTAGATGTGCTGTGACCCTTGTCCTGTGCGCCGTCTGACATACAGAGACTGGCCTGGGTGTGGTCTCTGACCTTGGCCAGACAGATCCAAGGCCTCATTGGGGTTCAGCCTGGAAATAAAAGGCTAGGAAGATAGGGTGTGGGCAGACATCCAGGGACCCATCTGCTGAAGCTGGGCCCTCATCTTGTGCCCAGAGTTTCATAGCTGCAGTCTGGGCGGACAGGATCTCTGGCCTGCTCACGGGACTTGGTGAGGCCTAGGGAACAGTGTGGCCGCCTTTCCAGTGAGGACCGACTGTGGTTTTTGTGGTTCTAACTCAGGAATAGCACCCCGGCTTCCGAGGCCGGTGGGTGCCCTAGCTTGGCTTACTGTGTGTGACTCCTGGGCCACTTACCCTGGCTTGGCCCACCTCTCACCATGTTGTTTCCAAGTCCGGACCTTTCACCACAGCAACCCTGCTGAGCCAGGACCCCAGAGCTGTGCATCCTTTCCACCACCCCATCTTACCTCCTGGATCAGCAAGGAGTGGCCAGCCCCCCGCCCCCAAGCTCACCACCACCTCTCTTCTCCCCTTGGTATCGAGTGTCACTTGCCTTCCCCCGTGAGGTCAGAGCACTGAGTGGAGAAGCATGGCTTCACCCTTATGGCCTGGTCACAGCCTCCAGTGGGGACGTAGAAGGCCAGCTTGGGCCCCAAAAGTCTGCAGAATGAGGCTTTCTGTGAGTCAGGGACCAACTGCCTAGACGTCCAGATCCCAGTGGTATCCCTGAAGCCACAGACAGCCACCGTGGACCAGAGCAGAGAGAGGCAGGGCCACGCTCCTCCAAATGCTTCCTGCAGCTTCCTGCTCGCCCCATCTGTTGTCACTGCCAACCTCCTCCCTCTACCCCCATCCCGACCACGCTGCACCCTATCCCCTGCTCACCGCTGGCCCCTGGAATCTGGCCCATGTGCCCCCTTCCTTGCCTGTGGGAGCTTGCATTTGCCGTGTGCCGCCTCCGTGGCCTCTTCCCTCCATCCTAAAACCTCCCTCTGCTTCCAGGACTTCAGAAAATATGAAGAAGGCTTTGACCCCTACTCCATGGTAAGAGGGAGCTCTCCAGCTCGGGGAGCAGTCCCCAGGATGAGAAAGAATTAGAGCTTTATTCTGGACCTTGGGGGACACAAAGAGCCCCAACAAGGGCCCAGATGTTCTTTCCTGAAAAGGCTCCATTTAGACAGCTTTTCAGGGAGAACCGTGGTGTGTGTGCTGTGTGTATATATGTATACATGTGCACATGCGTGTGTGTACTATATGTATGTATGTGTACACACCCTCATGTGTACATGTTCACAAAGCTCTTTCTTCCATCACCCCAGTAAGCCTAGAACAGTGGGACTGGGCCTTGGGGCTGTGAGTGTGTGTGTGTGTGTGTGTGTGTGTGTGTGTGTGTGTGTGTGTCCCCGTCCGTGTCCATTGTCAAGGCCAGGGACACTCTCACCCTTCATCAAGTCCCCACTCTGGTTTTCTGTCTCTAGTTCTCGCCAGAGCAGATTGCGGGGAAGGATGTCCGGCTTCTGCGCATCAAGAAGGTACCTGGTCATGGGGTGGAGGCTGGTCATCAACCTTCTCTACCCCTGCCATCTTGGTCCCCTGCTTATTCTACTCCTAGGTGACTCAGCAGGTTCCTGCTCCTCTCTCCACTCCTTGTGGGGCACACATGCTCCACAGGCCTGCTTTCTCCCGTGACTCTCCCGTGGCCTCTGCCCTGCATGGCCCCATGCCTGGGGCATACATGCTCCACAGGCCTGCTTTCTCCCGTGACTCTCCCGTGACCTCTGCCCTGCATGGCCCCATGCCTCCTGCACGCTGTAGCCCTGGGAGAGACTTCCTGGTGCTCCACAGGCTGCTGTCTGTGTGGCCACCTAAGACCTGCTTTCCTCTACACAGGAGGGGTCTTTAGACTTGGCCTTGGAGGGTGGAGTGGACTCCCCCGTGGGGAAGGTGGTCGTCTCTGCTGTGTATGAAGGCGGAGCTGCTGAACGCCATGGTGAGTATGGACTGGCTTTGCCTGTTTGCGGGATGGTGTGATGGCTAGACCAGATGCCCCAGGAGAGCAGACATCTGCTGGCCTCACAGTTGTTCAAGAATGTCAGGTCCATCCAGGAAAACCATCTAGCTAGTCTCAGACATTACCTGAGGCTGTGCCATGGTACAGACACGCCCAGATGCCACCATGCCCTCTAGGGACCCAAGGCTAGTGGCAGAAATGGGCTCAGAATCACAGCTCCTTATAGTAGGGGGATCACCAGCCAAGGCTTGGTGAGGAATGATGAAGGGCGGGAAGCCATGAGAACCCAGTGGGCAGTGAAGCCCACGAAGCCGAGTGCCACCGCCTGTGCAGGAAGGGAGCCTTCCGGGGAGAAAAGAGGACACAGAGAGCAGGGGGACACATCCTGGTAGAGCAGGTGGTCGGTGGAATGAGTCACGTATCAGGCATTAGTCTAAGGACCTGGCCCACAGCCCTGGGCCTAAGAATTTCATGATATTCACCCACTGAATCCATTGGCAACCCCCAGGTATACACACCATCATATTCTCATTTCACAGCTTAGGAACTGAGGCACGTTGAGATCAAGCCACTTCTTCAAGGATCCCCAGCCAGTAAAAGACGTAGGCTGGACTTGAACCCAGGCACATTGGCCATTTGGTTTAGTGCCCAGTAGCCCCTCTAGGGAGGTCTTCCCCAGCCTGGCCCCTCCCACAGGGCCAGGGACCTCCCAGCACTCCCCCATGCACACTGGTTCTCCCCATGCCTTCTTTCCCTTTCAACAAGAACACCCTCGGCTCAGCTGGTGCTTGCCTGGATTGTGTGAAGCGCCGAGTGCCATCGCCAGCATGGTGTGAACCAGCACTGCTGGCACGTGCCTGTAATCCCAGCACTTAGAAGCTGGGAGCATGAGGGTCAGGGCAACATAGTGAGTTTGAGGCCAGCCTGGGCTACATAAGAAAACCCAGGCCCCACCATTTACTGACTCAGGACCCAGGCTGTCTGCTGCTTCACACTGTCAACTCACTCACCTGTCAGCCTTTGGAATCTTATGTCTCAGACTCCACTGTGACTGATGCTTCTGCCACACCAGGAGGGGCTTCTGTACCTCGGGAGCACTTTGTAGAGCCTAGGCTAGCGCAGGAAATCCTAGGATCAGATCCCCTCAGGCTAGAACAAGGCTCCTCCCATGGCCAGAGGGGTTCGGGTGGAGGGGTAGAGGACCAGAGCCTGAGACAGACAGGAGTCTAGAACTCAAGGCCCCTGCTGGCTGGCAGCTGGGCTTTGACAGTTACTGAAGCAAAGAATGCATCCTGGCCACCTGGGTGCTGTCCAGCCCTGCCAGCCATGGCCTTGGCCTCAGAAAGCCCGCTGAGTGCCGCTTGGAGCTTTTCTCTCACTTCTGCTCAGCTAGACACCTGCATAACTTCCTGTTAGGACCCTCTCCTCTTCTCCTCCCATTTCTGTGCGACCTGAAGGATGGTTTGCTGCCTGCCCACCTGTGTCTGTCAGGGAAGGACCAAAGAGGGCCTGTGCCACTCCTCATGGCCTCTGGGTCCCCTCATGGCCTTACTAAGAGATACTAATCCTCAGTTCCCCTGCACAGGAAGATCTGCTGTATGAGGTTTGTTCCCATGCAGGTTTAGACAGCCCAGGATGGACATTCCCAGGAACCCAAGTTCCAAACTACTAGGGCTGCCGCCTTGCTGACTGACTCACACCACATTCCTGTGGTCTTCACACTTGTGAGGCTTCAAAGTGACTGATTTCCATGTAACCCAGAGTTTTGTGCACATCAACCAGAATTCTATCCAAAAAGGAGGTATAATGGCCAAGAGGTAAATCAGACATAATCTGCTTATTTATAGAGAGCCATGGTTCATATTATGGTATCTGAGGCCCTGACAGATGTAAACAGAAGTTTCTTGTCCCGACTGCCTGTTCCCAAATAACCACTCTGAGACTTATATTAATTATAAAAGCTTGACCAAGCCGGGCGTTGGTGGCGCACGCCTTTAGTCCCAGCACTCGGGAGGCAGAGGCAGGCGGATCTCTGTGAGTTCGAGGCCAGCCTGGGCTACCAAGTGAGCTCCAGGAAAGGCACAAAGCTACACAGAGAAACCCTGTCTCGAAAAAACCAAAAAAAGAAAAAAGAAAAAAAGAAAAAAAAAAAAAAAAGCTTGACCAATAGCTCAGGCTTGTTATTAGCTAACTCTTACATTTGAATTAGCCCATATTTCTATTTCTATTCATGCTTTGCTATGTGGTGCCACCTTTATTAGCATGGTATATTCATCTCCTGCTCCCTCTGCATCTGGCTGGAGACTCCTGACTCCGCCTTTTTCCTTCCCATCATCCTTAGTTTGGCTGCCCTGCCTGTACTTCCTGCCTGACTACTGGCCAATCAGCGTTTTATTAAACCAATCTGAGTGACAAATCTTTACAATGTACAAGAGGATTATTCCGCAGCAGACAGGTCTTGCAGTGAGCAACTTGTTCAGTCTATACTTCTTGCCTTCCTGAAACCACTGGATTCCAGGACAGCGTGTCCAGCAGCACACGCCAGCGATGTTCTTTGTTTCAGCCCTCTCCTGTTGAGTCCCTATTTTGTGTTAAGTGCTGTGAGGGAAGTGCAGGGGTGAGAGTGGTGAGCAGGAAGACTCTCTGCCTCGCCGAGCTGGGAAAGGAAGGAGGGGTCATCAGCAGGCACCACAGTGGTTGTCGTCACACTGTGAAAAATGCTGAGCATGGGGAAAACCGGGCCCTGGGAGGGAATTAAAGGGACTTGTTTTTGATGGAGCTAGTGGGGCGGGCATTGGAGAGGTGTAGCTGCCCTCGACGGCTCAGGCTTTTGGAACTGCACCAGAAATGTAGGTCCATCCTGCTGCAGAGTGCAGATTGCAGATGCCAAGGACTGTTCTGTGGTCCTCTGCTGAGCCTGGAGGGCACCCGTGGGAGGGGCCTGGAGGGCACCCGTGGGAGGGGCCTGGAGGGCACCCGTGGGAGGGAAGGGTCTTGAGAAAATGAGCCTATTTAGCCTTTCAAAAGCTTTCAGAGCCCAGGGTGGGTCCTCTTCCACTGTCCCACGGTAATGAGCCACACAAAGCCCTGAATCAGGCACATGTTACAAGTAGTCCTGGTGGCCAATCTGCTTCTTCCTGAAGGTGGCGTTGTGAAAGGAGACGAGATCATGGCCATCAATGGCAAGATCGTGACGGACTATACCCTGGCTGAGGCTGAGGCTGCCCTGCAGAAGGCCTGGAATCAGGGCGGGGTGAGAATGAGCCCCTCCCCCTCCCGCTCCCCCTCCCTCCTCCCGCACCACCTGCCGCAGACCCTGGGGTCTGAAGCCTGGCCTTACAAATGGCAGTGGCCCAGTCCAGGGCTGGGACCCAAGGTCCAGACAGTGGATTGGACCTGAGAATTGTCACTTCTGACTTAGTCTTGAGTCCCAACAGCAAGTGGCACAAAGTCCAGAAGACTGGACATGGCCATCTACCCTGTCCGTCCCCCCCACACACACACACAAAAAAAAAACCCCAAACTCCAAGGTCTTCTCTAAGCGTGTGCTAAGTAGGAATCAAGAGAGTGTTGGGGGGCTGCTAGAGAGTGAACAGACCAGAGGGCAGAGGAAAGAGGGACCGGTAGTCTGTTCCATGCTTAGCAGATATGCCACGTGGACCAGAGCTACCACTTACAGTCTCTCGGGATGTGCACTGCACAGTCTGGGGGGCACCCTCCGACAGACTGCGACGTAAGTGGTACCTACCTACTCACGCTGTGCAGTGCACAACGTGTGCCGCTGTGTGCAGGCAGCTGAGCCTGAGCTATTAAGTTCAGGGCCGAGGAAGCTGACCAGATGGGCCTGGGACCCACATGAAAGGATGTGGAGGCGAGAAGACCAACGGGTAACACGATGACTGTCTTTGGCGATCTGAAGGGCTGTGTCAGGACAGAGGGGAGCACTTGTGTTCCGTGCTCCTGGAGGGAGGCCATGGGGGCGGGGGTTCCATTCAATCTTAGGAGCTTTGGTGTGGGGGGAGGGGGTAGTGCTCTTTCAGGACTTGCCAGTGGACACACCCAAGGCTGGGGTGGACAGTGATGAGCAGGCTAACAATGGTGACGATGCCGTTGAGGGGGCTGAGTGCCAAGGTCAGAGAGTGAGGCCCAAAGAGCCTGTGTTTGCTATGGCTCAGGGTTACAGGTGCAGCTTGTCAGCGGTACCCTTTCCTAGGTTGTACCCCAGACTTTAAGGGTCACATCTGGAAGTCCATGTATGATTATAAAGTGGCTTACCAGCCCTGCTCCATAGATTCACATGGAAACCTGGTGCCAACTGAGCGTCTTGCAGCCCTGCTTCTGGGGGAGAGCTTTCACTAGGGTGTGGGCCTCCAGAAGCGAACCCCAGCTTTCTCTGTGCCCTGGCTGACCCCGGCCTATGAAGCCCAGGATTGGGACAGAACACCAGGCAGATGCATCACCCACCCCTCCGTGTGCCCTGTGGTCACACGGTGTCTCTCCACAGGACTGGATAGACCTCGTGGTTGCCGTTTGTCCCCCCAAGGAATACGACGATGAGCTGTAAGTGTGTGTAGGCACCCTGCCCTTGAACCCCACCACCCCCGTCCTCCCAGGATCCTAGCCACCTTCCTCCAGCCTCACCCAGTGAGAGGGATGCCCTGGGCACACATCTGCTGGAAATCATGGGGCCTAGAACACCCTGGGCTAGAGACACCTAGGAACAGAGTCCCGGGCCTTAGGAGTCTTGGCTCACACTGGCCCACACTCACCTGCCCAGCATAGCCTCCATTCCACATGCCTTGAGGAATGGACAGTGCTTGTTGGAATCCAGGGCCTAGGCAGGACTGGGAGAGGCGGAAACTGAGTGCGGGGAGAGGTCCTGGAGAGCCTCGCCGAGCAGTAACTGGGCCCTCTTCTCTCCTGCTCCACCCTGCATGTGAAGCTCTTCCCCTCCCTCCTCTGCAGCCGAAAGCCCCCAGCTGGTCCGAAAGCAGCTTGAAGCCCATGAGCCCGTGTGTAGGCACGGGTTCTTCCTGCAGCTGGAGCCCACGGTGACTAGGCAGGCAGCTGCAGGGCCCTGTCTGCCCATGCTGCGTGCCATGTGCTGCCCATGATCCTGGCGGGTTCTTTGGACTGGTATCTGAAGGGAGATAGAGGCAGCCTGCAGAAATGTCTCCCTTGGGGCTGCTGCCAATGGCGGGGACACTAGAGCTTAAGGGAATGTGCAAAGCCCAGCTGGGGGCACCGGCTGGAGACCTGGGAGTGCCCACAGCCCTTAGCACCACCTGCTTTGGGTCACACTCGGAGTCCCTTGGAGCAGGGTAGCAGGTAGCACTGAGCAGCGGTGCCTCCCACCTGCTGGACTAGGCCGGAAGTGGTGGCCCACTGAATCTCCCCGCTGGGGCCTCTCTTCCCCATGAGAACCTCTGCAGGAACCCCTGCACTCTGCTCAGGCACAGCCAGGCCATTCCGGCTCTTTAAGCTGGTCCAAAGAACCACGGTTGGTGGGTTCTGTTGATGTGCCCGTCGTGTCCCAAACCCTGCTTTGGGACATTGTCGCTGTCTCCTTCTCACCTTGATCTGGCTGTCTCTGGCACACCAGGGAGCCAAGCTTTGGCGTGTGCTTCCCTACCTGTGTCCTGCGTTTGGTGGCTGTGACCCCTGAGTTGATTGTGGTCTAAAGCCCACAGCCAGGGTAGCTCCAAGCCTGGGCTTGTGAGTTGCTTCTCTTAGAATTTCCCCAAAATACTGCTCCTGCTCCTGCTTCATGCACCAAGACGGTGGGCCTGGCCTACCATGTCCTTGATGGCCATATTGTCACTTGCTCTTGACAAGTGACTCCTGTCCTGTTGCTCCTACGCCCACCCTTCCCCGTCCTGACAACTGTTCTCTCTTCCTGTGTGCTGTGGCTGGTGTGAGCCGAATTGAGAGGGGCCCCTGGAGACTGGCAGGGCTGTGTGCTGCCATGGTGGGGCCAGTCATGGACAAAGGGTCATTCACAAGGCTCGTCCACCCTGTCTGTTTCTCCTCCCCCACAGGACCTTCTTTTAAAGTCCGGAGAGAGAAGCCAGCCAGACTCCATCCTGGAGTCCGGTAAGCTCTGCATCTAGCCCCTGAACTCAGCCTGAGAAACAGTCACCAGGTGTGGAGAGGTCTCCCTGAAACTGTGCCCCAGACAAAGAATGCAAATGGCCTGGTCCCTCCTCCAAGGTGGCCAAGAAGTGGACCAAAAAGCAGCTGCCCTTCTGGAGGTTGCCTGCAGGATTCCAGGTCCCATTTCCCACTTCCTCCAGCTCTAAGTGGCCCCTCCCAGCTCTGGAGCATTCCTTCCTTGAGACCTAGGAGCCGCCAGCTCCTGCCGCTCTCTCCCACCCTCTTCTGATCCCTGCTGAAAACCTGACTGAGCTCACTAATAAACAAGACCGACTCCTTTTCCAGCTTCTGGGATGAATGTGCATGGACAGCAGATTCAAGGCTGTAAAAGTGAAAGTTGTGGCCCCGTGGCTGTGATCTGAGCATGACATGCGGAAGTCCGATGGCCAGGCCTGGCTCGGGGCTAAGGAGAAGGTAGCAGGAGCCCCAAGCTTGGCTTCGGGTGTCCCTGCCAGAGAGGTGGGGAATGAAGGTGTGTGGCAGGGCTTTGCCCTGTTCCCCTCAAACGAGCACCTCAAGGTGTAGAGTGACCCAGCTGTTATCAGAGACCACACTGCATCTCCTAAGGTTGCCAGGGAGAGGGAGAAAGGTGTTGAGTTCACCCCCTACACAGAATGTAACCCAGCAGAACCTTAGGGAAGACGAAACAGGGTGTCAGCAGGGACAAGACAGGGCCTCCTGGATACTCCCTGGAGAGAGTTGTCATACCACATTGAACCCAAAATACACAGCATTAATCAGATAAGAACTGGAAAGTTCCAGACAGCTTGTATAAAGTAGGGCTTAGGACAGGCCCTAGGGGACAGCTGAAGCCAGAATCCGCAGGGGAACTGGGCCAGGCATGGGGACCTTCTGTAGTGACACCGGACTGCTCATTCACACTAGTGCCCCCCACATAAGTGACAGAACCCCTCTTCTGTACCTGCACACTCAAGGGCTGACAGGAGGTGCTGATTTATCAATTCTGGCCCACAAGGCACCACACAATCTACTACCAACCCTAGATATTCAGAAAAACCTGAAGGGAAGGAGGGGTGCTCTGCATCATCCCATAGAAACACAAATCTGAAAGGCTGGGGACCTGACTGTGCTCTTGGCTCTCGCCCTCAGCATCCCGTCCCCGTCATTGAAGTTGCTTCCCACGGCTGGTCGTGTTGCTGAGCCAGCTCTGTCTGAGCTTGCCACCTCTGTCTCTGGAGAGCTGAGGCCACGGCCTCTGCCCTGAGGTGCTCCTTTCGGGGCCTGTGCATCTAGAAAGTGTCTTCCCAGCCGGGTCCAGCCTGATCCTCACTCCCAGAGTCATCCAAGGATCCTGTCCAGCGCTTTGGGCTCTATTCCTTCCTCTCCGTGATTGACATTTCTTTGATCCCAGAGCCCTGGGCTGGCCCCAACTCTGTGAAAACAAAGGAGGAGAGCCAGGGTCCAGAGAGAAGGCAGGTGGGCTGCCTGTCACCAGGAGCCGGCAGTGGGTGGGGTCGGTCCTGCTGGGGGTTTACAGTCCGCTTCGGCAGGGTTGAGATCTGCTGGCTGCACACATCCGTCTTCAGGGGGTCTCATTTACATGGTTCAACTTGACCACAGGGCAAAGCCATGCTCATAACAGAAACCAGACTTCAGTCTCAGTCCCTTCCCAGGCTAGAAGAGTATATGGTGTGGCACATTCTGGTAGTGTTGGGCAAAGGAAGGAAGCCATAGTCCTAAGGCAGCCGTGCCATGGGGGTGGGGGGAGGGGAGCATGTTGTGGATGTTAAGGGTTACAAGTGCAGTCTGCTCACAGTATTTCCTGCTTACAGTGGTACTCTCTTTGGACCAAGAGGGTCTCCATAGGCCTGTGTGGTCCTCTGTCCGGTGCTATTGGGGAGTGGGGAACTAAAAGGGACGCTCAAGGTCTTTGCGGGTTGTATGGGTTGGAATGTGACATGTCTCCCACCGGCTCATGTGTGTGAATACTTGGATCCCCCAACTGGTGGCACTGTTTTGGAAGGCTGTGGGCTTAGGAAGTGCAGCCTTGGGAGGAAGGGGATTGCTGGGGGTGGGCCTTGAGGCATTATAGCTCACTTCCTGTCTGCAGAGGCTGCTGCAGGCTGCTGCCGCCATGCCCTCCCCATCATGCAGGGCTGTGTATCCCTTCCAAAGCTGGGAGCCCAAATCAACTCTTCCGACTTTTTTGCTTTTGCTAGTTTTTTTTTTTCTTTTTTTCTTTCTTCTTTTCTTTTCTTTTCTTTTTTTTTTTTTGACCCAGCAGTGTGAGAAGTTAGTAACATGAGTGTTTTCCTAAAATTGGATTATGAGACACCCGATACCCGTCCCTTCCTCTCTCTTTCACTTCTGGCTCCTCTGCAAAGTGCTCCCGCCATTGTATTCTGCCTCACCACAGACTGGAAAGCAACCAATCTGCTTGATCATAGACTGAAGCCTCCAAAACTGTGAGCCCACCCCGACTTTGCCCCCTTTTTGATTGGTTGCTCCAGATGCTTTGCTGCAGGAACAGAAAGCTAACATAGGTGCTTACCGTTAGCTGCAGCGGCATGACTTGTAACCAGTTGACATGCTTGCATCGGAGACACTTGCATGGAGCACTGTGCTGGGATCCAAACCTGAAATGAGTCACTCCATCCTGGCAAGGGACCGTAGGAGGGAAACAACACCATTATCTTCCGTAGAAACCGAAGCACCATGTACCCCGTATCAAGCCTGAACTTTCACAGGGAGAAAGTGGAGAGCTAGCATGCAGGTCCAGACACCACGGCTCCGGAAGTTGCCCTGGCTGAGCATTGCTTCAAGTAAATGAGAAAGACGAGGCTGCCATATGAAATTGGCCCTCCTCCCTGCTTCAGTTTCCCCTGTCTGTTTCATCTGACTTCCCCACTATAGAGCGAGGTGAAACTGCAACAGGACCATGTCTGTACCGCTTGAAACTCTGCAAGGTCTCTCCTGTCCTAAGGACAGTCCAAGGCCTGGGTCACCCAGGAAAGGAAGCCTGGGGTTTGGTGTGGCTGAGCACTCAGTGAGTTGTGAGCTAGCTGTTCCCCTGACCCTTAGGGCTGGAACTGACAGAAAAACCCAACCCCAGAGGACAGCTTCAGTAGTAGGAAGGAATCCAGGAGTGTTTGAGGAGATTTGGCTGAGCCAGATGCCAAACAAGGGCCCTGGGACTCCGTTCTGGATTCCTGTATCAGCTAAGGTTTTCCCAAAGAAGGAGTGTGCTTGCACACACACACACACACACACACACACACACACACACACATATATATATATATACATATGTATATATATAATTATATGTATGGAGAACTTTTAAGTTGGTTATTGTGTTACTTTTTAAATTTTTAATGTTTTATGTGTATGGGTGTTTTGCCAGCACATCTGTGCACCATATACATGCAGTGCCCTCAGAGGCCGGAAGAGGGCGGCAGATCCCTGGGGCTTACAGGTGATTGTATAAGCTCCTCTGTGGGTGCTGGGGATCAAACCCGGGTCCTCTGCAAGAGCAGCCCATGCTCTTAACCACTGAGCCATCTCTTCAGTCCCTGCTGTGTTAAGTTTAAGGAACAGGCTCACACAAGCATGGCCTCAAGCAATTCTAAGGTCTCTGAGGAAGGCCCGCATGGTGGGGGCACACTCAGTGCAAGTATGGACTGGTCATCAGCAGAATGCTGTCTTCCTTGGGAACATCCGCATTTTTAAGCGTGTGTGGGCAGGGGTGGTGTATGTACACATGTATGCAGGAGCATACACTTGGCTGTTTACATAGGTGCTGGGATTTGAACTTGGGTCCTCAAGCCTGCACAAGCCCCTCTTGCTCACTGAACCATCTCTCTAGCCCCAAACGTTTCTTCCTTTTGAGACTGTGAGCTGATGAAACAAGGTAAGGACCACTACATCACAGAGGGCAATCAGCTAACACCCACTGATGTAATGTTATTCTTTCTCCAAACATCTTCACAGATAAGCACCTAGATGTGTTTACCCAAATGGTCTTGGTGCTGTGGCCTGACAAGCAGACATGAAATTAACTACCAAACTCTTGGCTCTGCCACACCCTGGCCTGCTTCATTTTCAGATGCCAAGGTAGCTGCTGGTATTCTAAACTCCGTCCTTGTAGCTCAAGATAGCGTATGGCCAGCCTGATGGGCCACACGAGGTCGTCACCACTCCACATGGACCCCATAAAGAGGAAGGGTCTGTTCAGAAAAAAAATGAGGGGAAGTGGCCCCGAGCTGCTGCTAAGGACATCTGCAGAGGACCCCACCTCAGAAGGGCCTTCCTCTGCCTTTCCTTCCCTGTGTCCCTCAGCCTGAGAGGAACTGTCTTCCCAGGGTGTGTCCCCAGCTTCTGGTAGCACATGGGTTGTGGGGAAACAAGGATGGACCCTGTGACTTGGGACTCCAGGACTGGGACGCTGGGGTTTCCAACAGTCAGTCCTCAAATACCCTGAGAAGTGAGAGTCTCAGCCACATTTATTACTCACTTTTCTGGTCTTTTTAGTCCTAAGATGCCACATAGTAGGATGGGAAGGTCAACAGAATCAGGGACAAGAAGCTCAGAAAAGCCCTTGACTTACTGATCAATATTAACGTCTCAAGAATCTGGGATTCATGCCAGAAAGAGCAGACTGGGTCGATCTCACCTGAGGGTGGAGTTTCCTAAACATGCACTCTGGGCCAATGGAGTCCCCAACTCTGCCTCCGGGCCCTCACTTGCACCTGTATCAATTGAGGGAACCCTTCTCCTCTCCATGTACAGCTCAGTGCAGTCTTGTACACACAGGTATACACACACACACACACACACACACACACACACACACACACTCCTTCTTCCCTTTCTCTAGGGGAGCAGGGTTACCACTGGCTGAGTGTGTGTGCCTACACACATGCTCACATTGTGTGTGCTGGGTTTTTTTTTGGGGGGGGGAGTTGGCTTTTTGGTTTTTGTTTTGTTTTGTTTTTTTGAGACAGGGTTTCTCTGTGTAGTTTTGGAGCCTTTCCTGGAACTTACTCTGTAGCCCAGGCTGGCCTTAAACCCACAGAGATCTGCCTGCCTCTGCCTCCCCTGAGTGCTGGATTAAAGGTGTGCACCACCACTGCCCGGCCTGTGTATGCTGGGTTTTAAATATGCATCTTCCTTAATTTTATCCTGAATCCGCAGAGGCCTTTGTCAACCACCATCCACCCTCTGTCTCTGTGCCTAGTGGAGGTACCGCTTACAAGTGGATTTCTACAGCATTTTGCCTCTTTGTGATTGGTTTACTTTGCTTATTAACATTCCGCAAGTAGAAGGGAAGTGAAAAAGAGAGGAAATGATAACGCAGAGAATAGAAAAAGTCCACCATGTGTCAGCACGCCCCTGTATTCCCAGCACTCTGGAGGCAGAGACAGGAAAACTGCCTGAAGGTCATCCTCAGCTACATATCAAGTTCAAGGCCAGCCTGAGCTACACCTGAGTGTAGCTAGAGTTTTCCTGCCTTGCCCACAGTCAGGACAAATCTTTGTCACCCGCCAGTCCCACAGCCGCTCAGACCCAACCAAGTAAACACAGAGACTTACATTGCTTACAAACTGTATGGCCGTGGCGGGCCTCTTGCTAACTGTTCTTATATCTTAAATTAACCCATTTCCACAAATCTATACCTTGCCACGAGGCTCATGGCTTACCGCCATCTTCACATGCTGCTTGTCATGGCGGCGGCTGGCAGTGACTCCTTCTGCCTTCCTGTTCTTTCTTTTCTCCTCTCTGTTAGTCCTACCTATACTTCCTGCCCAGCCATGGCCAATCAGTGTTTTATTTATTGACCAATCAGAGCAACACATTTGCCATACAGACCATCCCACAGCACCTGAATCTGAAAACAAATACGCGAGACGGAGGGACTGAGTGTTCAAAGCGCATTAGACCCACGAATGCAAGCCCCTCGTTTTGTACCGTTCACATATATTCACTTATTTTCTTTCTTGTGCACGTTTGTACATGTGGTGCACATGTACACAGTACACGCATGAAAGTCAGAGGATGGCTTTCAAGTCAGCTCTCTTCTTCCACGTGTCATGAGAGCCAACTCCAGTCACAAGGCCCGGTGGCAGGCGCCTTTACCCACTGAGCCGTATCACCCGCCCTCACAAAAAACAAAAACACATTTTTCAAAGGACGACTATGCCCCCGCGGCTCACACATTTGTGCCATGTGCTGGGATTTCTGTTCATTTTTATTTTTCCCTTTTGTGGTGCTGGAGAAGGCACTCGGGGCTTTCACACACTGGACAGTCACCACTGAGACGCCCCTCCGGCCTACAATTCCCTCCCTCCTTTCCATTTAAAGACTGGATACTGCGTCCCCCGACCTGCCCTCAGCTGTGGGGAACAGTGTGCACACCCCCCTGAGGTCAGCTCGCTCTTTGTGCTGCTGTCCACCACCTGCGTATTCCCCTCCTCCTTTGAGAATTTGCTTCAGCAGCAGGCACAAACTTGGAGGTATGATTTCTGAGCCCTTTGGGACAGAACTGTCACTTAAACAGACAGCTGCAGTCTGATGCTCATGTCTGCAAAGGGCAAAACATCTCCAGGGAAAGTGGAAGCCTCCTGACTTCACACCGGATTTCCCGGTCTACAGAGGTCCCAGGGCTTCCTATGTGAGCATGGAGAAATCCAGAGATTTGATCTCCGCACAGTCCACACGTGGATGGAAGCGAGCTGGTGGGAGGGTGGCAGAGAGCAGCAGGTCCTCGAGGGCATGCTGGGAAAGCAGTGACAGCAGAGGTGCCCCCTCTGCCTGCCTGTGGCACAGGGGACCATTCTGACCATAGGCTCTTTATCAGGTGAGGGACTCGAGGGTCAGGGAGCCAGAGCCTACTGTAGGTCCTATGGGTCAGCTCACAGGACCACGGAGACAAATGCTGCCTGATACAGAGCAAAACCATTGGCACAGTCCAACGGCTACCCAGCCGCCTGGCCTCCTCGGGCCGTTGCTGCCAAGTCCACAGAGAGGTTTATTGGAGGTTTACTAATCTCAGGAGGGATCCAAAGCTTTTATGAGGGTTCCAAAGGTGCCTCTGACTCCCAAGAGCTTGCATATCTACCCTGATAATTAAACAGAGTAAACAAAAGCCTGAAGTGTGGGGCTGGGGACACGCTCAGGGGGTAAATCACATGCCGTGCAAGCTTGAGGACCCCAGTTCGGATCTCCAGAACCCACGTACAGTGGAGTGGACAAGTCTGAGACATATTGAGATAAGAGGTGGAGAACCCCTGGAGCTTTCAGTCCAGCCTGGTGTCTGTAGCCGAGAACAACAAAGATACTTTGTCTCAAACAAGATGGAAAGTGAGGACGAACCCTTGAGGTTGTCCCCAGATTCCACATGTGTGCAGTGGCATGTGCATGTTCACACACACACACACACACACACACACACACACACACACATACACACACGCCTGAAGAGTGAGTTACTGGAAACATCCCAAACTTGAAACAGCTCCTTCGATGCATGCACTATGCTCCCCACTTTTTCTCCAGCAATTTGTACGGTGTCCAGCACACAGTAGGTGCTCAGTATAAATGCATCACTAAACAAGAGTGACCCGCTAAAATGACATAATGTATGTCAGTGAGAAAGCTGAAACGCGTTTATAAACATCCATTTTCCACTTCACTGGGCGAGCAAACAGCTGTTAGACCAGAGGGTAAACACTGTCCCTGATTGAGTCAGTCAGTCATCTGTCGGCTCATTCATTCATCCAGTTAACAAATATTGATTGGGATTATTTTACTCCGTGCCAGAGCCAACACCTCCTGAGTCTCAGCCTCAGCCCTACAGATCTCCCAGCCCAGCAGGGGGCACTAACCCAAGTGTGATTCATTGCCATGCTGGGTGACGGCAATGTCGGACACCTAACACAGGGCTGGGGGCTAGAGAAGGGACCTTTCAGCAGACCCACCTTCAGTGGGGGTGCAAAGAAACCCTCAGTAGGAAGGGGGCACTTGAAACCAGTATTGAGAGCTTAAAAGCTGGTTCTTGGATGGCAGGGAGAGCCGAGATGCTATCCCCATAGCAAGGACATCTTAGCGTCACAGGAGGCTTGTGGAGTGGACAGTGGCCAGTTTGCAGGAGTGGAGTCTGTCTGCGGAAGGCCTCAGATGGACGTTCTAGAGCACCAGCCGTCCACCCTCCTCCCCACCCTATGGTGCTCCATGGCCTTTCTCGGAGCACCTCATCATGCCAAGACTCCCAAGCTCACTAGCGAGTCTGGAAAACACACCCCGGCTCCCTGTGTATACACTTCAGCAGTCCCTTCATAATCTTCCTGTCTTCACCTGGGCAGGTGGGGCACCCACCACCACCGCATCCCCTGAAGTTCCCAGCAAGTCGCGTCTCCAAGCTCAGCCAATCCATCTCCCTTTCCTTCCTTTTCTCTTCTCTTTCCCTCCTCCTCACCACCCTTCACCCGCAGCTTCTTCTCCCAGCCAGACCACAAGCCCCAGCAGCAGAGACTGCCTGTTGTCCCCAGCTGAGAGGCAGTGTGGTGGACATAGTCACTGTGGCTCTCACTCTCCAGCGTGTCCATCACCAGAGGGCAAGTTTTGGTGTTTCACTTCCACTCCGCAGGTTGGGGTTGCCCTGAAAACGGGCACCTCCAACAAAGCACCCATTAATGCTAATGGCCGGGGCCACGTCAAGAGCCACTGGGGCCAAACTGGGTTCCAGCAGATGTCTGTGTCTTACTGGGCTGAGCTATGACATGTCACTTAGCCTCTAGGCCTGTTTCCCACTCGCTTTGCGGGTACAGAGGAACCCCGTCTGCACCCAGCAACTACAGAAGGGACACCCTTTGCTGACTTTCTCGCTGCAGCTCCTAGCACCCTCTGGCCGAACCAGGCTGTTCTTCCGTTAGATGAGCAAGCAGCATCTCCACCCCGTCCTGCCTACCCCAGCACCCTAGCTCCCAATTCCCAAGCTAGTCTCTGCAACAGGAGGAGAAATGGATGGTTTTTCCAGCTCCCAAGGAAAGGACATTTCTCTCTAAAGCGTGTGGTTGCTCTTCACCTTAGCATTAAATATATTCACTGATTTAAATTTTTAATGTACACAATAGAGCTAAAAATAGATTTGGCTCTGCACAGGTCATGCGGGAGCATTTCATAACACAACCACAGAGCAGATAAATGTCAGCTCACGGCTGTGAGCCTGCCTCAAGGGCCACGGCCACCTGAGCGGAGGAGTCTTTGGTGGAGGGGCTTCCTCCTACACAGAATCAGTCGAGGGGCTGCCCCCCCTCAACACTACCATACACCCATGGTCACCCGGGCACAAGTGTCTAAGTCCATGCTGGTTGCTGTGACAAAGGTACCATGAACGGGATGGCCTCGAACAACAGACTTATTTCTTGTGGTTTTGGTGGCTGCAAAGTCCGATGCTAGGAAGCCAAGAGATTTGAGGCCTATCAGAGCCTGCTTCCTCGCAGACAGCGGTCTGCTCCCTGTAGCCCACATGGGGAGAATGTCAGTGAATGTTCTGGGGCCTCTTAGAAAAGCATGAGTCTCATTATGAAGCTGAGTCCCTTGTGACCCAAAGGCCCTGCCTCCTAACGCCATCACCTTGGCCATTAGGACTGGGAGACATATTTAGTCCTTCCCAACAAGGAAGTTAGGTGTGTCCATTACAGACAGGTACACACTGACCAGACAAGGCTAAACGAGAAGGGGACTGGGTCCGTGAACACTGCTTCCAGACATCAGTACCGCCACCCTCCACGCCACACCCCTCCACGCCACACCCCCTCCACGCCACACCCCCTCCATGCCGCACCCCCTCCATGCTGCACCCCCTCCATGCCGCACCCCTCCATGCCGCACCCCTCCATGCGGCACACCCCCATGCCGCACCCCCTCCATGCCACGCCCCTCCACGCCGCACCCCTCCATGGCACACCCCTCCATGCCACACCCCCTCCATGACGCACCCCCTCCATGCCGCACAACCCCATGCTGCACCCCATCCATGCCACACCCCTCCACACCACATACCCCATGCCACACCCCCTCCATGCCGCACCCCCACGCCACACCCCTCCATGCCACACCCCTCCATGCCGCACCCCTCCATGCCGCACCCCCTTGCCACACCCTCCATGCCACACCCTCCATGCCGCACCCCCTCCATGCGCACCCCCTTGCCACACCCCTCCACGCCACACCCCTCCACGCCACACCCCTTCCGTGCCACACCCCTCCATGCCGCACCCCCTCCATGCCACACCCCTCCACGCCGCACCCCCTCCACGTCACACACCCCCATGCCGCACCCCTCCACGCCGCACATCCCCATGCCGCACCCCCTCCAAGCCACACCCCTCCATGCCACACCCCCTCCGTGCCGCACCCCTCCATGCCACACCCCTCCATGCCACACCCCCTTCCACACAGCTGGCTCCTACTCTTCTTTTTGCCTTCACGTTTGACCCTACCCATGCCGGATACCCATTCTCAGAGGATGCCCCAAGAAGGAAGCTGGACTCGGTCACCTATTCCGAAAGGGACCTTGGAACACTGAGCTTTCCTCTCTGCCTGTTTCTCCCCTGGTCCGTGATGCTCACAACGTCTGCCTCACAGAGAGGTGGCAATCAAGACAGGAAGGACACACAGAGTAGGGACTTAATTTTTAAATTTCAGTGTCTTGGGCGTTCCCTGTCCCTCTGCTGTCATGGTTTCTGACCTGTGAGCCACGTGAGAGAGACGATTCCTCCTGCTTAGAGCTGAAGCTTGGGGAGGTTTATGTGCCCACAGTTCCCCAGCTGGCATGTGCCCATCATCCCATACCCGCACTCGCGCAGTATAGACTTCAGGCTCAGGCAGGCTCTGCTCAGGCTAAATATTTGCCTCCCCCTCCGCTGTCTGAGGAACCACAGAAGCACTGCCTGTCTGCTTCCCAGGTGGCCACAGCTTCGCTGTCGTGGGCGGTAAAGGGGCAGGAGGAGGTGTCTTTCTCTGTTGGTACCAATATCTATGTTGTTCTCCGTACCTCTGTCCCAGTGTTCTACGGCACAGGAAAGCCTGCTCCGCATCGTCAGTGTGACGGGACCTAGACTCCCCAAAGAGGAGCTAGGCCTCCAGGCATACCTGGGAAGGAGCTTTTGGAACAGGCCAACAGAAATGTGAAGACGCATCTTGAGTGTGGGTCACACCATCTCATGGCCAGCATCCTGGACTGATCCTGCACTCAGCACCAGCATCCATCTCTTCCTGCTTCCTGACTGCAGAAGCAATGTGACAGGCACCTCATGCTCCTGCAGCCACACGTCCCTGACACAATGCACTGGACCCTCAGATTCTTCCTCTCTTAAGTGGTTTTTGTCACAGCAAACTAACTAAATATAATACAATGGAGACACATTGAATTTTGCTTGTGTTTTTAACCAGCCCATTATTGGCTGGGATTAGTGGAAAGATTCATTTTTCTGAACTGCTACCTATCCCATTGTTGACATTATCATCATGAGGATGCCCTCTGCCATGGTCGCTGGTCACCCAGTTAGCCACACAAAGGCCTGAGCAACATCAGCGCCAGAAGGGCCATGTCCACCCTGCCTGTCAGCGAGTGAGAACCCAGAACCCTCAATCCAGGTCAGTTTTTGCTCTGCCAGGTTGGTTGCAAATTCTCAAGGTGGGGTACCCTTGCTTAGAGCACACTTTGTGTCTGGCCTTTCAGTCTGCTGCAAGAGAAGTGTCAGGGCGTCCAGAGTGAGCAAGCCCAGAGGCCTGCCCCTCACTGTGCAGACACATGCAAGTCTTTCTCATAAAGGATGCCATGTGTTGTGTGCTCCTCCATGCCTGTGTCTGGAGATATTTCCTTCTCAGTGTGCAGTCCCTTCACTCTGTGCTTTCCCACTGCAGCCCTGGGAAGGACAACACTGTGCATTTTGCTTGTGTTTCCACTGGCCCTGTCCTGATGAGCTGCTGTGGGATGGTCTGTATGGCAAATGTGTTGCTCTGATTGGTCAATAAATAAAACACTGATTGGCCAGTGTCTAGGCAGGAAGTATAGGCGTGGAGAGGAAAAAAGAAAGAACAGGAAGGAGGAAGGAGTCACTGCCAGCCGCCGCCAGGACAAGCAGCATGTGAAGATACCAGTAAGTCACGAGCTACGTGGCAAGGTATAGATTTATGGAAATGGATTAATTTAAGCTATAAGAACAGTTAGCAAGAAGCCTGCCACGGCCATACAGTTTGTAAGCAATGTAAGTCTCTGTGTTTACTTGGTTGGGTCTGAGCGGCTATGAGACTGGTGGGTGACAAAGATTTGTCCTGACTGTGGGCAAGGCAGGAAAACTCTAGCTACAATGAGCATTTGAGGTGATTCCACAGTTCTGAGATGACTCGGCCAAAGAGCAATCTTATCATGCCTCCTTGGGCAGCTGACACCGTGCTTTTCAAATACTCTCAAACCCACGTGTCAGGCAGTGGGCTGTGTGGTCTCACTTTAGGGATAGATGCAGGGGGGGGGGGGTAGACATCATGGATCACTGGCAGCTGCACAGTATGTGTCCCTGAAGTAAACAGGTCCCCAAGACTGCAGACTAAACACTCTTCCGCCCGCCTGCAGCTCTCTTCACTAGAACTTTATGGACCACACCTTTCATTTATTTTAAGGGCCCAGGAGAGGCAAGTGTGGGGTTGTGGTGGACACTGAATGACCACAGAGAACATGCCTCCCCCACATGCAAAGCCCCTTTGTACCAGTGATCTCATCCCAATCCATCTGGCTTTTCCTTTCCATTTAAAAATGATGAAATTAAAGCTCAGAAAGGTGACTGGTCCCAAACCACACAAGAAGTTGTGGCAGAGTCAGAACAGGGAATCCCCATGCTGCGTGGCAATGGGGATATGCTCTGGGGAATGCCACTGGGTGATGCCATCACTGAGCACCCAGCAGAGCCTGTGGCGACTGATATGAACTGAGATGCCTATGACAGCAGTAGGCAGTCTAGTCTAGTAGGATGCTCTGTTAGGAATGCAGTCCTCATCGGCCTAAAATGTTACGCATCCATGACTGACCTACTGAAAGAGACAGCATGGCTGAGCATGTAACCGCACGAACAAAAAACAATACTGCAGAAAATGTGGAGAAAAGAGAATAAAAGAAAAATCCAACCTAGGGCGGGAAGGTTATTATGAGTTTGAAGCTAATCTGAGCCATACAGTGAAGGCTATACAGCAAGATCCCATCGACACCGATGACGATGATGACGATGGTGATGACGACGACGACCATGATGATGACAACAATGATGATGATGACAATGATGATGACGACGATGACAATGACGACAACGATGATGACGATGACGATGACGACAACAACGATGATAAAGGAACGACAGAGCCCACAGCAATGGAGTGGGTACATACAGGCACTTAAAGCATCACATCCATAGGTAAGAGCAGAAAGAATAAGCCCATGGACCGCACTTTCTCGCTCTCTTAGTGCTCAGCTAGCTTTCTCCACTCCTATACAGGGCTCATGAGATAGTGTTGCCCACAGCGCGCTGGGTCCCCCTACATCAATTAATAATCGAGACAATTACCCACAGACATGCCCACAGGCCAGCCTGATCTAGGCAATTCCTCAACTGAGGCTCTTAATTGATTCTAGGTTGTGGCAACTTGACAACTAAAAACTATCAGGCACTGGAGAGCTGTCTCTGTGGTTAAGAGCACTCCCATGGGCGCTTTTGTGGAGCCCCTGAGTTCTGTTCCCAGCAGCACCCATGCCAGGCTGCTCACAACCACCAGTGATTCCAGCTCCAGGGGATACAAGTTCTATTCTGGCCTTGGCTGGCACAAGCATCTCTCTCTCACTCACTCTCTCTCTCTCTCTCTCTCTCTCTCTCTCTCTCTCTTCTCTCTCTCTCTCTCTCTCTTTCTCTCTCTCTCTCTCATAAGTAAAAGCAACTGAAGGAGATCAAGGGGATACAAATTGCAAAGGAAGAAGTCAAAGTATCAGTGTTTGCAGAGGACATAATAGTATACATAAGTGACCCAAAAATTCTACCAGGGAACTCCTACAGCTGATAAACACCTTCATTGAAGTGGCTGGATCTAAGATTAACTTAAAAAAATCAGTAGCCCTTCTATATACAAATAATAAATGGGCTGAGAAAGAAATCAGGGAAACAACATCCTTTACAATAGCTACAAATAATATAAAATATCTTGGGGTAACTCTAGCCAAGCAAGTGAAAGACCTGTATGACAAGAACTTCAAGTATTTGAAGAAGAAATTGGAGAAGATATCAGAAGATGGAAAGATCTACCATGCTCATGAATAGGTAGGATTAACATAATAAAAATGGCCATCTTACCAAAAGCAATCTACAGATTCAATGCAATCCTTATCAAAATTCTGACATAATTCTTCACAGATCTCGAAAGAACTCAACTTCATATGGAAAAAAAAACCAAGATAGCTAGAAAAATCCTGTACAATAAAAGAACTTCCAGAGGTATCATCATCCCTGATTTCAAGTTGTACTATAGAATAATAGTAATAAAAACTGCATAGTATTGGCATAAAAACCGACAGATTGATTAATGGAATTGAATCAAAGACCCAAAGGAAATCCATACACTTATGGACACTCAATTTTCAACAAAGAAGCCAAAATTATACAATGGAAAAAAGAAAGCATCTTCAACAAATGATGCTGGCATAACTGGATACCTGTACATAGAAGAATGCAAATAGATCTACATCTATCACCCTGCACAAAACTTAAGTCCAATTGGACCAAAGACCTCAACATAAATTCAGATACAGTAAACCTGAAAGAAAAGAAAGTGGGGAATAGCCTTGAGTGCAATGGCACAGGAGACAACTTCCTGAATAGAACACCAATAGCACAGACACTAAGATCAACAATTAACAAGTGGAACCTTGTGAAACTGAAAAGCTTCTGTAAGGCAAAGGTCACTGTCAATAGGACAAAAATAGCAGCCCACAGAATGGGAAAAGATCTTCACTAACTCCACATCTGATAGAGGGCTGATATCCAAAATATATAAAAAAAAAACTCAAGAAACTAGATATCAACAAACCAAATAATCCAATTAAAAATTGGGATACAGATCTAAACAGAGAATTCTCAACTGAGGAATATAAAATGGCGGAGAAGCACTTTAAAAATGTTCATTATCCTTAGACATCAGAGAAATGAAAATCAAAATGACTCTGAGATTCCATCTTACACCTGTCAGAATGGCCAAGATCAAACACACAGCTGACAGCTAGTGCTGAAGAGGATGTGGAGCAAGGGGAACACTCCTCCACTACTGGTGGGAGTGCAAACTTGTACAGCCACTTTGGAAATCAATATGGTGGTTTCTCAGAAAATTGGGAATTGATCTACCTCAAGACCCAACTATACCACTCTGAGGCATATATCCAAAGGACGCTCCACCATACCACAAGGACACTTGCTCAACTATGTTCACAGCAGCTTTATTTGTAATAGCCAGAACCTGGAAACAACCTAGATGCCTCTCAACGCAAGAATGAATAAAGAAACTGTAATACATTTACACAATGGAGTATTACTCAGCTGTTAAAAACAATGACATCAAGAAATTTGCTGGCAAGTGGGTGGAACCAGAAAAGAGAGTCCTGAGTGAGGTAACCCAGACCAGAAAGACAAACATGGTATGTACTCACTTATGAGTGGTTATTAACCATGAAGTAAAGGATAACCATCTACAGACCCAGAGAAGCTAAGTAACGAGGAAGGCTCAAGGATGGGGTGCATGAATCCCACTGTGAAGTGGAAATAGAATAGACATTGCCCATGGATGGGGGGGTTCTGAGTGGGGAGTGGGGATGGGAACAGAGGGATCAGGTGAGGGAAGATGGAGGGAGAGAGTCCTGGGAGAGACAACTGGATTGAGGGAGGGCATCTCTAGGACAAGCTAGAAACCTAGTGCAAAGGGAACTCTCAGGAATCTATGAGGGTGACCCTAGCTAAGACTAGGAAGTCCATCTCTCACACTGCCTGGAGGGCCAGGACCCAGAGGCTGGATGGCCCAGAGACCTTGAATAGAACCAAACATGACTGACAAAAAAAAGTCAATGAAATGGTTCCTAATGATATTCTTCTGTAATCATAGATTGGTGCCTACCACAACTGCCATCAGAGAGGCTTCCTCCAGCAACTGATGGAAACAGACGCAGAGACCCACAGCCAAACATTAGGTGGAGCTCGGGGAATACTATTGAAGAGGGGAAGGAAGGATTGTGGGAGCCAGAGGGGTCAAAGACACCCAAGAAAACCCACAGAATCAACTAACCTGGGCTCCCAGGGGCTCCCAGAGACTGAACTGCCAACCAGGGAGCCTGCATGACTGACCTAGGCTCTCTGCACATAGGATACAGTTGTGTGGCTTGGTCTTCTTGTGGGACTCCTAACAGTGGGAGCAGGGGCTGTGTGGCTCGGTTGTTTGGGACCCTTTCCTCCTACTGGGTTGCCTCATCCAGCCTTTATAGAAGAGGAGGTGCCTAGTCTTCCTGCACCTCCATCTGCCATGGCTGGTTGATATCCACGGGAGGCCTGCCCTTTTCCGAAGAGAAACAGAGGCATAAAGGGGGATAAAGAGAAGGGAGTTGGGAGGAACTGGGAGGAGGGGCAGGGACTGTGGTTAGGATGTAAAAAAGTAAGAAAATTTAAAAATTGATATATTTCATAGGATTATAAAGATAAAAGGTGAAGGCAGTTTTGCCTAATGTAAGTGTTTAGTACTTTGTAGTATTACCCATGTAAAATTGCCACTGTGTTTCAATGGGGGATTTTTTTTCCAGGATGTCTGTTAGAAACCCAAATCCATGGATGCTGAAGTCTCTTCTATAAAATAGCATTGTATTTGAATAAAACTTGTGAATGTATATAAAATCACAAGGGCAGAGGAGCTGTGTTTAAGCTAGTTTCCCACTGGCTAGCAAGCAGATCTTGGGTCAGTGTGGGAGCCCACAGAGACCCCAGCTTGTGGCTTGTTTTCATATTGACTCAAGGTCAGAGAGTTGGAACTTGTTTCCCACCCTCACCCCCACAATAGGATGTTTTGTCCAAAGGCGTGGTTACCAGATGTCTTGAGCACTAAGGAGGTGTTTACACTTGACTGTACTTCATACCTTGAACCATCATGTCCTTGAAAGGGGGAGGTCTTTTTGCCCCTCTTGCTTTGGGTATATAAAGGCTGTGAGTAATAAACTCAGGAGTCTGTGGTACTGACCCAGAGACCTCCCGAAGCTATCCTGTGTTTCTGTCTTTTTCTTCATCTACCTCTATATTTCACAGCTATCATTTCTCAACTCCACACACCACCCCCCTTCAGAATCCTTCGATAAGTCAAGCGGGACTCGACAGGTCAGTCATATAACCTTGCTTTCATTTTGGGAAAGATCTACAGGCTGTGAAGTCCCTCTGCGACCTCGTGCGCCCGAGACACTTGGAAAATTCCCAAGCACTCTCCTAAGTTCAAGTTTTTCAGTTTCTCTGGACCGAATCGGGTGCGGGCTTGTGCTACTCTGTTCCCATGGGGACCCCTCAGATCTCCGTACATCAACCGGAGCCTTGCTCGGGCAGATTTACTTTCGGGAATCCCAAATCCACGCACTCGGAGCTCACCCTGATCATCTTGGCTATGACTCCCACTCAGACACCCCGGTGCCTGAGCAACCAGCGCACGTGCGCATTGGGTGAGACCCCACCCTCACCCCACCAGAGCAGCTGGCGGGGCGGGATGGGGCGGGGCCCCGCGGCAGGTGGGGGCGGGGCGGGGCGGGGCGGGGCGGGCCGTGCGGGAGCGCTGGGAGCTGCGAGGAAGAGAGGCGCGGGAGGCGCGCGGAGCCGGAGCCGATCCCGTGCGCGCGCCGCCATGCCCTTGGCCTTCTGCGGCACCGAGAACCACTCGGCCGCCTACCGGGTGGACCAGGGCGTCCTCAACAACGGCTGCTTCGTGGACGCGCTCAACGTGGTGCCGCATGTGTTCCTGCTCTTCATCACCTTCCCCATCCTCTTCATCGGTGAGCGCGCGCCGCGGCGGAAGGCAGGAGGGCGCTCGGGGGAAGGGCGCGCGGCCGGGCGGGGGGGTGCGCGGCCCCGGCGGTCCCGCACCGGCTCGCTGGTCTCCCTAGGTCCTCTGCTTTGCGTCTCCGCCCTTGCACCTTTCCCCCTCCCACCACCCCCATTCCTGAGCCCGTGCCAAACACGATGGGCACTCAACACTCTAGGGATCCCCAAGTTTCACCACCGTAAGGCCTGACCCGGGATGGGGCCCCGCATGGCCGATCGGGGAAGATCGTGAGGGGGTTGGCCACACCCTGAGTGGCGCAGCGGCAGGAGCTGGGCCACCCCCTTCCCTAGGCCCGCGCTGTCACCGCCACAGCTGGACTCAGACGGGAGCGCAGGCTGCAGCTGGGGAGGTTGGTGGTGAAGGCCCGCAAGCCCCGCGCTGTCCCGGCGGGACCGGACCGTGAGCAGAAGTCTCTCCTGGGCCCGGGGTCTAGTGCACGCTGGGCTAGGAGATAGACTTTGGGTGCCAGTACCCCAGGACTGTGGATCAGCTCGCGCCGGATTTAACAACCCTACCAGCGCACTTGCCAGAAAGTGGTCTACAAAGTTGGGCACTCGAGTCAGGACAATCCTCTTCCCTCTGGTTCCCTTCTCTCCCAAGACCTTGACTTTCCCAGGCTAATCAGCTCTGTTCACAGAGGCTGTTAACGCGACTCCTCAACTGCTCATTTACTTTAATTAAGAGAAACAGCAAATCTTAAAAATTCTTTGGGGAAGAAAGTCGAGTGGCCATCAAACTGAATTAGTAAGAAGTTGCTGAATCCAGGGCTACCCTGGCAATCCCAGTTCTTGGGAGGTGGAGGCAGGGGAATCAGGGAGTTTAAAGTCATCCTCAGCTACATAGTGAAGTTCAAGGTTAGTGTGGTCAACATTAGACCTCGTCTCAAAAATAAAAAGCTGCTGTAGAAGGAAGTTGCTAATCACTGACTAAGATAAATGATTAGCTAGAAATAGAAAGAAAATATGCAATATATGCCCATATGTGTATCAGAAATGAAACAGAATGGATAACCTGTCACACAAGAGGTCAGTGTGGCACCTGTTTAGGATGGTCTGGGGTCCTGGCTTTGTACTAAGACATTAGTTCGTATGCTCAGCAGTGGGGAAGTAGGATTGGTATGCACTCACCCTATCCCCACGGTGGACCTCCTCAGGTGGCCTTCCTACCTTCTTCTGCATCTCTCCTGCAGGATGGGGCAGCCAGAGCTCCAAGGTGCACATTCACCACAGCACCTGGCTGCACTTCCCAGGGCACAACCTGCGCTGGATCCTCACCTTCATCTTGCTCTTTGTCCTTGTGTGTGAGATCGCGGAGGGGATCCTGTCCGATGGGTAAGTGAGTGACTGAGGACCGAGGGGATCTGCTGTGCCTGCCCCCACGCCTAACACAAACCAGTACCGTGGCTATTAGATCCCACAACCCTTGGCCTGGTGTGAACTGTGCCGGACCCTAGACACACACGAAACCCAGTCAGGAGGGTAAAGGGAATGTGGGCTTCTGTACCAGTTTCCTGTAAAACCATTCTAGAGCCTGTCAGGGTGCCCCCGCTGTGTGAAAAATTCCTGGTCTTCCTAAGTGACTGAAGTAAGTAAGAAGACAGTTAAGCACATCATTTGTTCCTACTGAGGCTTTTCCTCAGTTCTCATTCACTTACAAGATTCAGTCATGTGTCTGTGGTCACTGCTGTTTGTCACCGTCCAGTCCCACCTGCCTCTACCCCATTCTTTGCCCCACACTCAACCCTTCCCCACCTCTCCTACAGATCAGAGTGTATGCTCAAGTTTCGGTTTGCAAAGCTGTCAGAAAGACTCCGTGGATGTCTGGTGAGATCTTAGGTGCTGGTCCTTTTTGTATTCACAGTGCAGGGCACACAAAAGCTCTGCAGACATTTATTGAATCCCAGAAGGATAAATAAAATCATACCGCAAGGGCATGGTCTGTGAGGAGAGGAGAAGGCAGCGTTAGACAGGTTCCCTGGTGGAGGGGGCTTGGGCGCTGAGCCCCAGAGGATGACAGGTGTTGTGGCCGTCAGAGGAAGGAGTTAAGGAGTGGGGAGACTATGGTACAGGAGCAAGAGGGCCCAGGAGCAGGTGTGCTGGGCCTACGGCACAGGTGACCAGCATGATTTGGGCAGTCATGATTTGAGACTCGGAGGAAAGCTGCGTGTGTGGAGATGGCCTTGGAACCGAGGCTAGCCATCAGGGGCAGGAGGAATGGAGAAGGCTAACGCAGTTGACATGTGGAAGGAGCCATGGGACTGAGGCTGAGAATCAGATCTGGGGCTCAAGAGGAGCGTTTGGATGGCAGACTGCCTGTCTGAGTTGGATATGACTCTGGATTTTGAGCCCAAGAGAGACACCCTCAGCACGCACCCCTAAGGGAGAGGCCAAGTGTGTGTTGGTCTAGTCAGAGGCAGATGAGTCAGAGGATAGGTAAGGGAGGAGACACAATGTGTCTGCATAAAGCGACAGAAGGGGATATGGGGCAGCCATCTTTAAGACAGAATGGAGCAGTCAGTGAGCCTGAGGGACTGTTTCAGGAGCTGATGTCACAGTTGTGGGTGGACATTGGGCTGGAGCATCTGAGGTCCAGCTCATTTGGGCTGTAATTAGACAGTGTTTAACCCTGCAGCTGTCCTCAGGGGGCGGGATTTCTGTCCTGCACCTCCTGCTCCTTGGTATCCATGCATCCAGATGTCCATACTAATGTTGTGCCTGGATGAGGCATTGGGTCCTACTGCGGATCAAAGCCTTCCAGACTAACAAGAATACCATAAGGCATGCCTATGCTTAAGTCGCCAGGGACCAGTCTGTACCCCCTCCTCAGGACCCTTCCAAAGTGTCACTGAATACTGAGGAAAGGGACTTGTGAGCCCTTGGGCCAGTAATACCCCTAGGTTATAATTGGCTGGGTGACAGGAAAATGCCCCACCGAAGAGGAGGGAGCCCTGGACAGTGCCAGCTGTGGGAACTGTATATCACTCAGCGTTTCTGGACCTTGCCTTTTCTGTCTGTGAAATAAGTACTGGAGCCCTCACTTGCCTGTTTGAGGAGGGTGAAATGGGAAATTCACAGGGTCCAGAGCCCAGCCATAGAGCCTGGAGCAGAGGATGCAAGCCCAGGACATGGGGGTTGGAAGGAAGTAGCCCAGACACCCACTCTGGCTACTCTCTGCACCCACCATGCACCCCAGGCCCACTGCGTGTGTTTCCTCCAAGGCCTAAGGCATGTCTCTCGCTGGACACTGGGCTCCTGGTCTGTGGGGAGGACGTCCCTGAGTCAGCAAGTGTGAGGAAGGGACGGATGGGTGAAGTCATAGACCCGCCCTGCGGCTCTCCATTCCCCCACTGGCCTGTGGCATGTGGGGCCGGAGCTGGGTAAGACAACAGATCCCCCTTTAGCTGGGATCTGACTTAGGCTCAGCCACATTTAGTACTAACTGAGGCATCTTCAATCTGTAGTGACGCTGCCTCCTCAGGGGCTTGTGCCTGTGCGCGATCCTGTTAATTCAGAGCAGCCAAAGCACACGGGGTAACGAGAAGAGAGAGGGGGAAGCATATGGGGAGAGCGTTTCCCCAAATCACCATACACCCGACAGACATAAAGAAAATTTGTACCAAATTTCTTTGCTGTTTCATTCTGAATCACTCAGTAAAGCATTTAAGATCTATTATATCTGATACTGCGGCATAATTGTTCCAGTTATAGTTAATATTAAATTCACTTCCACATTATTTCTAGTACAGAGACAAGAGTTCTGAGACCCCCTGTTCCCGGACAGTGATTGTCTGTCCTCTGCCCTTGGCCATGCGTATCTCCTCTCTTAGCAAGACCTTTTGCTGAGAATATCAAGGCTGAAAGGACATGAATAAGTGCCTCATTTAACGATAAATCCTACAAAATTACCTTTTCTGGTTGATTTTGCAGTTTGGTGATCTGAAGGGACTCAGTCTTACCCCACCATCTGCCACCCCTTCCTCATGAGCACAAAGTGGCTGCCCTGTGGCAAGTATCCCATAAGAAGGAAGGGGCAAGCTTGGAAAGGTGTGTTCCAGCCATGCCTCCTCCTTACAGGGAGGTCATGTCTACAGACTTGACTTTAACACCTCAGTGGCCAGAATTGCGTGGCCACCCTCAGACCAACCCCTGGCTAAGGAGTACAGACTTGATAGACCACTTAAGCTGGTCACCATCTATGTCTTAGGGGCTGGATAATTTGTGGTTCTTCGTCAAGCAGCAAGGTGAGGAGGCTGTTTGGTAAACAGCCCATGCTGCCTCCATGCCTGCACTTGGGCCCCTCCAGAGTCTCCAGACCCTGGCATGGTGCTCTTCTCCATATGGCTTGACTCCTCTGATAAACAAATATTTGTCCTTCAAAGCCCAACCTGGTTCCACATCCTCTGGGGTGCTTCCCCTGGTTACCCACCTCTCCTTTTCTCCCCCTCAGCCTTCAGGCCATCTGGAGCAGCCCTTCCGTGGACTGTTGAGTCAGATAGTGTGGCTCTGGTCTTTGCCTGTGCTTAGCAAGTCTCCAGGGAAAGGGCACTTGGCCTGCTGGATCCAGCAGTAGTGTAAGCGAGGACGTTACTGAGGCAGGAGGCTGAAATGGACCCTCTGGGGTGGAGAGGGTTCCTACACTGCTGGTGTAGAAGGAACAGGTTGGGCGGTGCTAGAGAGGTTGCTGGAGGCCCTGTTGCCTGGGCCTTGAGTGCTGCGCTGGGCTGGGCTGGGTCTGTGTGTTGCTGTCTGTAGGAAGAGCATGATCAGGAAAGTAAGGCAACCCTCCACACTTCTTGGCTGAAGCTGAGGTCTGGGAGGAGCCCCTGGCTCCAGATGTGGATTGATTGTCACCATACCCTCTTCCTGCCAGCGCAGAGGCCTTTGTGAGTGAAAGCGGGGGGGGGGGGGGGGGTGGGGGGGGGCACCGTCTAGTAGTCTCTGCCCCCAGCCCAGAGGAGGAGGGCAAAGGCGTGGTTTGGGGCATGTGACTTAGTCAATCTGTGCCTCAGTTCCCTTGGTTATAGAATAGGGTGACTGGGTGCCCACTTCATGGGGGCTTCATTGAACAATTTTCTTTTCGTCGGGTACTTAGATTCATGTTCGGCATGGGGCAGGTACTCAGCAAGCGTGGGTCGCCTTCAGCATTATTAGTACAGCGCCCGCAGATACTGCCAGTGCTTACCTGTGCCGCTCATGTTAAATGGGGCTGTTACTGAGTGAGTTGGAATGCACAGAATGTTTGGGATAGCGTCTGGGAAGAACGACCAGCATATGGGCATCCAGGCCGTGATTATCTGAGGTCCTACTGTGTGCTGAGCAGTAAGCATAATAAGACCTGCGCTGCTCTACTAGGTGCTGGCCACATCCACATCCTCTCTCTGATTTTCTCTCTTTCTCCTCCCATCACAGGGTGACAGAATCCCGCCACCTCCACTTGTACATGCCAGCTGGGATGGCGTTCATGGCTGCCGTCACCTCTGTGGTCTACTATCATAACATTGAGACCTCCAACTTCCCCAAGCTTTTGATCGGTAAGGATGGGGAGGGCCTTTCTTCCCTCAGCCAGCATTTACTGGGCACTGACTCCAGGCACCAACCCAGGCCAGGAGTCAGAAACAAAGAGAAGGTCTCTGCCTGCCTCCGTGGAGCTTGTGGTCTGGAGGAGGAGACAGACGGGTGAAGATGGTAAATTAACCAAGGAGCAGGTGCTGAGGGTGCTGTGTGTGTGCAGGTTGGGTGCAGGGAGCAGAGTGGTGGGTGTGGTTGTCTGTACAGGGTGCTCAGAGCGGAGTCAGCCCGCAGAGGTCTGCTGACCTGAACGTGCCCGGCAGTGAGGCCAACACGGCCAAGCCCAGTGAGCAGGGCCACCTGTGGAAACCCGGAGTCTGACCACCAGGGGAAAGTCACTGAGGTGGCCCCAGGGGGGAGGCAGGGGCAAGATGTGCATCAGGGTTTCAGGCATGTTGGATTTGAGATGTCACTGGACTGTCAACTCCAGGGTCAAGTGTGCAGTGAGGTAAATCAGTTGGGTATTTGGGGATGGGTGAGGTGGCAGATGTGTTCAGCAGATGTCGGTTTACGGCTGGCATTTAATGCCTGAGCCTGACATGAATGACTGGGGTTCCAGGCAGAAACAGCAGCCATGCTGCTTGCTCCTTACGGAGTGTGTCGCGTGGGCTGGGCTCTGTGCTCCACCGTCTCCCTGGTTTGTCTCTCTAATGCCCACAGGAGCTCTGCTGGAGCTGAGCTCCCCAGTGTTGCCTACAGATGTGAAATAGAAAGGCTTCAAACCGCACCGGCAAACACTCATGGAGCGTTACCTACATGTCGAGCTCTGTCCTGTCGAATTAACTCAGTCCTGTGGCAGCCCCGTGAGGTGGCCCCATTATTCTTTCCCTCCACCGCTCAGGGCTTGGGTGACTTGACCTGGTCCACCCAGCTACTCAGGGGGCATCACCAAGATCAAGCAACTGAGCAGGCTTCTAGCTGCTTCTAAGGGTCCTCAGGCTGTGTCCTTGCCCCCAAAGCTCTAAGTCTCGATCTGCCCCTGTGTAGCCGACGGTCACCTGCAGTTACAGTCTGTGGCCAGGCTGTGCCTCTGGTGGTGTGTCAGTAAGTCATTGAGATTCAAGAGTCACAGCGTGTAATAGACACTAGAATGTGGGGCTCTCTGTGGTCTGACAGGGACATGGCTGTCTTGTCTTCAGGCAGAGGACATTTTCCTAATATCTAGTCACAGGTCTGCCTTCTCATGGTAGATGTGATGCTCCATCCGGACCCTCCAGCTGTGCCCCTGCCCCAGGACTCCGTGTGAATGAAGGAATGTGCCTGGATTGTCATCCAGAAAGGCAGATGTTAGCTCCAAGCTTCAGAGAGCAGTCCCCAAGAGGACCCTCCCCATATGAGGAACCACCAGGGCCAGGCTAAGCAGAGTCTTGCAGACACCACAGGCACCCGGAAGCTAGTATTTCCATTTTTCAGCAAGCGCACGGTTGTCTTCCTAGCACAAATCACTGTGGGTGTGTCCATACTTCCCAAGAAACCAGGGACTTCTCCACTTTCCTCAGCCCCCCCGGTTGGAGTTTTGCCCCCAGGAAAAGCTCTGCAGCTCCAGAAATTTCTAGATCAGGCGAGAGGGGGTGCTGAGCTGTAGGGATCGAGGGCAGTTCATGAAAAAGCCAGTCCCCTTTGGAGGCCCGCATCCGGTCGCAGGCCTGGAGTCCCACAAGAAGGTAAAGCACGATACAGCTTAAACTATCCCATGAAATGTAATCCTGGGGCCCCAGAGGACGCCAGAGAGAGACAAGAGGGGAACGGACCTAACAGGAAGGAGAGAAGGGCTGAGAGTGTGCACAGGCCCTGAGGAACAGAGACGTAAATGGATCTGAGAAAGAACAGCTGGAGTGGGATGGTGGTGTTGTTGCTGTTATTGTTACGTTGTTGCTTGTTCATTCTTATTTTTTGTGGCAAGGTCTCCCAGTGTAGCCCTGACTGGCCTCAAACAAGGTTAACTTGCCTCTTTTTGGGTTTTGTGTGTTGTTTGTGTATAACAGTATTGACCGTGTTAGCCATGACGTGTGCATTGCTGTGGGATTGAGAACATTTACACAGCCATGCAGCCAACACCACTGTCCATCTCCAGGACCTTCCACCTTCCCAAACCAAAGCGCGGCACTCATTAAACACTAATACCTTACGTCCCTTCCCTAGCGTGTGGGCCTAGCATTCCACTTTCTGACCTTATAAACCCTCACTAAGGACTTTCATCCTTTTGTAACTGTCTGAGTTACTGTGAAGAGACACCACGACCGTGACAACTCTTATAAAGGACAGCATTTAACTGGGGCCGGCTCACAGTTTCAGAGATTTAGGCCACTGTCGTCGTGGCTGGAAGCATAGTGGCATGCAGGCAGACACGGTGCTGGAGAGAGGCTGAGAGTTCTGTATCCAGATGGGCAGGCAGAGAGCCTGTGATACAGCAGCCTGGCTTGAGCTTCTGAGACCTCAAAGCCCACTCCCAGTGACACACTTCCTCCAACAAAGCCATGCCTCCTAAGAGTACCGCTCACTATGGCGTATGGGGGCCATTTTCTTTCAAAACACTATGGTAATTTTCAGTGTCCTCTGCCCATGTTGTAGCATGTGTCAGAATTTCCTTCCTTTAAGGCTGAGTGATATTCCATTATCTGGCTGTGCCACATCTTGCCATCCACTCACCAGTTGGTGGCTTTTGGGTTGCTTCCACCACCATCACCACTACTATCATCATCATCATCATCATCATCATCGTGGAAGTTTCTTTGCTTTGATTTTTTTTCATTCTTGGTTTTGTTATTGGGTTGGTGTTTTTGAGACAGGATCTCATGTTGACCAGGTTAGTTTCAAACTAGCCAAGGATGACTTTGAACCCCCGATCCTCCTCCCTCCACCTCCCAAATACTAGGATTACAGACGTGTGCCACATGCCTGGCCCTGAGTATTGTGAACAGCGGTTGTGACCATGGTGCAGTGATGACATTTGAACATGGAGGGCAGGCAAGGGGGAATGACAGACAGCCAGTGACAAAGTCCCCAAGGTAGTCATGCGAAGAAGACATGATGGTGGCCTGGATGTGGTGGTACCCTGACTGGAGAGCAGTGGATGGGTGCAGAACATGCAGGTGTGATGCTCAGAACACAGCAGTGGAGCGGTGTGGTACTGAGGAGAAACACTGGAGAGAAGGCTCAGAGCGTCTAGAGCCTAGAACTCTCCACATCCCCACTCACACCTGCTTCCTGGCTCCCGCTGCTCTCAGCCCAACACCAAAGAGCTGATGGGCGAGGCTGTGTCCAGTGACAGGTTGGAGGTTGGCACTGTGGGAGAGGACCCTCTGGGCTCACCCTGGCCCCACCTCTAACTTCCTCTGTGTCCTTGCGGAGGACACTCGGGCTCGTTGAGCCTTGGTTTCCCATCCAGGTAGGAACTGAGTCCTTGCCTCACAGATTTGTTGTAGACTCCTGGGGCAGACACAGAGGCACAGCTCAAGTCTCTGCCCCAGCAGGTGGCCCGCTCATTCTGGGCAAAAGAAAGCCAATACACGGGAAATAACCCGTACCAGGGGTGGCCTCCACCTGCAGATCCCCGTGGTCTGGAGACTAACACGGTAAGGGGCCGTCACCACAGTCCCCGAGGGCCTTTCCCTCTTGTCCACACTCAGTCCTGGCCACATGGTGAGGCCTGGTGTCTTGACCTGCTTCTCAGCCCACAGCTAGGTCAAACAGATCTCATATTTTCCCCAAAGGGTGGCCGATGACTCGTGTGGAGGTCAGAGTGCAGGTCTCCTTTATCCACTGTGGCCTGGCTTGGGGGTGGGGGCCTCACTGTAATACGACTCTCGGGACAAAGGGTGCCTCCACCTCAACACCCCCTCGGGGCCACTTAATCAGCTGTGGTGGGGTTTGCTCTCACAAGCTCACAGTGACAAGTTGGCAGTTTAGCAGAGAGAGTGAGAATTCAGGGCAGAATCTACCCAGGGCTTCTGAAGCAGACTGCCCCAAATCTGAAATCCATCCCTCATAAAAATGTCAACAGCTAATGCCCAAAAATCAGCCACACTGCACACCAGGCTCCCTGTGCTAAATGCTTTCCACACACTGCTCCCTAACATCTTTGGGGGTGCTGTCACTGCCCCCCATGATGGATGAGGAAATTCAGGTCTAAGAGGGTGACAGCTCCAGTGTGTTCGACCCTTTGACATTACAATGTGGTGTTGTCGTCTACAAAATCTACACTAGAGGACTCTGCAGTGACTTACAAAACAAAAGTCACAGAGTTTAGGTAAGTTTGTGACTTTGTGTTGGGCTGCATTCACAGCTATGAGTAAATCGGGGTGAGTCTGGCTTCAGGGCTCCACCTCGAATCACTGTACTGCACTGCCCCATGGTGCTAAACATCGCTCTTTCTGTGTCCTCCATAGCCCCAGGCTTCCAGGCCAACGTTACTGGGGTGCTGTGGGCTCTGGGCTGTGAGGACGGGGACCTGGACCTCCTTCACCTTCTAGCCATCACAAGCTGACGGTGAACATGCCTAATTCACTTCATGTCTACGGGCCTCAGTGTCCTATCTGAAACAAACAGGCTGGATTGAACGATCGTTACAATGTTCCCAGCTTGGGAATTCACCTGAAGTCACCCTAGACTGGCGAGCCCAGCTCTGCCGCTTAACACCGTCATGACCATGCATGGGTTACCCAGCCTTGCTGAACCTTAGTCCCCTTGACTGGTTGAGCTGGGGATGACCAGCCACACCCTCTCAAGGTTGTGGTAAATGAGAAAACGTGTTTCAAGTGCCTGTAACTTGGTTGACTTGGAGAAGCTGTTTCTCCTGTCCTCACTGTTACTTGTCTGACGTGCTGGACTCATGATATGAGTGTTTCTGAGCATGCCTGTCACAGTGTTGGAATGCCTGTTCTGAATCTCAAAGGGACACCAGAGCCAGCTGTGGTGACTCACACTTGTAATCACAGTACTTGGGAAGAGGAGGCCAGAAAATTAGAAGTTCAAGGTCATTCCCAGATAGCGTACGAGACTGTCTCAGAAGTCAGCCCACCGACTGGTTGATCACGGGGATAATGTGATACTCATACATGCATACCTCCCTTTACCAAAAATGTGTATGAACACCCCCCCACGCCTCCTGAACATGCGCTCTCTCTTTTCCCACACACGTGCGTGCTTGTGGAGGCACACACGTGCCATGCTCACACATCCTCTCCTCCCTCCGCAGCTCTGCTCATCTACTGGACCTTGGCCTTCATCACTAAGACCATCAAGTTTGTCAAGTTCTACGACCACGCCATCGGCTTCTCTCAGCTACGCTTCTGCCTCACGGGGCTTCTGGTGATTCTGTATGGAATGTTGCTGCTTGTGGAGGTCAACGTCATCAGGGTGAGGGTAAGCAGGGAAGTGGGAAGTGTGGTGCTGACCCAGGTAGGCTTTGCATGTGGGCGTTACCTGCCCTGGACAGGGCACTGGGACCCTAGGTAGATTTCAGGGGAGCCATTCCATCAGATCACAGTCCTCCACCCCGGATACCCAGAGAGAGGGGGACGGACAAGGATGGGTTGACTCTCGGAGGGAAGAGGAAACATAAGGGACTGCTTTTCTCTGCTTCTGTTGGTGTCAGGGACTCAACAGAGCACTCACCAACGGGCAGAGCACAGGAATGAGTGGAGACCATGATCATGTGCCTTTTGTGTTCTGTTTGGTTGGTTGGTTCTCGGAGACAAGCTCTCACTATGTAGCTCAGGCTACCTTCGAACTCTCTATCCTCCTGCCTCAGCCTCCTGAGTGCCTATCTGTATCCTTTGCTTTGTCATCCTCTTTTCTTCCTCCCCTTTCTTCTCCATCTTAGAGTGGTACCTTCTTGCCCTGACCCCATCCCCGCTTCCCAGGTGACTCAAACTAACAGCCTACTTACTCCCCATAGTATTTTTATTAATATGACATCGTCCACATCTATCTAAACAAATCCACTTAGTGGTTTCCCCTCAGCACACATAAGCTAATGTGTTTTTCCCTTCAATATTTGCTTCATCAAAGTTGATCATATTATATACTGTGTTATGTGTCATGCTCTTCTCATCCAGTATTTCTTAGGACTCCCTCTGAGCTGCCTGAGATGCAAGCCCAGCCTCTTAGTGGCTGCATAATATTCCACCATATAGAAGGGCTGTAATTGGTGCAGCCATTGTTCAGTGGTGGACATTCACGTCACTACCGAGTTCTTGACTTCACAGATAATGTTGTGTTGAACATATTTCCTTCTCCGTGTATTGCCACTATTCTGTGGGAAAGACACCGAGGAAGGGAGTTGCTTAAGCAAAGGGCGTGTGCATGCATTTTAAAGTGAAACCAGTACTATAGACTTCCTACCTAAAGGTGGTGTGAGCTACCTGCCGTGAGTGAGACAATCCTTTGCCTGCCCTCCGGCCCCTCACGGGGGGTGGCGGCCCTTTCTCCTTTGGGCCTGCTGCTGCTGCTGCAAAATGCTCTTGAATCAGCTGCCTGTCAGGTCCTTCTGCTTTTGCTTATGGTCCCCAGGTGAGCTGACCTCTGTACCTTCCCTCCCACAAGCGATCCTCACAGTGACCCTGGGAAGTGCACCTTACTCCCTTAATAATGCGGTAGACAAGGTTTGCTAGCATACGCATACGCAGGAGGCAAGATTTGAATCGGGTCCACATGACTTCAGGCTCCGCAAACTCCGTAGGTATTAGTTACTTTTATTGTTGCTCTGACCGAGTAGCCAATAAAAGCAACTCAGGAAAGGGAGGATTTACTGTGGCTCGCCGTTTAAGGGTAGAGTCACTGTGGAAAGGCATGGTGGGCAGGAGTGTGAATTGTCACACGGCATCCACAGTTAGGAGGCAGAGAGAGGTGAGTGCTGGCTGGGGCCTAGCTTATCTCTTTCTCTCCCTCTCTCTAGGAGCACTTTAAATTTATAGTAGACATTTTTTTAAAAAAATTAGCCAGGCACAGTGGCACACACTTTTTATCCCAGCGCTTAGGAGGCAGAGGCAGGCAGATCTCCGTGAATGCCAGGTCTACATGGCCAAACAGAGCTACATAGCGAGACTTTGTCTCAAGGAAATGTTTTTTAGTTGCATGCATGCATGTGTGTCTGGCGCTGGAGTGGGGCGCTGTGTCCATGAGTGCGGGTGTCTGCAGAGACCGGCACATCGCCTGGAACTGGAGTCATAGACAGTTGTGAGCCACCCAGCTGTGTGCTCAGAACCAAACTGGAGTCCTCTGTAAGAACAGTAGGGGCTCTTAACAGATGATTCCTCTCTCGAGCCCCTGCTTTCTCCTCTTCACTCAGTTGGGAACACCGATCCTGGAATGATGCCACCCACGTGTAGGGTGGATTTTCCTCCTCAGTTAACCCAGTGTGGATGTGCCCTACAGCCACACCCCGAAGCCTGTCTCCTAGGAGATGCTGACAGAAACCATCACTGTACACAACAGTGGTGACCCCTCCCACACCCACCCCCAGTTCTTCCCTAGCTCAGCTCAAACCCAGCCTCCATGAACAGCCACAACGCAAGGCTCTTGGTGGTCAAGTACAGCCCACCACACCTAGACCCCTGCTGGGTGGTGGGGAAGGGGAGGTGTTACACTTGCCCACCTCCACGCCTGCCCCGTACCCATATGCCCCACAGAGGTACATCTTCTTCAAGACACCGAGGGAAGTAAAGCCCCCCGAGGACCTGCAGGATCTGGGTGTGCGTTTTCTGCAGCCCTTTGTTAACCTGCTGTCAAAAGGGACCTATTGGTGGATGAACGCCTTCATCAAGACAGCCCACAAGAAGCCCATCGACCTGCGGGCCATCGGCAAGCTGCCCATCGCCATGAGAGCCCTCACCAACTATCAGCGACTCTGCGTGGCCTTCGACGCCCAGGCGGTCAGTGGGCCCAGCCACACCACCCATTGCCTGCCTTCCCGTGGAGTTACAGCCAAGGATTTCGGCCTGTGGAGGGCAAGGGGGCTCACCCTCAGTGGCACAGGAGAATACTGGGACCAAATATTCACAGGAAGGTCATGGTTAGAACGGCCCTTACAGCTTAGATCGGCATGTCCAAAATGCTCACTATCTAAATGGGGAAACTGAGGCTTGGTAAGGGACATGGCTTTATATGATTCTCCCATCCCCTGTACTCTTCATTTTAAAGTACGGTGGCTGAAGTGACGGGGGCTTCTACCCAGTGTGGAGGGCAAGGTATTGTCCCGGTCCCTACACTATTTCCGCAGATTTGGCCAGGATGAGGTCAGCTGAGGCCTGAGACCTTCCATGCCCTGCCCAGAGCTCTGAGTCCCCCATACAGTGTTCCTTCACTGTGTCTGCCGGTGCTCAGGGGAACATTGAAACGTGGTAATGAGTGAACACAGCAGGTGCCAATCCATCAAGATGGTGCTGTGCTGATCACATGACCCCCTATCGGCACTGTGACTTGATATGCCTCTGGCCTCAGTTTCCCCATTTGCATTCCCTGTCATGCATTCACTGATACCATGATTTCCCACTGAAGTTTGCCTCTTCCCAGCAGCATGGCCACAGGGTTTCCCCAGGCAGCAGGATCCAAGGGTGACAGGAGGAGGGACTCTCCATGGCTGATCCCTAACCAACTCTGACCTGGCTGTGGGACTCTCTTGGCAGCGGAAGGACACACAGAGCCCACAGGGTGCCCGGGCCATCTGGAGGGCTCTGTGCCATGCCTTTGGGAGACGCCTGATCCTCAGCAGCACATTCCGCATCCTGGCTGACCTGCTGGGCTTCGCTGGGCCACTGTGTATCTTTGGGATCGTGGACCACCTGGGGAAGGAGAACCATGTCTTCCAGCCCAAGGTGGGCCATCCTTGGAGCAGGCCTAGGCACCCTCTGGAAGGTTTGCCTCACGACTGTCTTGTGTTGGTGTGTGTGTATTTGAGAGGACATGGTAGCTGTGGCTGACTGGGGGGGGTGGGCGGGGGGGCTCAGGAGCATGCACTGCTGGAAGAGGCTCTGTGTCCGGTCAGCAGAAATGCTGAGAGGAGGGCTTGTGCCCAGGAGACTCACAGTGCCACAGCCTGAGAATCCTAGCTGTGTTCTGCAGGGGCATCTAGGATGACTGCTGGTGGAGGAGAAGCCGTGCGGACCCCGTGGCCACGCCCCTTCTCTGCTCATGTGTCCACCACCACACCACCACCACCACCACCACCACCACCCCACCCCCCCCCCACCCCCGGTCTAGCGACATAGTAGATTTTCCTCTCTCTTTGTTTCTTTCCCCAGTCTCTCTTGGTTTTTGGAGACAGAGTTTTATCTAGCCTGGGCTGACCTTAAACTCTCTATGTAGTGGGACTCCTCTTGTGCTCCTCATCCTCCTGCCTCCACACCTCCTAAAATGCTTGAGATGGAAGGTGTACACTGCTGTGCCTGGCCTGTTACAAAAGCTCTGTTACAGACCCAAGATACTGGAAACCCACTAGACTAGGTGATGCTCAGTGGTCTCTTCAGCTCAGAAGATTCCACAACTAAAATGTTTGTTTTGGATAAGAATCTGTGTGTGTGTGTGTGTGTGTGTGTGTGTGTGTGTGTGTGTGTGTGTTATTACATTAAAAACACAAAAGCAGAAGGGACCTATTAAGGGGCCCAGGGAACCACCAGGAGCAGGAAGAGGAACAGAAGAGGGCGATCGGATGAGTATGAGCAAATTAAATTACTATGATGTGTCATATAATGATGACTGATAATGTTTCAATGAAACCCATTTTTTTGTACACTAACTTAAAAACTAATGTTAAAAAGGGTCTAAGGGACTGGAGAGTTGGGTCAATAGTTAAGAGTACTTGTTGCTCTTGCAGAGGACCTGAATTTGGTTTCCAGCATGCCTGTTAGGTAGCTCACAGTCACCTTTAATTCCAGAGGCACACACACACACACACACACACACACACACACACACACACACACTGAATCTGAAAGGGGTGTCAGAAGCCTCTTCTAGGAGTGGTTTTTCTCCATTGGGAGCAACATTGCCCACCTTGGGGACTGAAGGTACTTGATTCTCTGCAGCCACCTGGGTGAAGATGGCCACGGTGAGAAACTTCGTCCCCAGTGGGATGCTGCCCTGTAAAATCCCAGAGACAAGGCTGTTATAACATTTCAAGCACACACAGGCCCTGGCGACACTGAGAGTTAGTACTTCGGGTTCCTGACAGGTAGTGGTGCCCTGCATGTAACATTCATTTGTCCCTGAGCACTGACCTTGCAGATAGCTGTTAATCCTCGGGAGTTACGTAGTTTTCTCCAAACATAATTAGTCAGCTGAGTTCTTCTGCGCTAGAAGTCCCAGACAGGCCAATCTGCGGGTCTGACTTGCCCAGAATATGTTTATTGATCCTAATGTTCGATGGCCTTGGCAGGCTGTCGGGTCATGGAGACTTATGATCAAGATCATTAACAACAATGCCTACCTAGCGACCCCTGAACACAGACACAGATCTGCCTATGGGCAGGCATTTCCCATTTTCTTGTTTAATCCCTAAAGGAACCTTTTGACATGGGTAATGGGTGGTGGGCAATAGGTATATTGAGATATAATTTCCATGCCATGTAATTCATGTGGTACATACTCTTATTCCCATTTACAGCTGAGAACCCTGGTGCTGAGTCAGGTTAAATAACTTTGCCCAGGGGCTCTCAGCCAGTTTCTAACATTGTGAGAATTTGAACCCTGCTGCCTCACTCTGTAGTCTGGACTCTTAAGTCATGACACTAAAGTGATTATTACTGTCAAACTGTCACCCCGGCTCCAAGGATTGTGAGATCCAGTGATGGAGAAATCTAAACAGAGTATCTATGGCTACCTGTGACTGTGAGAGCCAGGTGTGGTAGCACATGCCCACAATCCCAGCTTTCAGGAAGCTGAGACAGGAGGGTGTCTGATGGGGACTGCGTATGTGCTTCTCAGTCTTAAACTAGCCAAGAGGCCACGCCCTAGGGGCTGGTACCCCAAGGTCATAGGTAGAAAGAACACCCACTACAGGTGTCAGCAAGTCGGAAGCCAGCCTGTGCTACATAGCAAGACTCTGTCCCCCAAGAGAAGGGCATTTCAATAGGACCTCGATAAATAAATTAGATTGGCCAGGTGGGGACAGTTCCTATGTATTAGGAGGTTGTTTTGGTTGGTTGGTTTTTTGGTTTTGGTTTGGGGTGTTTTTTTTTTGTTTTGTTTTGTTTTTTTTTTGTTTTTTGTTTGTTTTTTGCTTATTTAGCTTTTGATGTCTTTAGGGGCCTTTTCTGGCTATAAATACTTTTCCTTTTTTATTACAGTGTGTGTGTGTGTGTGTGTGTGTGTGTGTGTGTGTGTGTGTGTGTGTGTGTGTACACACCATGTCATGCATGGGGGGTCAGAGGACAGCTTGCTGGAATCAGTTCTCTTCTACCACATGTGTTCTCCTCTGAGCCACCTCATTGGCCTCTTTTCTGGCCGTTTGAACCTCTGGCCTTTACCAGGAGAGAGCGAGCGAGAGATTATTTCTTGGCCTCCAGCAGGGGCATCTCCAGCTTTAGTCTAGCCTTAGACAACCCCAGAATCCTCCACCTTCTCCATTCTGCATGTTAGGGGGAAATAGCCCAGGGCAGAGCCCCATCCTCTTGGCTAACCATCTTCCTGTGTTTCCCCAAAAGTCTTCTTGGGGGAGGGGGAAAGCACCCCACAGAAATGGTGAGACCTGCCTGCCTGTCTCAGCCTTCAGGCTGGCTAGGGTTTATTGCCTTCTTGACAGACTGCTCTTATCAGCGCACAGATCCCTGGGACAGATGGCCCTGCCTCAGTGGCAGCAGGCATTATCAGATTTAATACTTGCTCCCTGCCGCCCAAATGCAATCAGCAAATTTCCGACATAGAAACGCGAGTTGAGAGTAAACACAGGCCCTAGCCTCTGGAACACTCTCTAGCTCTCCAGCCCAACGTTGCCTACTGCAGCTTAGTTCTCACTTGGCACCAGAGCCCAGAAAATGTGGGAAGAGCTCGTTCAGTCATTTGTTCCCTCGCCTTGCCTCGCGGCTCAATCCAAGAGCTGGTGTTGTTGGGGTCGTTAGGTTTGGGGCAGAAGGAAGCTAGCTGCGGGGCTTCAGGCTGGCTGGACGAGGAAGCCCAGCCCATGTCAGCCTGCTCCAGTCCGCAGAGCTGGCACACACTGTTGACTCTGCCAGCAGCTGTCTGTCCTCTCTCTTCTCCTCGGACACACAATTGGCAAGGAGCGGAGCGCCTTCGGGGTCCAGGAGGATGAGCAGTGTTGATTTGCTCGTAGCCCACAGAACCCGCTCTGAAGCTCCTGGTCCCACTGTCTCTCCTTCCCAGAGAAATCTGGGCTCGACCCAGGATCTAATTCTTTCCATCCCCGCTCTCTTGCCCAACCCCCTCGCCAATCTGTCACCTGCCAGGGATGCCACTGAGCTGGCTGGAGGGCGATGGAATTGGATTCATGAAGGGTGGCTGGTATCTGAAACCTGCCAGCACCACCCTGGGCTATCAGCTGAGCCGGGGGTTGGGGGGGAAGCACCTGAGGTTGGATCCAAGGCCAAAGCTTTGACCCTTCTAGGCTATGGTGGGAAGAGCATGCTGCAGGCTGCTTATGTGTGTTTCCAAACATTCTACAAAAAAATGGTTGGTGGTTGTGTGTGTAATATCCTCTTTCTTTCTCTCTGTCCTCCTCCTCTTCCTCTCCGTTTTATTCTCCTCTCCCCCTCCCTCCTCCCGGAGTGACCATATTTGTCGCTCTCACTCTTGGTGACACAATGTCTTGCTGGTTCTGTGGTGTGGAGATGTCAGTGTGTCAGTGGCCTCTTCATGACAATGTTCACAGAGTGCCTGAGGTGGCTGCTCTTGTGTCACTGACTCCCCTGCTTTCCCACCCCACCCCCCTCTGGAATCAGTCCTCTGTGCTCCCAGTGGCCTCCATTGCAGAACCCCACTGCCGGATGAGAACATGGGGCACGGAGAGCCTATGTATTGATCCATTTAAAGAAGAATAGTCTATGGCCGGAGAGATGGCTCCGGGGGTACGGGCGCTTGCTGCCAAGCCCAGTAGCCTGAGTTCCATCCCTGGAACCCACGTGGCTGAGGGAAAGAACTGGCGTCCCAAGCTGCTCCTGACCTCACTTGTAGACTGTGGCACATGCGCCTGTACACCCGGCCATGCACAGAATACATAAATTTAAATGTAGTTAAATTTTAAAAAAGGAATATTAAGCATCAACTTCCAAAAAACTCCCCCAAGAGCTTGTGGAAAACACAAGTCTAGGGCATAAAGCCTTCCACAGCCCTTGTCTTCCATCAGCTGTGGCCCAGGTCTCTTCTCTCGTCCCACGGGCCTTTCACCCCCTCCCAGGACCCAGAGAGTCCTTTTGTTTGCTAGAGTTCAGCAGGGTCTCCTTTCTTAGGCCTCTTCCCTGGCCTGGTACCCATTTATTCCTTTTCTTCATTTTTTTTTTGATACTGGGTTTCATGTTGCACAGGCTGGACCCAAATTCACTACGTAGCAAAGGATGACCCTGAACTTCTGAACCCCCCCCCCACCGGGGTGCTGCACTCCATACTACAGAGGGCACCACAGGCCTTGGTACCCACTTTTGCACAAGAACCTACGTGTTCTGGCTCCATCCCTTTGAAGCTGCCTTAAAAAGATGTCTAACCACAACCCAGTGACATACCTAACAACAATATTCTCGTTTTTAACAGGGCACACATTTCTTTATCTACAGCAATGTGATCTTTGGTCCTAGTGTGTGTGTGTCTGGGGGGATGGAGGGCTGAGCTACAAAAAAGGAACCTGCTGCTGTGTTTAAAAATGTACAGGTGTTGGCGAGTGCATTTGACAGGAAACGCCCCCTGTCTGGCCACCCTGCCTGCTCAGTTGGCTTTCCTGCCTTGCGATAGCCCAAGTCTATTCTGGTGGTTGTGACGTAGCAGGTCGTGGCTCTCCATCATGGTGACCTGGGATCTTGGCTGCATAATGTTCCCATGAGTATCTCAGTGTCCCTAACAGTCCCTGTGGCTGAGCACTGCACAGCTTTGGCAGCCTACCCATGGTGTGATTCAGAAATAAATACTGGTGTGTGCACAGGCATTACTTAGTTGCACTAGTAAGGATGATACTGGCAGTGTGCTTGGATTAAACTAATGGTTTCTGTTCTCCAGAGCTGGGCCTCTGAGAGGATGCTGGGTTTAACAGTAAACTGCAAACAGTTCACTGTGCCTACATCTTTTGACCCGAGCCGGCCAAAGGGGCATATTTCCATCTGCTGCAAGCTGCAAGTCTGTCTGTGACCGTAAACCGTCAGAGTGTGACTCCAAGTCAGACGGCCAGATGAGATCTGGGCAGTGGGTCTGGGGGAGCGTGTTAGCACCACCCAGGTCCATCTTCACATGTTGTCTCTCACTAGCACATAGCCTTGTCCTGGCCGCTTCGCCATGGTGAAACTCTTTCCACTGTGTGAAGCGGGGCCCCAGATGGCGCCTTGCTCACTGAGTGGCAGAATGGAGCGCTGTGCTTTCTGATGTCTTATCTCTCACCCTTCCAACCCATAAGACTGCTGCTGCTGCCTCTAGCCACCACCACCCCTTCCACCCTTCCCTCCAGTGGTTTCTCTAGTGGCGCTGAGACTCAGGAGCCCTGGGTCTCAGCAAGGCCTTCCCTAGAACACCTCTTGTTTGTGCCAGCGCCTGTCCTGTGGAGCTACAGAGAGGTGGCCGTGGGCAGGACCAGGCAGTTCCATGAGCTTCAAAGGTGGTAGAAAAGTCACCACAGATACTCTATATACATACAGTAAGGTCGTCCGCCATCTTGGCGCCTAAGCCAAGATTCAGGAACTCTTGATTCTCGGGAAAGACTCGCTGAGAGAGCTCTTCTCTTGTTGGCCTGATCACTGCCAAGGCCGTGATCTTGAGTTTGTCTTCATTTTGTTCCCATCTCTGTCTGCCCTGCAGCACCTCCCACATCCTTCCAGATGTCCACAGTCAGGGCACAGTGTCAGAAAGGTGAGAGTTTTGTCTTCATGGGAAGATGGACGTGGCTGTGCTGGAGGGTGATGGCTCACCAAGTTCAAAGATTTCCTGGGAGCCAGTGGTGCTGGATTTGGAAACAGGCATGCTGGTGTTCCCTGGTATCTTTAGCACAAAGGCTGAGTGTTTTTCCCTGATTATTATCTGGGTCCTGCTCGGAGTTCAGAGAGGGTGACTTAATCTTGAAAGGAGGTCCTGGGAGTCTGAGGAACTGGGGCTTCCGTGCGTTCTTCTCAGCTGCTGTCAGAGCTTCGTTCCCATCATCCCCCGGGAATAGTCAGCACCAGCCACACGCACGCGCGCGCGCATACACACACACACACACACACACACACACACACACACACACCCTGGCCCAGAAGTCACGCCTCTTGCTTGGCAGATTGCTGATTCCATTTCTGAGGCAGAGAACGCGTCGTGCCATGTGCTGTAGCTGTTCTGTTGGGCTCCGCCATGATCTACTCTATTTGTTCTCGTTCCGTTCAGAGTAAACTCCAGGGGCATGAAGGTAGAAGTGCTGAGAGACGTTAAGCCTGAGTTAGAACTGAGCCTCATTCTGTGCCCCCGGGAAGATGATAGAGGTAGAGGGAGCCTTTGCTGCAGAAGATTTGGCTGGTTTTACTGGTCTAGGTGTGTGTGTGTGTGTGTGTACACGGTGTATGCACGCGTACGGGGTCAAAGGGCAATGTCAGATGTCCTCCCAATTGCTTCCTACTTTATTTTTTAAATTTTAAAATACTTTACTTATTATTATTAGTGTGTGTGTGTGTGTTGTGTGTGTGTGTTGCTGTATGTGTGGGTGAGTGTGCCACAGGACACATGTGGAGGTCAGAGGACAGCTTTCTGGAGTTGGTTTTCCCCTTCCTCCTTTATGTGGGTTCCAGGGATCAAACTCAAGTCACCAGGCCTGCACAGCAAGCGCCTTTCCTTATCCACTGAGCCACCCATCAGTTCTCTTATTTTCTGAGAGAGGATCTCATACTAAACCCAGCGCTCACTGATTCACTCCTGGCTGGCCAGCTAGCCCTTGGGACCCTTCCTCCCTGTCTTCCCAGTGCTGGGATTGCACACCGCTATGCCCGGCTTTTTTATGCGGGTGCCCAGGACTGGACTCCGATCCTCAGGCCGGCACAGCAAGTACTCTACCAGCTGAGCCAACCGCCCAGCTCCTCACCCTGAGTGCTCTTTACAAAGACTCGTACGGGCTTTGCAAACACAGAGCTTCCCCGTAATCCAACCGTAACAGCATGGCCTGTGCCGACGGTGCCGCTTTCCTGGCAGCAGCAGCCACCCCTGGCCTTCTCTCGCCCACAGACACAGTTTCTCGGCGTTTACTTCGTCTCGTCCCAGGAGTTCCTTGGCAATGCCTACGTCCTGGCCGTGCTTCTGTTCCTCGCCCTCCTGCTGCAGAGGACGTTCCTGCAAGCCTCCTACTATGTCGCCATCGAGACGGGGATTAACCTGAGAGGAGCGATCCAGGTACCGGGCTCACACCTGTTTGTCACTTTCGCGGCAGGCCTGCTTTACTCATTCTTGTAGATGAGAATAATTCTGCTGCGAGTTTATTCTTTATGCTCTTCCCTTGGTTAGAACAATGGTTAGTTGGCTGTGGAGCGGGAAGTGCTAAGTACCTTGGGGCTGGGATGGAGACTTGGAAGCCGTGGTAGCTCCAGTTCTGCCTTGGACTAGACTGATACAAGATGTCAGCTGCCCGGTCCTTGGTTCTTCTCTACCCTGGAAAGTGGCAGGTATCACCAGTCCATCACACATTCTCTCCTGCTAGATACAGACCAGGGCCTCAGAATCCTTCTCTAATTCTGGAGGTCTAGCAGATAGCATGCTTGAGATAGGCAAACATATCATAACATATCAGCAACACACCTAAGGTCCATCTGAACTCTCAAATGTAGGGTCTCCAAGGAGAGAATCATGACATGTAGGCCTAAGCTCTCGGTCCTTTTAGAATTGATTGGCGGGATGGTCAAAGCCAGAAAGGACTCAGCGCGGTGGAGGAGGATGGTGATGAGAGCCATCCCAAGCCCCGGGGCTTCCAGCAGGACTTGAACTCGGTGCTTGCATGGACAACCCTGGAGGAGAACAGGTCGCGTAGGACAAACGCCTGTCAGTGCTTCACGCCCATCCAGAGCAGTGCAGCCCTGTACACTCAGCAGAGACCACGTGTCCCTGGCTTGAAATTCTCTTTGTGCAGAGGAGAGTGAGGCCAAGTAGCCAGTTCTGCCATCCCTGCTGATTTTCACAAAGTTGTACAAAATCCCAAAGCTGCCTCATCCATCAAAAGTATTCTCTAGAAAGATTAGATGTTGGGATCATTTTCGGGAACACGGGCCGATCCCGTGAGAGCCATTCAGAAGCAAGGCCTGAAAGGGGCTGAACAGGAGAGGAAAGGACAGCTTAAACCGAGGCAACAGACAAAGCTCGAGACATCGTGACAGTCTGTATTAACGATGCAGATGTACAAATGACGCTGTCCAGCTTCAGTGACTTTCCGTGGAGAAAACAGCGTGTGCCCGAGAATATCAGCAGGTGTAAGAGGCGGACACAGCCATTATGCACCGAGACCCTCTCAGGTTCATGGGGGGCTCGGAGCTAAGAAGGACCAAACTGTGGCTCCAGTCCCTCCAATAACAGGCCAGCGTGCACCACCACAGCCAATTTTGTGGTTGGATAGCCTTGTCATCAGGTCTGTTTTCTGTCTGTACGTCATAAATCACACAGCAGCCCAGTATTTTCCAATTATGCTACAAGAGCCCCCAAATGGGTTTTTAATATACCAGCCTGTAATTTTTTTAATCTAACTGAATCTTTTACATTAATAAGAGAGATTAAATCATGTACCACAAAAAGGAAATGATAGCATTCGTTATGGAAAACAAAGTAGAAATAAAAGACCTCTTTCCTTTAAGAGATTTCCAGAAAGTTACCTACAGAAAATGTGCCGGCGTAGATAAGAGCCTGTATGTAAGTTACCAAGCAAAACAAAATCCCTAAATTACACACACACAACACACACACACACACACACACACACACACACACACACGCACGCACGCACGCACGCACGCACAGTTGGTTGTGATTTGAGTCAGTGCTTTATTTAACAGATTACTCATGCCCGTGCTTCATTGAAAGTTGCCGGTTAGCCTTTAAAGCTTAATTTCACATAGCCAGGAAGTACATGCAAAGTGCATGAATTTGTCCAAAAATATCATTGCCATTATTTCCAGCCTTCCCCCCTGCTGTATATAAACCCCAGAAAGACACAGAAGAGAGTCAATGCTCTCAGAAAACCCGACCCACAAACACAGGCAAGCTGAGCTCAACACAAAGATGATTAAAGGCTTTGCCACAGAAGTGTGGTGCGATTGTGTCCACGAGCAGACACCCTGCGGACATTGAAGACAGGACAGTATTCTTCCTTGTTCCAGAGCATGTAGCTTGAAAAATCCAATCTTTGTGTACGGTGCTGACAACCAGCACATAGAGCTTTCGGGTCTGAGCCCAGAGGCAGCCATTACCCTCCATGGTGCCCTATGGGAGTTTTCAGGGTAGCTGGGTTTTGAGGGATGGTGCGAGCTGACTGACCCGGGTCTGCTGATGCTGACCCCTTGCTTTGTTCCAAGGCTCTGGGATGGCATGACTTGGCCCCGGGGTGAGGTGACCCAACTAAAATGGACTGATCCTCACTTCATCATTTTTATGTCCCTTAAATGTGTTCTGCACTGGTCTGCAGTAAATCAAGAACGCAAATAGATACGAAGACCTGCTTTTAAGATTTAGGAGCTAATTATGTCTTGTCCCTCAAGGGAGGTCACGCTTGCTGGGGAAGTAGCTGCTTTGGCCTTGGATTCCTGCCTCTCGACTTACTTGATCTATGGTATTGATCATTGCCAAGTTGTGGCAGAACTGTGCCAGGGCTCTGTAGGGATGTCAGAGAGGCCTCTGGCCCCTCCCAGGTCTGGGGTGGTGATGGAGATGGTAGTGAGGACAAATGTGAAGCTCTCTGCTCTTATTTCTAGACCAAGATTTATAATAAAATCATGCATCTGTCCACCTCCAACCTGTCAATGGGGGAAATGACTGCTGGGCAGATCTGCAACCTGGTGGCCATCGACACAAACCAGCTCATGTGGTTTTTCTTCTTATGCCCAAACCTCTGGGCTATGCCAGTACAGGTATCAGATGGTGCTGGGGGAGCGCTTGTGTTGGGGGTATAGGTATCGGGTGAGGGGAATCTGGGAGGCAGTAGGACACAAACCAGAAGCTGCTTATGTCTATTCTGTGTCCGTTCTTCTATCCCCCGGGGTCTGTCCATGAGGTGTACTGCTGGTTTCCCCAGGGCCCCATGCACTGCAGGCCATCTGGACAGCTCTCAGTGATCATAGAAGGTAGTATCATTAGGACATTGAAAGTGCAGCCAACTTTAAAGGACCCACAGGATATTCATACAAGGAGCAGTTTTGTAAATACTAAAAGCTGTATTGTAGGGATTTGGAATGTCGCTCATTTGGTAGCATGATTACTTAGTACCTGGATTCAATCACCGGTACCAGATAAATCCAGGATTCTGGTGGAGGCAGAAGGATCAGATCCTCAGGGCCCTCCTCAACTATAGAGCAAGTTCAAGGCCATTCTGTTGAAGTTATTTGAATTGGGGTCTTGTTTTGTTGCCCAGACTAGCCCCAAGGTCCTGAGTTCCTGTCATTTCCTGACTCAGCCTCCTAGTACCTGAGAGTACCAGTACACAGCACCAGCCCCAACTGATGGTCAGTTTTAATTCATCAGAGACTGTGCCTTCATGCTTACAAAACTGACCAGCACCCAAGAAACGAGGGCTGGAATGTGACTCAGTGGTGGGATATTTGCTTAGCATGCATGAGCTCTGGGTTAGTTCCTGGCCACCCCCACCCCACCCCACACACAAATGACACAATCTTAACCTCATGGCAGGAAAGCCCACCGGGTTGGGGTTCTGGGGCCGGCCTGGTGACCCAGTACCAGCCTGGTGACCCAGTGCACTTAGGCCTTCTATGATACTGAAATTCACTCCTCTTCGGGGGTTGTAATCTGTTTTAAAATCAAACACATTTTTTTAAAAATGACATTTTGGTGGACAGTGCTAGTGTATATTTTCAATCCTGGCATTTGAGAGTCTGAAGCAGGAGGATTGCCTCAAGTTTCAGGCCAGCTGAGCTGCAGAGTGAGACCCTGGTGTTGGTGGAGATGTATCTGGGGGCCCCTAAACAAAGAATCCTGGGTACCCCGGGAGTTTTCTCAGAGTCTGGCACAGTCCCCGTGGCTGAAGGACAGACACCCTGACTGCCTCCATGCCAGCACGGCTCATGTAAGAGTGAAGGGGTGTGCCAGGCAGGATTCCCAGGAAAGTAGTCAGTGGAGCTATCGAGTGGGCGGTTCATCTCCTAACACGGCCCTCTGCCCACTGCTCTTAGTCAGTTAAGCACAGGGAAGGGGCAGTGGTGGGGTCATTTCACAGCCTGTTACCTGCTAACGAAGGAGGCTGTCTGTGATTGACAGAAAGTGTAGTGCCCCCCCCACCCCCTCCCCCACCTACTCCACCCTAGAACTGAGGCCGGGAGCCTCATGCCAGATTGGCACAGGGCTGGCAGACAGCACGACCAAGCCAGGAGGACTTTTCTTTTCTCTCGTCCTCCAACTAAGGAGGCCAGCACTGTCTGTTCTTCTAGAGTGAGCCATGCAGTTAAAGGTGCTTGTCTTTGACTACAGCCCGGAAGGCTGATATTTGGGGGGGGGGGGGAGGGAGATGACTGGCAAGAGATTTACATTTCTCATGAATAGTCATAAGGAGGCATCCATTTACATAAAGCTAGAAACACACTGAGTTCTTACTTCAAAGGAAGCCTGTCAGGCTCAATAAAAATGGAAAGGCAGCAGACTCAGGTGTGGTGGCTCACACCTGTGATCCCAGCACTCGAGGAACTGAGCAGGGACTCTCAAGTCCCAGGTAAGCCCAGGCTGTGCCACACGCCTGTTTCAGAACAACAGAAACGAGACCTGTGGTCCCAGCTGCTTGGGAGACTGGGTCAAGAGGATTACAGGTGAAAGGCTAGCCTGGGTTAAAGAGTGGTTCCGCACCTGATCCCTACACAGATAACTTGTGAGACCCTGTCTCAAAATGTTTTTCTTTGTAATGGGTCGCGTGGAAGGGTACAGGAGAACATGCCTGGATAGCTCAGTGATGGAGCACTTGCCTGGTGTGTGAGAGGCCCCGAGTTCAATCCCCAGTGGCAGAAAAGGGGTCGGTGGTGGGTGGCGATGTACTTCAGCTGGTGGAGTGCTTGTCTAGCATACTGTGATCCTAGTCCTCAGGTAGGTGGAGGCAGGAGGATCAGACCTCCAAGGCCATCTCCAGCTACACTCCCTGTTCAAGGCCAGTCTGGGATATAGGAGACTCCAACTTTCGGTTAAAAAAAAAACAAAATAAAAGGCAATCCACCAGGACCATTAACACACAGCCCATTCTCAGCGCCCGTGCAGTTCTGCCTGGCATGGATGCACAGTGTTGCCCCTTTGCTCACGGGTAGCTTATTTTGAGAGAGACATGAGTCTCAGCAAATAGAATAAATGGTGTTGTCTCGTCTCAATTCTCAGGCGCTCCCTGGGAAAGCAGACTTAGAGAGGAAATGGGTCCTTCAGCCAGCTTTCTGGTAAATGCCCTTGGGTACCAGCGCAGAGTCTCAACTCTGTGTGTACCCAGAATGTTGCTTTCCCCTGCCTAGTCCTGCGCCCTGCTCCATCCCCAAGGCATTTGAAAACTTCCCACTCTAAGGAATTGATGGTGGGGATGGTGCCAGTGCCCTCTGGCGAGGCAGCCCTGGAGCAAAGAGTCCATCTCCGTCACCTTCTGCAGATCATCGTGGGCGTGATCCTTCTCTACTACATCCTGGGGGTCAGTGCCTTGATTGGCGCGGCTGTCATCATCCTGCTGGCCCCTGTGCAGTACTTTGTGGCCACCAAGCTCTCGCAGGCACAGCGGAGCACCTTGGTGAGTGTCCCAGGATGTGCATGTTAAATCTCTGCCTTTCCCCATGTCTACCTCCCTGGCCCCCATCTTTGTAGCCTCCTCCCTACACTCACAGTCCAGGCCTCAGTTTCTATGAAATGTGCTTAACTGGCCAGGAACATATTTGTAGGGCAAGAGCCGGGCAGAGGGCAAGGATATGGATTTGGTGCCTTCTCCTGGGCTGAGCCAAGGCCACGGGCCTCTCTGCTCTAAGACACCACCACCACCACCACCGCTCCTGCCCCCAGGAATATTCTAATGAGAGGCTGAAGCAGACCAATGAGATGCTCCGGGGCATCAAGCTGCTCAAGCTGTATGCGTGGGAGAACATCTTCTGCTCAAGGGTGGAGAAGACCCGCAGGAAGGAGATGACCAGCCTCAGGGCCTTCGCTGTCTACACCTCCATCTCCAGTGAGTGCACCTGCCTGTAAGCCTAGGGTGTCAGGCCTGGGTGATGGGCGGGCTACAGAAGCCAGAGGCCCCTTGACTGACTATGGTGGCTGAACTCCCAGAAATCAGTGTTCTTTAAAACATATTCATGCTGTATGCCTTTAATCCCAGCACTGGGGAGACAGAGGCAGGCAGATCTCTATGACTTCAAGGCCAGCCTGGTCTACAGAGCGAGTTCCAGGACAGCCAGGGATACACACAGAGAAACCTTATCTCAGGGAAAAAATCCTTTTTGCTGGTTTTATTCATGCCTATTTATGTGTGGGTATGTGAACATGAGTTCAGATGCTGTTGGAAACCAGAGGCATGGATCTCCCTGGAGTTGGAATTACAGGCAGTTGTGATCTGCCGGTTGTGGCGGGTAGGAACCAAACTGGGGTCCTCTTAAAGAGCAGTACCTGCTCTTAACCATTGAGCCCTCTTGCCAGCCCAGAAATCAGCATTTGTAATTCAGTTAAGCAAATGTGTGAGAGCCTGCTGTATGCAGGGTTCTACACTAGCCATGATACACACCGGTGAGAAAGAAAGATGAGCTCATCCTCGACAGGCAGCAGAGAGCGACCGAATAGCCGGGGTTCCTGTTGTTCTCACAGGCACCCCTGAAGCTCCTGCTGCTTCATCCAGTGGCTCTGGCTCCGCAGTGACTAGCCCACATCTCAGGCAGCAGCCCGAGACTTACACATCCAGCTGCACCTGTCTCCTGCTGCCGCCACCAAATACAGTTTTTAACTGAATCTCGGTTGTTCTATTTACCTCGGGAGTCAGAGGCTGGGGTGAAAACCTGTTAGCTCGGAGAGGTCGAGGAGTAACTGACTTCCCCCTTTGAAGCCATCGCAGAAAGAGAGCGTCCTGCTCTGCCAAACTAAAAAAAGACAGCCACACTCCAAGTCCCTCCCTACTACTTCCTGGGCATCTCTAGCCATCTTCCAGACTCCCTCTGACTCTCTATGGTTACTTTATGTCAACTAGTTGCTGGCTCTGCCTCCTGACCCAAGGTTGATTTTATTTAATTAACACAAATTCAGACTCTGGGTTCACAGTGTGATTGAACATCACAAAACAGATTTCTAATTCTTCTGAGCATGAAAATTTTTCAGAGTCAGAAGGAGCTGTCACTGGCCCAGTGAAGCCGTCAGCTCTCTGGGGTCTGCAAAGGAAAGGGCTAGCTATCCGCACAGAGCAGAAGTGCAAGCTAGCCTTTTCCTCCGGATAAAATCCTCTGTGCTTAGAGAGATACACAGGTGAGAAACAGAATAGAGTGGTAGTGAGCTAACTAATAACAAAGAAGTTAAACCCCACAGGGGAAACTCCACCAGCAGCGAGAATCCGCAGGTTCAAAAGCCCCCATAGGAGAGGGCTGTGGAGATTGCTCAGTGGAAATTTCACAGAAGTGCCTGCTGTGCCAGTGGGAGGACCTGAGTTTGACTTACCAGAACCCACAAAAAGCCAAGCACAATAGCATATGCCGGTAATCTTGGGACTACCCCTGTGTTGAGCTGGGAGAATCCCTGAGCTCGTGAGCCTGCTAGATTGCCATATGCAGTGGCAAGCAAGAGACCCTGTCAGAGACAAGATGGAAGTTGAGAATTGACACTGGAGGTTGACCTGTAAACTCCACACATATACCATGGCATGTGTACACCTGTACTCATACACAGAGTGTGCGCGCGCGCACACACACACACACATACACACACTACACAAATACAAAACAACAAAATATGTTAAGAGAGCCAGGTATGGGGGGACACAACTGTAATCTCAGAACTTGAGAGGTAGAGACAGGAAGATCATGAGTTCAAAGTCATCCTCAGCTACATAGTGAGTTTAAGGCCAGCCTGGGCTACTTGAAACCCTGTCTCAAAACAAAACTAGCAGCAACAGCAGACAGACAGACAGATAAAAAATTTTTCTCTCAATACCTTGAAATAATAAATTATCCAAATAATAATGAAGTTAGCATGTTTGATATGACTAAAGAGATTTTTTTTAAGAATCAAAAGCAACAAAGCTACATAAGAGATTATCAGGGGAAGAAAACAAAGAACATTCTAGAAGTTAAAATTTTAGTTATTGAAGTTGACTCAGTGTACATTCTCCTGGCCAGAAGGAGGGCTCGTTGAGGTCAGGTGATCATGGGGCACTGGTCCAAGTTTGATTCAGAGCTGATGCTAATCCATTCTTCCAAGGACTTACCCCATGGTGGTTGCTTTCACAACTTTATTGGGATGTAGACATGTAGCCATTGGCAGACTCACTCTGCTTCCCTGATCTGTCCAAGTTAACACCCATTTTGGTAAGAAAGGCTCAGCCCCAGAGAGAAAAAGGAAGCAAGCAAGCAAAGCAATTCAGTGTCCAGGTTGATCAGATTAATATGGCTGAAGAGAGAATTAGTGATTTAGAAGCTCTGTGGGGTGGTGAGTTGGGAGCAGTAATGGAGGACATGATGGGATGTCTCCTAGACAGACTCTTACAGTAGTCCATGTTCCTGGCATTTGTGCTGCCTAGGGGGAGGGATTGATGGGACCAGGTAGCCACCATCCATCACAAGGAATGCTTAGCCCTGAGCGGCTCAGGTAGAACCTATTCCCTACAGTGTACCAGGTCTAGCTATACCTCAGACAGAGCCTGGTCCAGTCAGCAGTGGCTAGGTCATCTACCATAAATGATGCGTATGTCTACATAGGAAGGCTTAAGACCCAGTTGTCTCAGAATAGAGCCATGGGCATGGCCAAGTTCCGGGTCTTTCCTTCGTCTTCACCCCGACCCTCTGGGTTCTCCGAGCAGGTACTAGGTACTCCATGAGATGGAGACATTAGATCAGACTGTCTAGAGAAGCCAGTGTCTCAGACCCAGGCCCACTTCCACCTTGTCTCTGTTGGCTCTGCCTGCCTGCCCAGCCTGGAGCTAGTGTATTTCCATAGCTCTGCCCCGCGTACAGCCTGGTGAGTGATAAGGAAACAGGTACCGAGGAACAAGATGGGTGGGGAGGCTTTTCCCCCTAGGAGGCACCCTCTCCCAGGAATAAAGTGGCTCACCATGGCTGCCATGGAGAGAAAGCAAGGAACTTGGAGTCACTGGGTCCCCAAAATTCCAGGCACATTGGGCGTCAAAGTAAAGACAGCCTCAGTAAGTGCAGTTGAGGGCAGGTGGCAAGTGTGTATTTACTTGCTGGGTTCCCAACTGCAACATCTTAGGATGTCTGGCCCCGAGGCTAGTTCCTGGCCGGCTGAAGCCCATCCAACAGGTGCTGTTGGTTGCATCAGGCTCTTAGAAGATAAGCCATGGCTTTGGGACCCAGGGTCAGCAGGATTGGGGGAAAGAACTAGAAGGAGCAAGAGCCTTTGGAGCCAAGAAGTCTTTCCAGAGCCCTGTACCTATCCACGAGGCCTGAAGGGACAGGCAGAGCAACACAGGCTGGTCCCTGAAGGGCAGTGAGGAGGCAGCATTGTGATTATTTTCATTATACATATGTATGAGCTACTACATGATAATTCATGCATGCACACCCTGTGTGATGATTAAATCAGAGCTGCTAGCATTTCCATCTCTTTAAGCATTTTATCTGTAAATTTTGATTAACATAAAGTAATTGTACATATTTATGAGAGACAGTTGAGGTTTCAGTGTGTGTTCAGAATGTGCATACATCAAACCAGGTCATTAATGTACCCACTTCCTTGTCACTGCTCATGTTAAGCTCTTTGGAGACAGTCTCTAGGCATTCAGAAATACATGAGAAGTTATTGCGAGCTATAGCCCCTGACCTGGGCACCCAAAAAGGCAGCGAGGGCAAGTTCTTTCTCATGTGGAAGCTTTAAAAAGCCCGCCTTGAGGCTGGGGTGTAGAGCATTAGTGAAGCATTAGTTTGCCACACAAGCTTGAGGACCCGAGTTTGATCCCCAGCACTCATAAAAAACAGCAAGTGGGGGCCTGTGCTTGTAAGCCCAGTGCTGCGGAGGCTGGAGCAGGAGGTCCCCTAGGACAGCCGGCCAGCCAGCCCGGCCTAATCCGCAAGCCCAGGTCCCTATCTCAAACAAACAAACAGAAACTAAACGACACCTGAGGTTGACCTCTGGCCTTTGCGCACAGGCGCACGCCCTGTCCTCAGCAGATGCCGAGAGCCCAGTGCTGTTTGCTTGGCATATTTGTCCTTGCTGGGGTGTCTCTTCTGAGAGGGTTTGTCAGGTGGGGGCCCCTGACAAACCCTAGCTGCAAGCACATGCTTCCTGCTTCAGTTGAGGTCTCTCCGTTGTCTTGCTGGACTCCCTGCTTCTCTTTCCAGGGATCAAGGCACAGGTCATTAGGCTGAGCTAATGGGAATCTCATGTTCTCGTCCCTGGCGCCAGCCATGGGGTCCTGGCAACTTGAAAGAGTCCTGGCGTTGTGTTTCCAGATGGGGCCCAGCCTGGGCGTGCTGGATGGATTTTCAGTCTGGTCATATACACACCCTGCGGGCAGGCTGTGGGGCAGACATGATTCCTCCTGACACTTTGTGATGGTTTCACGGACGAGGTCACCAAGAGTTCTGGTGTCTGGGGCAGTAAGTGAGAGGCATAGAAACATCCACATCCCCAACTTTGCAGAGGAATGACAGCGGAGTCCTGCCGTCAGCTAGCCAAAATGCCACCACCTCTCTATGCTGAGCTCTGCTGAAGCCCTGAGCAGGAGGAAGGTGTGGGCAGGGTCTACACAGTCTTCGGGGACATTGGCTATGACTATCAGCTGTGCATGTGTTGGAGCCACAGGGTCAGTTCCAGATGCCCGTCTTTTGTGTTACTCACCTGGCCTTGTGCCTTGGTTTCTTTCAAGTGCTTATTGACTGGCACTGGGTGAGAAGGCACACGAGTCCCAGCCAGATATTATTTATAGAGGAAGCCCACCATGCAACAGTGCAGTGATTGACAAGACAGGAGGGGACATTCTGGATGCCCACAAAAGTTATGAGTTGTGCCAGATCTAGTCTTAAAGTGTCAGAGACTGCCTGTTGGAAATGAAGCCCGGAGTGGTTCCCCAGGGTAAGCATGAGTTGCCCGGGCGAGGAAGGCTTCGAGGTGGGGAAAATGCTGGTGGAGTCCGTCTCAAACTTCCTTTACTAGGATGAGACCACCTCACAGAACATGTGTCGTGTGTCAGAGCGCTGGGCTTGCCCCTGGGGCAGGGAGCTGTGGAGAGAGCTTAGGTAGACTACAGATGTGATTGCAGTCTGTCAGTGCTCTGCTCAGAGGTCTGACCCCAGACAGGCAATGTGACAGTCGCAGGCTGTGTCTTGAAAATTAAAAGGCCAGAAAACCAACTCAGCCACGTGTGAGGGCTGGGACAAGCGTGCGTCCACAGGGCATGGCATGGCCGTTCTCCACACTCCACACACTGCCTGTCTGACTATCTTTTCTCTCTCTGGACTCCTCTGTGGAAGCCCTGAGTCTTTTGTTTTGTTTTGTTTATATCTTTGTCTTTTTGAGACCTCCTTACAACTGGCCTGGAACTTGCAGTGTAGCTGAGGATGGTCTTGAATCCTGACCCTCTCGCTTCCACCTTCTGGGTTCTGAGGTTCCAGGTGTGCACCTTCACACCCAGCTTCTGTTCCCCTTCTTTCTCCAGCTCCTCTCCTTCATTACCTGTCCTTTCTTCTGCCAATCAGTGTGGCCACTGAGGGTCACTTGTGTGCATCCTGACCGGGTTTGGCAGCAGGGTTGGCTGAGGAGGAGCAGAGTCCTCAGTTAGAGAGCCGAAGTCAGTCATGCTGGGGCCTCCTGGTGCGCTGCTCCTGATGCCTCCAGCAGCAGGGTACCATGCCCCTGCCTTCCTCCACACTCCGCTGCCTTTGCTGGCATCAGACTAAATGGAAAATAGCTCCCGTGCACATTTCCCTTGCTCCCGGCACACAGCTTGCAGCTAGGACATGGTAAGTGCTCGCCCTCTGCCTTCCCGCCACAGGAGGCAAAGCTGGAGTTAACCAGGGGACAGTGGCCGCTGCGCCTCCCTAGCACTTCACTCCTAAAATATTTATGGCAACGTAGGAAATGAAAAGCTTCTGGCATTACAGTGCCAGGCTGGTGCCCACAAGGTCAAGCAGCGTTCCTTGGACAAAGCCCCGGAGCCAAGGGCTGGGTCTGCTCTGGTTTGGGTGGGTCTGCCATCTTCTTTGCAGTGGGCGTGGGAAAGCCAACACAAAGTTTGGCTCAGGACAAAGTAATGTTATTGAATTGTGTGAATAGCTCCTAAAGGATCTTCGTAAAACCCCCACATCTGTGCCATCGCAGACGGGCTTCACCTTTACAGTGGCCTTTAAGGACTGGGCACATGAAATGAGTTTTACCCTAACAAGCTGGGTGTGATGATACACACCTGCAGTTCTAGTGCTTGGGAGGTAGAGGTGGGAAGTCCAGGAAAAGCCAGAAATCACACACACACACACACACACACACACACACACACACACACACACACACACACCCCACAGTTCTAGTTTGCTCTTTGCTACTTTAATAGACACAATGACCAAAAGCAAGCTAGGGAAAGAAAGGATATCTTTTGCTTACACTTCCTGGTCACAGTTCATCATAGCAAAGGCAGGGCAGGAACTCCAGCCAGAGCTTGAAGCAGGAACCATGGAGCAATGCTGTTTCCTAGCCTGCTCTCTACTCATGCTCAGCTAGCATTTTTACACAGCATAGGCCCGTCAGCCTGCGGATGGTGCTGCCCACAGTGGGCTGGGCCCTCTCATAGAAAATCTCAGCTGAGACAGTCTTTCACGGAGAAGGCCACAGGACAGTTCTTCAGTGGAGGCTCCCTCTTCCTGGGTAACTAAAGATTGTGTCAGGTTGATAACTAAACAAACCAGGACACACACCATTCTGTAATCTCCGACTTCATGTGACATCATTCAGCCTATAGTTCAACACTCAAAATTTGGTGATGTTATGTTCTTCAGCCTTTATCTTTTGATTTTTTGTTTGTTTGTTTTTTGGGTTTTTTGTTTGTTTGATTTGGTTTTTCAAGACAGGGTTTCTCTGTGTAACAGCTCTGGCTGTCCTGGAACTCACTTTATAGACCAGGCTGGCCTTGAACACAGAGATCCACCTGGCTCTGCCTCCCGAGGGCTGGGATTAAAAGCATGCGCCACGACAGACCAGCTATGTTTTATTTATTTATTTATTTATTTTTCTAAAACAGATCAAAGGGAATCACCCACTCTGTATCAGAGTTAGAGAAAAATCTATTCTCCATGGTATTTCCCATCTCTTCTACCATTGTGGAATCCTGTAGAGCTGTGTGTGGCCCAGGAAAATAGGACCTCAGGTTTTCACCCCACCGAAGCTGCCTGTCCTGCTGTCCCTCCCCCCCCCCATTATCTGCCATACTCAGAGAGGGGCAGGGCCACAGTCCTGGGCCCCCAGTCTGCAGCAGTGACATCCCCAAGGGATCCACATCCCTCCCACGGTGATGGGGTGATCTTCCTAGAGACATTTGAAATACAGCAACCAATGATCCCGCTCCCCAGCTCCCACACCAAAGGGGACCTAGGGCCTCTTGCAGCAGACATCCTTCCAGGGGAGGGTGAGGGAACTGGAGAATCACATTCTCATCCTTCTGTCTCTCCTGTAACAGCCAGCACAGCGCAGAAATTAATTCTGTCACAAGCAGGCTCCACATTGCTGCATCAGCTCTGAAATGTTCGTTTTAAATTTATTTATAGCTTGTCTCATTCCTCAAAGGAGTCCAGGCGTCTCTAAAAATAAAGACAATAAAACAGAAAAATATACATATTTTAAAAATCATGACCATGGGAAACATGCATTAGAATAAAATACCAATTATCACACACTTTCTGCCTGCCAAGTGTCCCCCAGAGGTGTACGGCATCACTTACCAAAGTGGCCCCTCCCGCGGGGAGGTCTCCAGCCCGCCTCATTCTGTGGCTTGTTGATCCAGCTGGAACTGTGTTTTGCCATAATGGTGCAGGGGCTGGCACCATCTTGCTGATACCCTCTTGATCCATGCCCAGGAGATGGAGTACAGGGTCAGAAGGTAGGGACCTCTCTGTTGCTCCAGCTACATGGAGCTAGATGGCTTGCTTTGCAAGCTGTATCAACCCCCAATCCAAATCCCAGCCTACCTTGGTGCTGTGAGGAGAGCCCAGCATGACAGGGAGGGCTCTTGGATTGGAGCAGGGGCTGGAAGGCGCTTCTGCCGCTGAGGCCTCCCCGTTAGTCTTCTATCTTGATGGACTGGAGGGTTTAGAGCTCTGTGGCTGGTGACGGGCAAGGGTGCAGGACCGGCTGGTGTGTTTTCCCCCTTTGCCCATTTCTCCCCAGCCAGTGATGGCTGTGCCGTATCCCATCCCAGACCCTCATACTGTGGAGGTAACCAGTAATGTTTCTACCACCAGAAAAGAAAAACCATAAAGCAGGGTGGCAGTGTTGTGTGGGTGCATCTGGAGAGCAGCCTTGCCGTTGTTGGGAAGGGCAGTTGAAACACGGCCATAGTTAGTGTCGGTATGGTTAAACGCCCTTGAGTCTCACAGAAAGGTTAGCGCTGCCCAGGGGCTTCAGCTGTAATAGGGCACGGCCTTCTCTCCTTTCAGATTAGAAACTCCCTGGAAAGATGGAGATGTCTTTCCTACCTGCTCGATAGCTCCCAGAAACTCATCTTCCTTCTCATCACACCAGGGGCTTCCTGGGAGAACAGGACTTGTCTCCTTCTTCTGGAGGGAGCCTTAAGGGCAAGGATCGTGGAAACCCTTCCGCCAGGAAGGGATTCTCTGCAGCCACACCCCCAGTGCATCTCTGCGGGAACTAGCTGCTGCAGGGTTCTTGCTGTAAGGGGACAGCCAGGCAGCTTCTGGGCATCAGAGTTTCGAAGACTTTGCTATTTAGCAGACAGGACCATATATAATGGCTAAGCCTTTGGCTACAGCCCTGCCTCCTGGTCCTTGGGCTTTAAGAGTCTGGGTGATTGCAGAACCAGCCTTTTCCCTACTGAGCCTGCCTGAGAGAATGGGAGGAGAGTGGATGAGGGCGCACTTTAAATTTAGTGTGTGTGTGTGCGTGTGTGTGTGTGTGTGTGTGTGTGTGCGCGCGCGCGCGCGCGTATGCACATGTACACACACATGCCATGGCATACATGTGGAAGCAAGCAGACAAACTGTGGGAATCTGTTTTCTCTTTTTACGCCGTGGGCTTCAGGGATGGAACTCAGGCTCTCAGGGTTGGAACTCAGGCTCTCAGGGTTGAACTCAGGCTCTCAGGGATAGAACTCAGGCTCTCAGGGATAGAACTCAGGCTCTCAGGGTTGAACTCAGGCTCTCAGGGTTGAACTCAGGCTCTCAGGGTCGGTGGTAAGTGCCATCATCCACTAAACTATCTCATCAGCCCCGAGGCTGTACTTCTAACAAATGAGGAAGGCGCCACTACTCCAGATATCAGCTACCTAACCTGAGCATGGAATCCAAGCCTTAAGTCTAAGGAGGACCCCGACTTAGGCTCTCCGTCTCCAGCGCCTTAGTCTGAAGGAGTTTGAAATCCCTCCCAAGAGCCTTAGCAGACTAGGAAGCTTCTACACCACACAGGGACATGCAGGGGCTTGAGGCAGAGGAAGAAGCAGCCTTTGGGGCCGCCTAAGACACAAGCTGCTTGCCGCTCAGCCCTGCAGCCATGCGCCAACCTTACCACGGGACTTCCTTCCCTGCTTCTTCACTGGGAGAAGAAGGGGGACAAGAAGCCCTGGGGAAGCTGGGAAGGAGCTGCCGGTGCCCTCTCTGGAGATGCACCCAGCAAGCTCGGCCTCTGCTCAGGTGCACCACCCCGGCCACCCTGGCCGCCTCCCTGTCCTCAGCTCCTTCCTCCCCTAACCTCACCCTGTGCTTCCTTCACAGTCTTCATGAACACGGCCATCCCCATTGCCGCCGTCCTCATCGTAAGTGGCCCTTCTCTTCCGCACTGGGCTGGGGAGGGACAGGTGGAGAGCCATCCAGGTCCCATCCTTTAGCACAAGGATCTCCAAAGTTGTGTCCAGGGGTGAGGGTGAACGTAGATGGACCCCTCCCTACTCCACACAGACAGGTCTGTCTCGGGTCCCGGGGATACGAGATATAACACTGAGGAATGAGACTTTCTTTCAGAAATAGCTCGTAGGGCCGGGTACGTGGCTCCGTTGGTAGAGTGCTTGTCCAGGATGCACGACGCCCTGAGCCCCAGGCCAGCCACCACATAAACCGGGCATGGTGGCATGCATATTCTGTACTCCCAGCACTTGGGAGATAGAGGCAGGAGTATCCCTTCCGAGTCACTCTTGGCTACATAATAAGTTCAAGGCCAGCCTGGGCTACACAAGACCCTGTCCCAAAAGGGGGGAGGAGGACAAGGAAGAAGAGGAAGGGGGTGGTATGGTTTATTGAACTTTAAAATGGATACTTGTCCATTGCACACACGTAAAAATGGAACACATCTTCTGTGGAGATGGCAGCAAAGTTGGGACGAAGAGTGAAAACTGAGGTAAACCCCCACGCCTTGCTCGGCGTCTTCAGGGTGTTTCTTTCTCATCCTTTTTAAGCCGACGATATGTCACGTCTACAGAAATAGGACCGGGTTGCGTACACAGTTGTATAACCTGCTTTTTTAGATGTAGGAACATACCGTGCACAGCTCCCGTATCGTGGACTGTGCACCTTTGACCAAAGTTGTGCTAGATCTGAGCTGTGGGGGCAGGTCACACGCCCTACAGCAAGGCCCCCCGCCCCTGGAGCCCGCACATCACTCCCACCTACCTCCCCTGGCATCTGACCCTGGACTGAGATCCTTTTAAAAGATACCGTTATTTCCCCTGAGGCCAGCATCCCTGACCGGCTCAGCACACAGGCTGTCAGGCCTGCTTGGGAATTCATTTCCAGTGTGATTTATTGAGCCATTCCTGGCCTGTGCCCTGGGAACTGTGCTACAGAGCCTGTCAGGTAGCTGGGGGCAGACGCGGGAGGCGACGGCTTTGTAGCAACCATTTTTGTGTTTTCACTGGACTGAGGACTCGGGAAACGAGCACCCAGAATTCCAAGTGGAACAGGAGCAGATCCAACGCCAGGGCTCCTCCCTGCTTCCTCCTGACACAGAGGGGTGGACCAGGGGAGCAGCCCCACGCCTAGCGTGAGTCCTGAATTTGCTGGGGACATTTCCATGAGGCGAGCGAGGAAGATGACTGTAACTGAAAGTTTCCTTACAGTCCGTGTCAGCTCTCCAGCTTCCTTTCCAGGGCCTTGGGGTTTCGGGGTGGGAGGGACCCACACCCCGAGTCACCCTCTCCTCCCTGTGCCTTTATCCACAGACCTTCGTGGGCCACGTCAGCTTCTTCAAAGAGTCGGACTTCTCGCCCTCGGTGGCCTTTGCCTCCCTCTCTCTCTTCCACATCCTGGTCACGCCACTGTTTCTGCTGTCTAGCGTGGTTCGGTCCACTGTCAAAGCCCTAGTGAGGTAAGAGAAGGACCCAGGCAAGGGCATTCCCAGGGCTGCCCGTCACAGGATCCCTGTGATCTGGGCCCCTTCTGAGCAGCTGTTATGGGAAAAGACTCTATGATGCTTATATAGCAATTAGCATGGCATCTGGCATAGGGTGCGTGCTCCCCAGACACTGGCTGTTGTGAACAACTGGTCTTAATCCCAACTAATCTTAACAGTAGCCAACCTTAACTGGAATGGTTTAACTAGTAAAACCCAACACCAACTCTCCTACAGCCTTGTCATCCAACTGACCATCTTTAACATTAAACTTACCCAAACTAAACAAAGGCACCTCCAATCCAGACTACTACAGGTCACCTTTTTAAAAAAGTCTTAGGGACTGTGCAGTATTAGCTCGATGGTAGTGCACTTGCCTAGTATAGGCAAGCTTGGTTTCAGTCCCCATCACGGTGTGTGTGTGTGTGTGTGTGTGTGTGTGTGTAAAAGCTTGGGTGTGGTGGTGCACACCTGCAACCCCAGAACCTGGCAAGCTTGGTTTCAGTCCCCATCACGGTGTGTGTGTGTGTGTGTGTGTGTGTGTGTGTGTGTGTGTGTGTGTGTAAAAGCTTGGGTGTGGTGGTGCACACCTGCAACCCCAGAACCTGGGAAGTAGAGGCAGGAGCACCAGGAATTCAAAGCTGTCCTTAGTAATACTAGTAAGTGTGAAGGTTAACCTGAACTGTTTAAGAACCTGCTTCAAAACAAAAAATAATAATAATAACGGAGCAGTGGGTGGAGAGGTGTCGAGATGACTCTGGGTGAAGGTGCTTACTGTCAAACCTGGTGACCTGAGTTCAATCCCCAGAACCCACATGCTAGGAGACACCCACTCCTTAAAGTTGTCTATAGTCCGCATACTCCCCAATCCTACCACACATCGTAAATGAGTAAATGTGTTGTTTTAAACTCCTGATAACATTTGCTACTCAGTCCTGTGGAGTTTGCCTCTGCTCAGCCCCCCGGCAGCACAGCCTTTGTGGGGCACACTTGGGACCAGGCACCCACTAAGAGCTGTTTCCTCAGATCACACTTCCTCCTCTTCCCTCCCCGGCTTCCCCTGCAGCGTGCAAAAACTGAGTGAGTTCCTGTCCAGTGCAGAGATCCGTGAGGAGCAGTGTGCCCCCCGAGAGCCTGCACCCCAGGGCCAAGCCGGCAAGTACCAGGCAGTGGTAAGTGCCCAGCTCCCCTGCTACTCCCAACAGCTTCATCCAAGTCCTGAAGCTTGTGCCCAACTGCACTGGGTCCTCACATGCCCCCAGAAGGGGTCCAGCCCAGGGGCCCTCAACTCCTAACCATCCACAGCCCCTCAAGGTTGTGAACCGCAAACGCCCAGCCCGGGAAGAGGTTCGCGACCTCTTGGGCCCGCTGCAGAGGCTGACCCCCAGCATGGATGGGGATGCCGACAACTTCTGTGTCCAGGTGAGTCCTCAACCCCGAATTCACCACACACCCAGCCTCAGCGCCATCTTCCAAGAGAAGCTTAACACCTCAAGACCAAGAACCTGGGTTCTGGGTCCTCTATCCACAGCCCTCCCCCGCCCCCACCTGCTGAGAGGAACCCTGAGGCCAAGGATGTTTCCACTCCACTTAGCAGGGGAACTCCCTCCTTACTCCTATTAGGGTACCTCAGACAGAGATTAGTCCCCCACTGTCCTGCCCAGGAACCCCCCCAGGGGTTAGACCTTCCTTGGGGAGGGGAGACAAGGGTCACTCCATACTGAAAACCACTTGTCTTTTGTCCTCTTCTGCACCATGGGGGATGGGCATGAAGATCATCGGAGGCTTCTTCACCTGGACCCCCGATGGAATCCCCACTCTGTCCAACATCACCATCCGTATCCCCCGAGGTATGGCCCAGCTCACTCCTCCAGATGTGCCCGCCCCCATGTCCCAAACAGAGAGGAAAAACCAAGTCAGAGTTAGCTAAATTCCTGCCCTCTGCTGCCTCGCTGGGAATTCTGAGGTCTGAATGCTAGACAGAAGTGGCCTATGCCCTCCAGGTGTCCATGGACAGAAACCGGCTACACCCGAGGTCGGAGTAAGACGGTGACACCTTGGTGTTAACCCATCTGTTGCCAGTGACATTTTCACAGGTGTCAGACCTGAGTAGTCTGGGAGTGTGTATGGAAATGGAGGTTCTGGACATGGGCGTGTTCCCATCAGCCTGGTGGCAGAGGGTCAGAGTGGGAGCCAGGCTGGCACTTTGGAGGACTACAAGGAGCTGGGCTAGCAGGGAGCAGTGCAGGGAAGAAATGGAGGATGTCAGGCTAGCAGGGAGCCCTGCAGGGAAGAAGTGGAGGATGTCGGGAAGTGGAGGAAAGACCCGGGAAGCCAGAGAAGGAAAAACTCAGGGGGCAGAGAGTGTCTTGGGCATTCTGGGTGGGGGGAGTCGGTGAGGGCCCCAGAGCCGAGTGCACCTGTCCATCGATTCTTCCGGGTGATAGTTGGCCAGCTCCACCTGGCCTCTCTCCCATCTGCTGCCCCCCATTCCCACAGGCCAGCTGACCATGATTGTGGGGCAGGTGGGCTGCGGCAAGTCCTCGCTCCTCCTCGCCACCCTGGGGGAGATGCAGAAGGTGTCGGGGGCTGTCTTCTGGAACAGGTAACGTTGGCTCCTCTCCCTGCAGCATCCCGCTCCGTGGAGGGTGCTCCATTCATCTGTGGGATGCCTCTGCGTCCAGTGGGCACTCGGCAAACGCTGCTGTTTCCCTCACATGGTCGTCATTCTCGTCCATTCAGCTCTGGTTGTGTGATTGCCAGGTTCTGTGCACAGTCCCGTGCGTGAATGATTTCCCTAAGTCCTTAGACCCATCAGAGTACTATCGCCAATTACTGTTCTCATTTTATAGACAAGACCTATTCACCCTAATTCACACAACTAGCACGAGGCAGAGCGGAGATTCGAACTCAGTTCTGCTCACTCTTAACTCTCATATTTCCTCTGTGCCAACTTTTGTGTCTGGTTTTCATCAGCAAAGCCGACTGAGCCATTCTAGGTGTGTGTGGAGGGCCCAGAGTAACCCAGACAAACACTGTTTTCCAAAGATCACTATCTTAATTAAGGAGCCAGAACCTTAGGCAGAGTCCTGCATGAATCTGTTATTTATACCCACCTGCTTCTAAAAGGCAGTGAAGTTAGCTGCTGAGAGATGAATATCAGGTGGAATCTTTAATGGGCAGGAAGGCTGAGATCTGAAGAGGGTGGAGGATGCACAGAACCTGAGCAGGGGACAGCCGCAGCCAGCCGTCCGGCACTGCCTGGCCCTGTGCCTGCCATCACCAAGGGAAAGAGGCGCCCCCAGCTGGGGTTCACAGCTCTTAATCGGATAAGGGCTGCAGCCTATTCAACAGGAGGGCCAGCTTGCCCTACAGGTCATTTTTTTTTAAAAAGGAAATTACCCAAGATGACAGGTTTTGATAAGCCTGAGCATGGAACTGCCCAGACAGAAAGACTTTGGACACTGACTGCAGGCTTCACGCTGACTGCCTTTTTTTCCAAACCGCCCCTGAACGGTGTCCCCAGCAGGAACAAGTCTCCCTGCTCGGTGTTGCCGTGGGCTGTCAGGGGAGCCGTTTGGGTTCCCTGACCGTCCTGTAAGCCTTGAAGTCCCCATGGGGACTGGATCCTGTTTGGAGCACAAGTGTTCTCCATCCCACTGCGGGTCCCTGGGCGGTCCCCTGGGAAGCGTGGGGGCTGATGTGAGTTCACTGTGCTGGCTTTGACAACAGCAGCTCCTCCAGGCTCGGGTGAGGAGCGCTAGCCTATTAGCTGTGTCTGTGACAAGTAGACAGGAGCCTCGGTGGACCGTGAGCTGAAGGAAGCCAGTGTCTGTTGGGTCCCTGCTGTGGACCAGACCCTTAGCAAGCGTGATCGCATCAAAGCCATTCAGTTCACGTCAGCGGCTTGTCATGAGGCTCAGGGAGTCTGGGTCACTTTCTCTTAGCGTGTATACCAGAGCATGACCAGAGGCTTGGCCACTGCCTCAGGATAGAGTGTGCTGGGTCCTGCTCCCGGGAAATCATTCTCTAAATTCCATGTTAGAGGCCATATGGGTCCAGTTTCTCCCTGGGTAAAGCTTTTCTAGAAGGGACTGCAGAGTTCAAACCTGGAGCTGCCCCAGGGGTTCCCTGGCCTGTGTCCCACACTGAAATGCTCTGACCCTGGTTCCGCCTCCCTTTCTTCTTCTGTCTATCCCCGCCCGCCCCCACCCCACATCATTACAGCCAGCTCCTCTGATCACCAGGGATTCCACCCGCTCCACCCCACCTCTCCTTCACCAGGCTCCAGTGCCTCTCTCCCTTCAGAAACCCTGCCCCAGCCACAGGGACCTCCACGAGGCAAGGAGCCTCTCCAGGGTGGCCAGGGCTGGGTGCCTTTCACGTACCACGCACTGACCAGGACCTTCAGTGTCTGTCGGTTCCCTCGCCCTGAGAGGTAGATACTGTTCTCCCCATTCGACAGATAGGAAACTGAAGTGAAGCAAGTTGCCCAGTTCTTGTCAAGGCAGAAGTAGAATCTTCATCCAGGTGGGCACCTGAGCTTCCACTGTGCTCTGAAAGGGTGTGAGACCTTCGGGAAGAAGTACCATCTCCTCTGATGACCCGAAAGTTAGCCGCCTCTTTACTGTCTCTCTGTCTCTCTGTTTGTCTGTCTCTCTATTTCTCTGTCTCTGTCTTTCTCTGTCTGTCTGTCTGTCTGTCTATCTGTCTGTCTCCCTTTCTCTCTCTCTCTCTCTCTCTCACACACACACACACACACACACACACACACACACAAAGCATGTGTGCAAGCACACTCCCTTCAGAGCCACGGCCTGAATCCTCAGATTTTGCACTCATCAAAACCCAGCTTCCTCAATGGATGTCCAGGCCCATTTGAGGCCTGGGGGAAGACTGAGGCGCCAAGATTCTTGTTCCTCCAGAATCCACCTTGCTGTCCTCCATGGGCTAGCTCCCTCCCAGGCATAACAGGTTAACCTGTAGCCATCCCTAGGTGGTTCTGAGAACCCATTCCGGGCTCAGTTCCAGCTCTGGCTTTTCCACACCAATACATCAGTCAATTCCACCTGTGGTGCCAGATCCTGTGCCCAGCAACAGGAATGCAGTGATAGTTCAGACTTGGCTCCTGCTTGCAAGGGAAGGCCAGAAAAATCACTGTGACACCAGAGCACCCAGACAAGGAACTCTGTGGTCCATGGGGGGAAGGCCCTTGAGAATGAGTGTGGGCTCATCTAATGGGGAAGGCAGGGGTGGAAGAGGGAGGTGTCCCGGGTGAGGTTGCTGCCCAGGCAAAGCCTTGCTGATATTGAAGAGCATGGCTCTGGGTGCCTGGAGCCCTGGGCCTGTGGATGCCGCGATGAGAGACTGATGGAGTGGATTTGACGTAGATTAGATGTACCAGGCTTGAGAAATAACAGAGCTGAACGACTGTAGAAGTGCCTGCTGCTGATAAAGGATGATGGAGTACAGGGAGGGACTAGAGGGGAGGCCAGTTAGGAGCTCGTTAAGATGGCTGTGAGGGGGGAGTCTAAACTAACTCTGTTGGCTTCTGCTGTTTATCCTGCAAAATCCCGGGTGTCCATGTCTCCATCTGGACACCTATATCAGGGCAGTGAGCTAAGAATGGGAGCTGTGTGTCGGGTGCCTCTCGATCCTGGGAGGAGATCCGAACTCATGATGCTGGACCTCGGGTCTTCAGAGAGATGATGAATAGCCAAGTGAGCCAAGAGCAAAATAGCTTTTGACCTAGAGACCTCTCCTGATAGTGCGTGCCTACAGCCAGAGGCGAGGACCTTGTCAGGACACACTTCCTTACGGGGCCAAACCCTGGTGACCGGGCTGCCAGAAAGAGTTCCAGGGGGCACTAGACAGGAAGCTGGGAGATTAGGGAGGGGCAGTGTTGAGAACACTCTGGGGAGATGGCTGTTGGTACAACTGCTCATTTATTCCTGCAAGGACCAAATGAGCTAAGTATGGCTGAGCAGGCAGGAACAGATGCTCTGGGCCAAGCTGCTCGAGTTCAGATTTGATCTGCGTGTTTTGGAAAATTCCATAAGCGTTCTGTACCAGTTTCCCCTTTTAACCCATGGGGTTGATGAGCGGATTAACCTAGCATGTAGCAAGAGCCCTATAAATATTATGATAAACATTATTGGTCAGCCGTGGGCCTCCTTGCCAAGAACAAAATTCCCATGCTGTACCCCAGCCTGTCTCCCAGGAGAGACCGTAGTGAGCTGCCTGGAGACAAGAACCACATTTTATTTTTCTCTCCAAATCCATAGTCACTTTAGTAAATGAATTCATTTACAAATGAATGAACCAGGGACAGCTTGGGACTGTGTTAATGTGTCTCTTTCCCACCAGCCTTTGTCCAAGTTGCTCCCTAACGGGAACTCGAAGCTTCTTCACCCACTTGGGGAAGGAACCAGCCCTGTGACCGCACCTTGCACTCTGTGCAGTGATCTGTATGTGTGGTTCTGGCCCCCTTAGGGTTCCATGCCGTTCCCCCAGTGCCCAGTGCAGGATCCGGGGTGCTTCTCCCTGTAATTTTAGGGGAGGGAAGTCTGGCCTTTGCCCTCAAGAAACTCCAGGTAGACAGAGCTATGTAGAAGGAGCCCCGGGATGGGCGCCGAGACTCCATCAGCCGAGGCACATCAAAGCTGGAGAGCTGTCCTGAGCAGACCTTGGTTCCGGGTCTCAGAGCCACATGACCCCCACACGTTCCTTTTCATGATTCATCAGCCTCTCCCTGGCTTTCTGACTCAATGAACTGTCAACCTGGGGATTTGCAATCTCCCTGCGTAATCGCTAAGAAGAAAACATGTTAATAAAAAGTCAATATTAGCAGATGCACTCAGGTACAATTTGTTTCCCAGGTAGTGGAAAATAAGGCCATTAGTCCCTAGCATGACTTCTAATGTCCCCAAAAAGTCATCAGGAAGTAGGCCCTAGGAAAGCACAGGGTGAGGAGAAGGTTCCCACCCCATGAGGAAGTGCAAATCTGGTTTCCCCTGACCACCTTCTCCCTACCACCTGCCGAGGCACCCTCATGTGACCTCTCAGTGTGTCTGGCTGTGCCCAATAAGGGTCCTCCTAACTCTGGGCCTTTCTGGGAACCTGCTGGTTGATTTGTGGTGTTTGGCTCAGTTGCCTGATTCCCATCCTTAGTTGTTCCCAAGTGTGCTGAGGAGAAACTGGCGCCCCAAGCCCCCCTGGGTCTCCCGGAGGTGCCGGTGGACAAGAAGCTTAGAAAGGACCAGGCCGGTTTGGGGACCAGGTGGCGTCTGTAGCTCTAACTGTGGCACTCCCTCGCTTTGTGACCTTGGGCGGGTGACATTGCCTTCCTGGAACTCAGTTTCCTCCTTTAAGGCAATGAGAAATACCCTGCCTTTTCTGTCTAAGAGATCTGGCCTTGGCACCAACTGCACAGGGGACCATGGGTGGGGTAACGCTTCAGGACAGTCACAGGCTTGCAGGAGGGAGGAACAGTGGACTGTGGAGGCTCTGAAGTCCTAACCTCAGCCTGCCTCAGTTTCTCCTCTCCCCTTCTCATTCATTGCTGGGATCTTGAATGAATGCAGAGCTGTTAGTTACTCTGCATCACCGTAGTCAGAATACCAGAGAAAACAATTTAAGCGTGGTCAACAAATTGTTTGGGCTCGTGGTTACAGCCCTTTGGATCTCTGTGAGCTTGAGGCCAGCCTGGTCTACACAGCAAGTTTCAGGTCAGCCAGGGCCATATAGTGAGTGAGACTATGCCTTTAAAACAAACAAGCAAAATCCATAGCCCTTGGCTCAGATGATTCCGGTGAGCCATACATTACGGCAGCTGGAGAAGGGTGACAGCTTCATGGCTGACACCAGGGGGTGGTGAAGAAGACAGGAATGAGGTAGCCACAGGCTCCCACCCTGGTGGCCTGCTTCCCCCAGGTAGCTCCTGCTTCCAGCTAGGTTCCTCCCAGCATCTCCAACCTCCCCAACAGTACGACCAAGCGGGGGCCAGTGTTCAGCACGTGAGCCTGCGGGGAACTTTTTATGTCCAGAACACGATGCACATTGGGCGCTTGATTACCCCTCTGCCTGCAGTTTCCACCCCCACCCCATCCCCACCCTGCCCCACCCCACCCCACCCGGCCCCCATGCCCCTCCCTCCACGGCTCTGTGCTGTGCTGATTAAGCCTCCTCACACACCCCGTCTGCACCTTCTCACTCGGTGGTAAAGAAATAGCAACTTCTCTCAGTAAAGGGGCTTCGCGTGTCACAGTCGAGGATTCAAACCCTAGGGCCGTCTTCTTCCCACCTCTTCATTCTGCCCGTCTCCTCCTGCTCCAAGCCTCTCTAAGACCCGGCCATCCCATCCTTCGGTATCTGTGACTTGATCCTTCCCACCCTCGAGGTTCAGCTTACCTAGCTTCTGTGAAACGTTGCTCGTTTCTTCTCTTCCAAATGACTTAAAAAATTACAGTTTCTACACACCTGCTGCTGAGAGCCTCTGATGCCATTTGCCCTGCAGGTGAAGGGAGGAGAATGGAAAACCCACGACCCCTGAGTTCAAGTACCGTCTGGGCATCTCAGCAAGACCTCGCCTCCCAATGAGAGTAGGGAGGGGCTGTGGCTCAGTAGTAGAGCGCTTACCTTACTTCATAAGGCCTGGACTCAGTCCCTAGCACCACCCGAAACCTGCATTTTGTAATTCCAAAAGGAGGTTCTTTAAGGGCTGGGCTTCATTAAGGGCTCAGCAGTTAAGAGTGTTTTCTGCTCTGGCAGAGGACCTGAATTCAGTTCCCAACACCCACATTGGGAGGCTCACAACTCTAGTTCCAGGGGACCCTACACCCTCTTTTACACTTCCTAGGTACCCACACACATGTACACAGACACACAAATACACATAATTAAAAATACAGTGCTAAATGTACCTGAATTAGGAAAGATGCACAAGTATGAAGATAAGAACATGGTACTATCTCATCTCCCCAAGTTTCCTGTCCTTTTCATTTTGTACATTTGTGTATCTGATAAGTAAAATATCCCCGGCAGTGGGTAGCTCTGCCCATGCAATCAATCAGATCAAGCTGAATTAAAGTCCAGGTTTTAATCTGAGCAAAGCGTTCTCGGGTGGTCTCAGGGGAGGAGGGGAAACCTCGAGGAGAAACCACGAGGCTGCTCCCGAGGAGGGGGCCTTAAATAACCTCAGGGGGAGGAGCCTCGGCTTGGGGGCTTCCTCAGGGGCGGGGTCTGGAGAGAGAGGGGAGGGGCTTCCACCTAAGCAGTGTCATATTCCTCAAGATTCTCTAGTACTTTATCTGGTGTCCTGTAACTCTCTGTCTGTCTGTCTGTCTGTCTGTCTGTCTAATTCGTCCTCCAGACTGTGAGCTTTGTGTCTTGATGCAGCCTAGCATTCAAAGCGCAGGCAAGGAGAAGCAGAGTGCATCAGAGAGAGGACAGTAAAGAGCTTGCTGAGCAGCAGTAGGAAGCTGGTGCTCTCCCTCCAGTACCCGGGAGGCTGACACGTGGGCCCCAGAGTTGCTGGACAGCCAGGCTAGCTGCCTCAGTGAGCGCCAGCTCGTGGGCGTCTCTGTCTCCAAAACCAAGGTGGAGAGGGCCTGTGGAAGTCACTCTGTGTAGACCTCTGGCCTCTAACTGCATGCACCAACTTGTGCACATGCCTGCATGAATAAGTACACACACACACACACACACACACACACACACACACACACACGCACGCACACTCCAGCAGTCAGTGAGAGAACATTTTTGCCAAATGTATTATTCTTTACTTTTTAGCTTAAAATATATACACAGAGCCTTAGTAAGGTTCCTGTTAGAAGCTTAGAGCTACATTAGAAAGAGGAAGTGAACCCATATTAGCACCCAGCTTCCCCTCTTTCTGACTCTGTCATATGGAGCCTGTTCTGTAACCCTGAGCCTCAGTATGCTCATCTGTATAATGGGGGCGGGATGCAGTTGGAGGGTGAGACCAGAGTATGAGTTCAAACTCCTTGGCACTGTGCATGGGAATGGCCACTAGCAAGAAACCTCCCTCCTCTCTCTTCCCTAATGATCAATACGCCTGTTAACAAGCTCCATTTATTACAGATCTGTCATGGGCTAAGCAGTGCGGGGGCTGGAAAAGATGCTCTTCCTGCCTTTAAATCCCACCGGGCACTCCAGGCTCGCTCAGGCGCTGATGGAGAGCAAGGCAGTCCATTAGGAGGGCTAATTGAGCAGCCGGGATCAAGATGAACCGAGTCAGGGATAGAGAGGGTGGACTGAGTCCTCAGGGACGCCATGGAGATGCAGACCACATCCTTTGCTACTCTGGAGGAAATCTCCCAAGAGAAGCTCATCTGGGCTGTGGCCACAGAGCAGGGATTTGTCAGCTCTGGTTTCTCTGTCCCATGTTAGTGATCTGTCTGTGAACTGTCAATTTCAGCAATCTGGTGGTTAGAGACGTCAGGTTAGACTGGGTTAGGAGATGGCCAGGGACCGCAAAACCCACAGGAAAGGGCAGGGACTGGTGATGACAGATGTGTCGTGGTCTCACGTAGTCTTGCCCCAGAGCAGGACAGGTACCTGTCAGGCTTTTGTCATTGTCTGGCTGTGTGACTTTGAACAAGTTACTTAGCCTCTCAGAGCCTCGATATATCTGCAAAATGGAGTTGAGAAATCAAAGCAAACTCCATGTGGTGGAAAGACAGCTCAGAAGTTAAGAGACTTGGCTGTTCTTCCAGAGGACCTAGGTTCAGTTCCCAGCACCCACATGGAGGCTCACATCTGTCCCAGTTCACATCTGTGTGTTCTGGGGGATACAACTCCCTCTTCTGACCTCGGGTTAGCGGGGATGCCCATGGTAAACAGATTTACACACAGGCTAAATACCCATATATAAAAATAAATAATAAATAAGTAACAGAATAAATCTAAAAGAAATTAAGTGCGCCTTCTCTTACAGTGCTTCTCAGTACTTACTAAAGCTCAACACACGACGGCTGTCTTCAGCACTATTAAAATAAGATAACTGGATGTGGTGGGACAGGACTACAGTACCTAGGTAGGTAGGCGGGAGCAGGGAGATCAGGAGTTCAAGGTCATCTTCAGCTACAGAGCAAATTTGAAGTCAGTCCGAGCTGCATGAGGCCCTGTCTGAAAGTACTACTAACATAGTAATTGTGATCATCAAGTCCCGCATGGATGCAGAGAAGGTGTTTTTCCCACATATGTAGGTCACAAGTGCACATTTCATTGGTGGAAGCTGCTGCTGGAAGGTTGAGAGGTGTTGAGCTGGGACAGGAGAAAGATCCCAGGAAAACTTGGCCCCAAGATCCAGATCACTGTTTTCCAAAGGCGCCTCTCACTGTGAGAGGACTCACCTCCCTGCACTGACAGATTAAAGAAAACCTCGGCTTTAAACCACCTGCCATGCACATGGACGCTTTCTCCTTTTTAAAGACAGCTGCTCCACTGATTTCTAATCTGCTCTCAGATTCTGCAGTCTGAGAAGCTCTGTATGCAGTTGGTGGCAACTGTGGAAAGTCATTCCCTCCCTGAGCTCGGTCGTCTTGGGTAAAAACCACCCCGGTGCCCAGCCGGCCTCGTGGCTGCCCCAGGTCAATGGCAGGAGCACCAGCGGAGTCTGTGCTGTGGGGAGGGTACTCAGGCGGGTGAGGAGATGGAGATGAGTCAGTTCTGCATCAAGGAAGCCACCTGGGCCCCGGCAATGGTGGGAGGTGGGAGGGGTAGGGACTGCTTCTCCCTGAAGCTCCAGTGTGATGGAAGGTGTGGGGAGTAACTGTGTTCATCTTTCTCTTTGACCCAGCAGCCTTGCAGACAGCGAGGGAGAGGACCCCAGGTATCACCTCGGGACAGGGTTGGCGTGGGTGGGGTGGTGGGGCCTGTGGGTGAGAATGCTAAGTGTGAATCCAAGGTTGTGTGGTCACATGTTCTCAGAGGCATGAGGCTAAGCCATGCAGTCTCAATGAAGGCAAAACATGGCTTGCAGAGGGGAGAAAAAAAACCTTAGACGTGACAACGCTTTGTACCCATGTAAAGGTCACGTACATGTGCAGGTATCTGTCATCTGTGGTGTCATAATACCATGGTGAGAGGAGCGTGGTGGTCCACACCTTTATCCCAGCACTCAGGAGGCAGATATAGGTGGATTGCTGTGAGTTCAGGGCCAGCCTTGTCTACACAGTGAGTTCCAGGCCAACCAGGGCTACATGGTGAGAACCTGTCTCTAAAACAAACAACAACCACAACCAAAAAAAAAAAAAAAAGTCATAATGATTGTCACTGAAGTCAATAAAAACAGTTTCTTACAGAAGAAAAAAAATTGCCTGGTTCGAAGATGCAGCTCAGCTGGTACTGTGCTTGCCTACCATGCACAAGGTCCTGGGTTCAATCCCCAGAACCACATCAACCAGGAATGGTTTTGCATACCTGTGGTCATATTGCTTAGGATGTAGAGGCAAGAAGATCAGAAGTTCAAGACCACCTACATAGGGAATTGGAGGCTAGCCTGGGCTACATGAGACCCTACTGCCAAAAGTAAACAAACAAAGTCATGTTAGCAGAGTCTAAACATAGGTGAATGTTTGCCAGGGGCCTGAGAGAGACAGAGGAAAGGGGTGTGACCACTGACCACACGAGGCTGCTTGGGGGGTGGCCATGTTCTGGAACTAGGTGGCCGTGCTGACTGTAACCTTGAGGATAAACCAGAGCCACCAGTGTGTCGGGAGCCATGGCTGGTGGTGCACTTGTATTCCCAGCACCTGGGAGATGAAGGCAGGAGAATCAGGAGTTCAAGGCCAGCCTAGAACACAATCTTTGCCCTTATTAAAAAAAAATGTAGTAAGAAACAAATAATTGGAAAAAATATTTCTTGAAAGGCTGCAGGGATATAAGAAAAAAACCAACCTTGTCTATAAGGAGTAGAGGTGGGCATCCCTGACGCTACACAGAAAATTGAGTCGTGTTAAATACGCTCAATGAAGGTCTAGACATTCCAAAAGAAATGGGTGGGTAGAATGAGACAGCACAGCCTTCTCCTTCCCACGTGGTGCAGATTCTGTCAACTGCCTGGCCCATCCTGGCTGTGGTCAGAACACTCTGCCCAGCTCCGTGCAACTCTGTAGGCTGAGGCCTTGGCTTGCTCACTGGAACCTAGATTCAAGGCTGAGGCCAAAAAGTTCACCAGGGTACTCCTCTGATCCAGGGAGTACCCCCCCCCACACACACACACATGGGTCCTCGTCCCCCTAGTCTCCCCCTTAAATGAACCAAGTACTGGGTCTCTTCACACACCGACATGGTCAGGTAGTTCGGCTTGCCAGGCTCACCATATCTAGAGCCTCGTATGTGTCTGCCGACTGGGTGCCAGGGCTTGCAGAAGCATGAGGTGGGGTCTGAAGGAGCTGGAAATCTCCCATGGGGGGCCCAGCCCATGGTAGGGGTGCTGACCAGTGTCTTTCCCTCTCTGCAGCAGCCCAGAGCGGGAGACAGCGGCTGACTCGGACGTCAGGTACCTGTGCCTGACTGGCAGGCTTCCTCAAAGGGTCCCGGAGCTGTGGAGCCATCGAGCCCTGGGAGCAGCTGCAGGTCTCAGGAAGAGCTCTGTGCTCCGCTGTGGCCTGGAGTCGCCATACCTCTGTATCTCACACTTGTTCATTCTCAGCAGCTTCTGGGGTGAAGGGGTGGGAAGGAGGGGCTTTGGAACTACACCACACTGAGTGTGATTGCCTCAGCTCTGGTTCTGTTAAAATGTCCTCCCTGTGGGGTCCCACCGCTGCTGAGGGGGTAAGGGAGCTGGGCTAAGGAATTGCTTGGTTTGGTGGCACTTGGGGATCCTCCCTGCCTCAGGGTTGAGGTGGGGCTGGTGAAGGCTGGGGTCGGGGGATGAGAGAGTCCTGGGTACATAGCCACCTGAGGCTTGGACTCTAGGGCTTCTGCTAGGCCTCAGAATACTGCTTGGTGTCCAGATGTAACCATGCCCGCAGGGGGTTTATCGGGTCTCTTCCGACCTAGGAGATTTTCCTGTGTCATGGGGGCCCTCCCGCATTCTCCTTTCTAAATGAGCCAAGTCCTGGGTCTCCTCATACACCCATGTGGTCACACAGTAAAATTCCCAAGTCTGGCTGTACCCAGACCCTTGTGTGTGCCTTCAGACTGGGTCCCTGAGATTAGAAGCACAGAGTGGGGTTAGAAGGAACTAGAAATCTTTTTTTTTTTTGGGGGGGGGGGGGCTTGAGACCATCATAGAGAACATGACTTATGTTACACAATACCCATCACAGCTTTCTGTCATGTGACCTGACTATCTCGGTACATCCATCCCTTGGTCCCAGCCAACCCATTGATTGGCCTGAGAGTTGCTCTGAGAATGAGCCCCAGGGAGGAGCCTCACCCTCACCACCAGTCTGTTCTAGGAGCAGAGGCCCCGTGGCCTACGCATCACAGAAACCATGGCTGCTAAATGCCACTGTGGAGGAGAACATCACCTTCGAGAGTCCCTTCAATAAGCAGCGGTAATCACCTCTGGGAGAGACACTGGGGAGGGGTAGGTGTGGTCCTGGCCCTTGTGGACATCCTGGAGTCCAGCCAGTACCATCTAGTCCATCTGGAAAGGATCCAGATGTGCCTGGGTTCCAGCAGTCTCTTCCTGTGTGTGAGAGGAGGGTGAGGGGAGAGGGGGTGGTCTAGGCATGGTTAACCTTCTTGCAGTTCCCCACTACCAGGTCCAGTCGTCCCCACCCACACACACACACATACCACAACGCTCCTTGATGACAGTCATCGCCAGCATCCACTGAGCACTTGGCAGTTCCTCGGAACGGTGCCAGGCTCTTCATGCCTGTGCTTGTCACTGTCTCAGCAAGACTCTTATGCCCATTTTATGGATGAGAGAAGAGGCAAAGTTCTGGAGCGTAAATAACTTACCCGAGGGCAGCCAGTAAATTACTGAAATGGGTGTCAGATCCAAAGCTGCCTAAGGACATGTGTCACCAAGAAACTCTAAAGTCTCCATGGATGCTGGCTGGCACCTGGTCAGGCTAAGAGCTGGCCAGAAAAGAGAAGAGCGGGCTAGGCAAATATTTGATCGGCCATCATCATTACCCCCTCCAAACACTCAGCTGTGGTTTCCCCAGATGGCGCCCCAGCATGAGCTCCGGCTGCAGCATTTCCCACTGCTCGGGGACCATAAGCCCCCCTCTCTTCCCTCACTCAGCCTATTTGCTCCCACACAGCTTCATCCTGCAAATATTTGACTTGCCCCAGGCTGTGTGAGCGCTGACCTTAGCTTTTTCATGCTCCCATGGTGTTTGCTTGCACAAGGCAGGAAGTGCATTAAAGCCATCGCTCACTGGGGTCCTGCAAACCCACAGACTAACGACCGTACGAGGACTGAGGCCCCACTCTGATCAGGCTGGCAAGCTGACCCCCTGCCCTTACTCTCCAGGTACAAGATGGTCATCGAAGCCTGCTCCCTGCAGCCGGACATAGACATCCTGCCCCACGGAGACCAGACTCAGATTGGGGAACGGGTTAGTGGCAGCCCCCAGCCCTGCTCGTGTTTACCCGTGTTCCCACTGTCCCCTGAGGTCCTTCTTAGGAAGAATGAATGAGGAAACTGGACAAAGGAAAGGGCTGAGAGCTTCCAGTAGTGTGAAATTGTGATGACCATTGTCCTGAATTGTGTGACGTCTCCTGGTGAGACATAAAGAAATCTCTGTTCACACCAGATAGGGCACCAACCACAGGTCAAAAACCAGTTCCATCCAAGCCTGTCTTAGCGAGCCTGTGAGACTATTGGAGTGAATTAAGGAAGTATGAGTGGCTCAAAGGCAGCTGTACCACCCAAGCCCACTCCAGCATGGGTGATAACCCACAAAAGCTGCTCTCCTGCAGCATCCTGCACAACCTGCACAACTTACTGCAGTGCGGCCAGTTGAGTCTCTCCTCTGTAGCAATTGCTTCTGCTGTTACAGCCTTGGGTCTTGTAAGTTTCAGGAGCTTTCTGAACCTTGTGAGTCTTCCTTACTTCCTGAATACCATAAGGTTCCTTAGTTCCCTGAGTCTTAAAAGTCTCCTTTCTCCATCCAGGAGAGAATGCTTCAGTTTGGAGGGATATTTACACAGCACCCTGGCTGATGGGAGAGGTCAGCCATCCCAATCTGGGGGTGACTCCATCTCCTCATAGAGCCCCGAGCGCACAGTGGGAGCCTGAAGGGCTGAGGGCATGATCTTCTCCTCTCCTTTGACGGCAGGGTATCAACTTGTCTGGTGGTCAGCGTCAGCGGATCAGTGTGGCCCGGGCACTCTACCAGCACACCAATGTTGTCTTCCTGGTGAGTGTTCCAGCTGATGTTTCCCTTGGGCCCTCGCCTCTGACTGCCTGGTTCCCTGACACTCATCATCATCATCGTCATCAAACAACCTCCCTAACCAGGAACAAACCTCTCCTGCTAGAGATACAAACCTTTATCTTACTTACAAAGAAACTGAGGCAGGCAAGAACAGTGCTGATGACCCATTATGGACTTCCCATTGAGCCTTCCAGTCACTTTGAGAGGAGGCAAGCTGTGGTTAGAGACTACCTCTCTAAAGGACAAAGGGGCAGCCCCAACTGTCAGCATATAAACACACAGAGTATGTGACACCACTTCCCAGCCTGTGCTCAGGTTAGACGCGGCTCGTTAATTACTGAGCTGTTTCTCTGGGGGACTCAAGTTGGCCTCAGACCCTCCTCTACAGAGCACTGTAGCCATCAAACCCGAGATAAAACGTGTCCACCTCATGCTGAGCTCTGTGTCCTGTGCCTTGGTTGATACCGAAGGACCTTAAGACCCAGCCCTTGACCTTGAAGATTTGAAGTTTGATTAGGGAGACACTACATACATGCAGGAAATATAGCTGTTTCAGGGCTAAGCTGTATGACCCAGACCATGAGACATCTGTGATGGAGAGCGTGATCATCAGGGAGGGCTTCCTGGAAGAGAGCCTTGAGTCAATTAAACAAAATGGAAATGGGCCATTTAGATAAAGACAAGCAACCTCGGGTCTCTGGTCCTGGCTTTATTCTGTCCCCCGAGCCCTGAACACACACAGCTCTCCTCACCAGTGATGCTTCATGTGTAAGTCTTAGACCTGACACACACTCAGCAATTTAGGAAGTTCTAGGTCATCCAAGGTGTCACCTGATATTTAAACAGCCGTGAATAAGAGCTCAGTGGCTACTTCCCTCCATTCACTAAGTTCATTGGTAACAGGCACAGGCTCGGGGTATGAGGTCCTGGGGGCCTTGCAGGCAGGGGTGTACAGATGATCAGATCTGGCTTTGCACAGGGTTTTCCATGGGACAGAGAGGATGGGACACAGGAGTTAATGGGGGCACGACACAGAAAGCCTCGTGCTTGGGTGAGTGGTGGGTGGGTGGAAAGCAGTTCACCACACAGAAGGCAGAACAGCGTGTCACACAGAAGGAACAGCTCGGGCAAAGCCTAGGATGACAGCGTCATCCTGGAATGGAGGGAGCTTGGGAAGGACAGGTGAGAAATGGAGCTAAAAAGGGCGGCTGAGCAGACTGGAGAGGCCTGGAGCACTGTACTGAGGAGTCCAGGCTTTGTAGGAGATGGGTAGTCATGGATGGGCTCGGGGCCAGAAGTGAACTGATAAGGTCTGTTTAAGGGTGGTAGGTAAGACATTTGAGCCCCAGAGAAGTTAGGTGGGCAGTCCAAGGCCACAAAGCTAACTGGTGTCAGTCCCTGGATCAGCTTTGATAGAACTCTGGAGACTTCTGCTCACCTCCACCTACTCCCCCCACACCTTCTCTATCATCTTTCTCAGGATGACCCTTTCTCAGCTTTGGATATCCATCTGAGTGACCACCTGATGCAGGCCGGCATCCTTGAGCTGCTCCGGGATGACAAGAGGACAGTGGTCCTGGTGACGCACAAGCTACAGTACCTACCTCATGCAGACTGGGTAGGGACCGCAAGGGAACAGGCCGTGGAGTGGTGTCTGTGTGTGTGCACGTGCGTGCATGAGTACGTGCATGCGTGTGTGTGATCTTCAACAGGATCAGTCATGTGACCCAGCAGCAATGGCTGATGGCCACAGAGCACAAGACACCAGCCCTGGGTGGTTTGGTGTAGGCTAGGAAATACTTATAGTCCAGAAACTTGGTGTCCCCTGGGCCTGCAGACATTCCCTGCCTGGCTTGGTTCCCTTCTGGTGTACCCTAGGCTAGCCTTGCCCAGCCAGCTCCCCTTGGCTGCGGATGCTCCTGTTTAGATGGGAGAGCCGATTCCCCAGGCCGTTGGCCCTCAGGGATGAGCTGAGTGGAGCCTCAGTCAGATGCAGAGGGAAGAGTGGCCGTTGTCCTGCAGACCACCACTCCACAGAACATGGTGTTGGGAACCCCATGCTGACTGACCTCCTCACCCCGTTCCTCAATAGGTAGGACATAGTTACTCTCCATCTCACTGGGAGTCACTTAATGGTAAGATAAAGATAAAGACCACCTGCCTACTCCTATAGCAAAATTTTCCTGGACAGCAGCCACAATCTGAGACCCTCTCTGAGCTTCAAGTTTGAGCCATTATATAGGCCTGTTAATTAATTTCTCTCTAAATAAACCTTCCTTGTGGAATGAGAGCCTCCTCCACTATGAAAAAGACACACACACAAAAAAAAGTCTGAAAGCTATTAAAACAGGCAAAACGGCTTCAGAAAGCAACATGATGTGGTTGAGAACAATCCTGAGTCTGGGAAGGCAGACATGGAGGTGCCTGTTCCTTGAGGTACCTGTGCACAGGACCCCAGTATGGGATGGGTGCCAGTCAAAGCTGGCTCTACTTAATGGTGCCGTTGGGTGCTTCAAATACAGAGTTTGCTGGACTCCAAAAGGGCACAGCCACACCTACTTAGGTTAACAAGCATGCTACTACACGATCGATAGAACCTGCCACCAGGAGCAGCTCAGGATAGCATACAGTTGGCCTGCTCAGCATCTGGAAACTGAGGCTGGTGGGGTCCTGTGGGTACCCTGCCAATCCTGGCCACGGTACACTCATTAGCTCCGCAAAGGCACCCTCTGAGAAAGACGTTTGATATGGGCGGGTTACTAGACTGCACAGTGCGGTGGATCAAGGTGGTCATCCCTCAGTCTCAGACTCCTCTAAGCTAGCCAAACCAATTTTGTGGCTGCCTTGGCAGATCATTGCTATGAAGGACGGCACCATTCAGAGGGAGGGGACACTCAAGGACTTCCAGAGGTCTGAGTGCCAGCTCTTTGAGCATTGGAAGACCCTCATGAACCGGCAAGACCAGGAGCTGGAGAAGGTGAGAATCGGAGGGGGGGGGGCAGGCAGCCGTCCCTAGATAGGTTGACTAGACTCTGAACTCACAGGTGAGACAGGCCTGCCTGTCCTCACCACCCCCAGAAAGTCTCCAAAAGGACAGGTGTAGGGTTGTTTTGAACTTGCTCTACCAGGGCAGAGCTGTCACCTGTGCGGGGACCCAGGACAGAATCAGCTGTGCACAGATGATCAGATGCATTTAGCTGAAAGGCTCCAGAAAACCAACTCAGACTAAACAAAAGAAAAGGTGGGGCTGGTAAGGAATCGTTGGTTCATGAAACCAGAAGGTCCCAGGAGAGCTGTGGCTTCACTCGTCACTGCACTGCCACCAGGATCCTGTTTCCGTCTCTGCCCACTGCTCTCCAGTCAGCCCCAACCTCACAGCAGCATCGCCGTATCAGCAGCCCTGGGCTTCCCTTCTCGTTCATCCAGTCCTGGGCTCGCCCCGATTGGCTCAGTACAGCAGGGTTGGCGGAATGGGAGGGTTAGCCAGGCCAGGGTCAAGTGTCCACCTGAGTTGCTTGCATCCCAGAGGCCAAGAACGGGAGAATCAGGTGTGGTGGTGTGCACCTGTAATCCTAGACTGGGGAGGATGAAGCAGGGAGATGGAGAGTTCAGGGCTGCTGTAGGCTACATAGACTTCTTCACACACACACACACACACACACACACACACACACACGCACGCACGCACACGCACACACAATATCCCCCTCTGAGATAGCGGGGTACTGTTGGTTAATAAAGAGAATAAATTAATTCTGGCAAGATGAGCATGTGTGCGTTTGTCCCCTCCCCGGGGTAGAGACAACCTGTAAGCCAGTCACCGCTAGAGTAGTTGCTCCCGACCTCTCCTTCCCCACGAGCACTCCCTGGAGACACTGGCCAGGCTCCGTCTGTCTTTCAGGAGACAGTCATGGAGAGGAAAGCCTCGGAGCCATCTCAGGGCCTGCCCCGTGCCATGTCCTCCAAAGATGGCTTTCTACTGGATGAGGAAGAGGAGGAAGGTATGGACCACCAGCCTGGGAGTGCAGTTAACACCCACAATGAGTTACTTCCTTTTTGCTGTGTCAAAATCCCTGACAAGAAGCAGCCTTGGAAAGGTTTGTTGAGGCTTGCAGGTCTAGAGCTGTAGTCCGTCACGGCGAGAAAGGCGTGGAGACAGGAGTGAGGCCGACGGCCACATCGTGTCCACAGTCAGGAAGCAGAAAGCCGAGAATGTTCAGCTCGTTCTCTCCTTTTTATTCAGTTTAGGATTGCAGCTCATGGAATGGCACCGCACACAGTGGGCAGGTCTTCCCACCTCCGTTAACCCATTGTAGATAGTCCTCCCAGTTTGCCAAGCGGCTGGTCTTACTGACGATTCTGGTTGACGGTATTAACCGTCACACACAGAGAGACTGAAGCCCAGGGTTCTAGGCATGGTGGGGTGGTGTGCTTTGATTAAGCATCCTTCTTTCTCTACGTGCTTTCCCACCTCTCAGTGGGAATAAGCTGTCCCCTGGTTCACCTGCAGAGGGTTGTGATCTGGGAAGCTACAGGGTGGGTTCTCTCGACCTACAGAGGAGGCGGCCGAGAGCGAGGAAGACGACAACTTATCATCGGTGCTGCATCAGCGAGCGAAGATCCCGTGGCGAGCCTGCACCAAGTATTTGTCCTCGGCTGGCATTCTGCTCCTGTCCCTGCTCGTCTTCTCCCAGCTCTTCAAGCACATGGTCTTGGTGGCCATCGATTATTGGCTGGCCAAGTGGACTGACAGCGCCCTGGTCCTGAGCCCTGCTGCCAGGAACTGTTCCCTCAGCCAGGTAGGACCGCAGCCGCCAGCAGGGCTGACAGGGAGGAGGAGGAGGGAGGGCGGAGCCCACATACAGCCCCGGGACCCTCTCACTCTCCCCCCACTTAGGAATGTGCCCTGGACCAATCTGTCTATGCCATGGTCTTCACCGTGCTGTGCAGCCTGGGCATCGTGCTGTGCCTTGTCACCTCTGTCACTGTGGAGTGGACGGGACTGAAGGTGGCCAAGAGACTACACCGCAGCCTGCTCAACCGCATCATCCTGGCCCCTATGAGGTACACCAGACTACGCCAGGGCAGGTCACTATCCAAAATCCCCCATCTGCAAGATGAGCACAGGTGACCTCTGTCACAGGCTTGTGGGGTCAGTGTGTGTAGAAGTGTCCTTATGAACGAAGCAGGGAGAATTGACATTTAATCAGCTGACCCTGTGAGTATTTTAAGTGATTGGCTCACCCGATGGTCACATCAGCCTTCCACATGAGCATCTGCAGGTTTCGGGTAAAGGTTAATTCCCTTCCCTAGGTGGTGTAATCTGTCCATCTCAGCCCACAGGCTCCTCAGTCTCTCCCCGCCCCCCGCAGCCTGCATTTTCTAGCACTGGGAGCAGGATTAGATGTTCAAATTGCCCTAATGAGATGGAGCGGAACCCTAAACGCGGCAGGTGTTGAGATGACATCACACCTGATTGGCCGGCACCGCGTGGGCGGAGTGGTTACCTGGTCTCATGGCTTCCGGAGCTCCGGTACCCTCCTTCCTAGCTGCCCCTGCCTGGCTACACTTGCACTCCCGGCTCTGCCTGTCTGGGGCCTGTGGACGTGGCAGCCTTGTGGGCTTATCCTCTGTTCGCCCCCAGTCGGAAGTTTAGAAGCTCCCTGGTTGGGTTGGGCCAACTCTAGGTCACAGCCAGAGTGCTGACAGCCAGCGTAGCCTCTCACCGCCAGCCAGCTGACAGGCTGTCCCCAGGGACCTCTTCTCCTGGGAGAGGACTCTGTGTCCCGAGGGAACGGTGGCCAAGTGAGTCAGGCCGAGGAGGGTATCAGCGATCACCTGTAGGTGAGGGAGGCGAAATAAAAGCCAACACCATTTTGAGAAGCTGTAGGAATTCTCAAGGACAGAAGCCAGATATTTGCAGACCCACAAAGGCAACTGCTCCTAGGAAACCAGACCCACAGAAGGTTCTAGAGACATTTCAGTCAAATAGCTGCCCTCGTCCCATGAACAAACTAAATCCACAAATAATGGTTCTGCTTGTCTCTTAGGTTCTTTGAGACCACACCCCTGGGGAGTATCCTCAACAGATTTTCATCTGACTGTAACACCATTGACCAGGTACTGACTGTGCATGCTTTCTCTGGGACCCGGGGAGGCTTTTCCTCTCAGATGCTGGCCTCTGCACAGATGATCAGAGCCCAGTGTCCCTGTGTGGGGAGCCCAGTGTCCCTATCTGACGGACACTGCCCCGGGGTCTGGGGCCTCCCTGGAGAGCTTCGTAAGTCTGAAGGGAAACCAGGTCTTTCTGGCTTCCATTCAGGATTCCCCTAGCTCATTCAGAAAGGTTCCAGGATATTCTCAGTATTCACTCGGGTCAGACTATCTCCTTTGTTGACTTATCTCACTGGATGGTGAGAACGCAGAGTCTTGAGTGCTGCTCTCAGAGAGCTTGCAAGGGTAGCTGGACAGATACACTATGAGCCCGCAACCAAATCAGAGACAGACATGGCGGCACACCGTTTAATACAGAAATGTCCCCGCTGTCCCCCGCCTCCGCAGCACATCCCATCCACGCTGGAGTGTCTGAGCCGGTCCACCCTGCTCTGTGTCTCTGCCCTGGCTGTCATCTCCTACGTCACGCCCGTGTTCCTCGTGGCCCTCTTACCTCTGGCTGTCGTATGCTACTTCATCCAGAAGTACTTCCGAGTGGCATCCAGGTGACAGCAGCATTCCTAGTCTGGCGGGGGGAGGTGTGGGGACAGGGACAGGAGGTCCTTTACGGTGGCGGTTTGGGACCCTCGCCAGAACCATCATCATAAAAGTGATAGAGACGTGTTTTCCCAGAGTCGGAAACAGAAATAGCCAATAGGAATGGAGGAAATACCTCTCCTAGCATACCATCTGTCAGCATACGCTCCGCAGTTCGTATCTCAATTGTTTCCCTGGGAGATGTGGTCAGGAATGGAATTGCTGGGGCCGGGTAAATGCACATTTATGCTCTTCATTCATTTGTCCCAAATGCTCCCCGTGAGAACCGTGCGGTCCCAGGGGCCATGCTGACTTAGAAATCAGGCTGGTCTCTGATGGGGGACCTGTGATGGGCTGGGGCTCTTGCAGGCACTCTCATGGGTCACATCAGCCCTTGTGAGGTTAGGACACACCACACACATACACACGCCCATCTTTCTTACTCAGAGTATTCTAGAATATCTCTAGAGAGTTCTTCCTCAGAGTGATTCTGTTAAACTCATTGATTCAAAAAATTAGAATGAAAACTGAAAAGGCCCTCTAGGCCACAATTACTCACACTGCCGATTACAACCATCATTGAATCAATATCCTGATTCATAATTAGCGTGTTAAAAACAGTGAGGTAGAGCAGTGAGGTAGATTAGGAGAGAGATGATAAGAGCACCTGACTGCCATGCTCCAGGCATTGGGTTTCATTCCCAATGCCATAAAAAATGTGTAAGCATATGTATGTATACGTGTTTGCAGACACATTCATGCATATGTCTATGTGCATTCTGTTTTGAACTATAACATAATTATCAGACAATATTTATAACATCTCTGTGAATCCTTTGCTTTGGTCATGTAAGCATGTATACTTACTTGTGATACAAGGTGTACTTTTTTTACTTCAGGCAATGTTCATAAAAGTTAAGTACTTTTCCCAAGTGCATATCGTTGATAAGAAACAAGAGTCAAAATACTGCTTGGCAACAATAATCATTATGTTTAAATGCATTTTTTACCCTAATCACTTGCCCATAAGAATGGCTTTGTGTCTGAATGGCCCAGAACTCCTGACCACCCAGGGGGGACATTCTGCATCGGCATTAGCAAAATGACAGTGTCTCTCTAAACATCATACCGCACTGTGCATTTCAGGTGTTCCACACGCTATAGCACAAGCTGCCCCACAGAGTTCACCTCTCTGCCGAGGAAGACATGTTCGCCCCGTTCCTGATGCCTGGCTCTTGAAACAGTGTCTAGGGAAGCTGCTTCTTGGGTCCCAGCTGGCCCACCTGGCACGTGATGCCTGGCCATAGGGAGCAGGAGGCCCCTTGTTGCCATGGAGACCGCTAGCCTCCACTCCCCACCCAGGAACTAACTATTTAGATCCTTGCCCAGGATGCCCTGGGGCCTGTTGTGGTTCTTGGGAAACAAGGAATTGAGGCAGTCAAATCTGGCCTCTATTCCTTTGGCCAGCTGCCCCATATTCAGGGTGTCCACCTGTGAAGTGGAATCGGCACCTTCGCCCCCAGGTCAGTGCCCGGGTGATGGGACCTGGGCTTCGAGGGCTCTGTTGAAGCACTCTGCACGAACCTCTTTGTTGTCCACAGTAGCATGATGGGGCCATCCCACTCTCAGCAAGTGAGAAACTGAGGCTGAAAGAGACGAGGCTGCCCAGCCTGGCGGCCGTAGCTGCACCCCTGCCGAGGCTGGGTGCACACTGCCCCTCTCACCACCCACTGTCGTCCGTCACAGGGACCTGCAGCAGCTGGATGACACGACGCAGCTCCCTCTACTCTCCCACTTCGCTGAAACTGTGGAAGGACTCACCACCATCCGTGCCTTCAGGTACAAGCCCAGAGGCCCCCCAACGCAGGAGTGGGGTGGGGTTGACCTCGGGGTCACGGGTCGTGAGACTCAAGTCGAAGGACCCTACTTAGGAATGCCCAGAGCATACCCGTCTAAATCACACCTTAGGCCTTGGGCAATGTCCCTTAGCAGGAACAGGCCGTGTGGACTCCAGTGTAGAATCCCAGCCTTGCAGACAAGGCCTCTGTACGCAGGCAGGACCTGACTAAGCAGCTGGGGGCGAATCTGGCCACACTGCAAAGGCCCTCACACCTGGAGCCAGCCCCGAGGCCCTGTGTTCTGCCACCAGACACCGCGCTGAGTGCCACGTCTGTCCACGCGGCACTGTGACCCTCAGTGCTGAGCGGGATGGGGAAACTGAGACACGAGCAGTCACCTGACCTCTCCGGGAAATGCCCCCACGAAGCCCGGCTTTGAGCCCACTCACCGTCTGACACACGGAGCCCCACTGGTGCCGGACCGGTGCCAGGCACTGGAAATGTGTCCCGTGGGCTGCAGCCCCAGAGGCATTTACAGTCCCCGCAGGCCACGTGACCACTGCTCTACCAGACATGGGGGCGCAGGCTTTGGGAGCACTGAAGGAATGGGCTAGGGAAGGATCTTAGAGGAGCCGTTACCGGACTGTGACTTGGGACAGGCGAGAGTTCGCCCACCCACGGGAATTGCCTGAAAGTTCAGGGTCCCTGGCACCGCCTCGCCACACTGAGTGGTGGGAGCATCTGAGGCTCTCAGGGAACAGAGAAGACCCTTGTTCCTCACTACCAAGCAGTGGTTGGGTCTCCTGGAGCCTCTGTCCCCTCTCCCAGCCAGACCAGAGACCCCTGGCCACACAGCTTGGCCCTCATCTCGGAGCCTAACCCAGAGGGTGACAACAGGCTATTTTTAGAACAGCACAGCTGCATGACAATAACCATGTGACACTAAGCCCTGTGCCAGGAGCAACCCTAGGACTTAAGGGTCCAAGACCTTCATCTCTTCCCCTCCCAGTATGTCCAAGATCCGCCCCAGGTGGGGTGCCCCGGGCTTTTGCTCCTGAGACAAGTGGGACTGTGGGAATTCACCTCTCAGATGTCGTCTGAGGAGAGCAGAACAGAGCTGTGCCCTAGCCCAGGCTGCATTCCCTGGATACCCCCCACCCCTCACAAGCCTGCGCACAGAAGCCCCAAAGTCCTCCACAGGGCTCCAGACTCGACTCCCAGCCAAGTTGCTTCACCTTTGGGTCTAGCCTCGGCTCTAAGTTTTAAAATTGGTGTCCAGAAGCCCTTGGACTGAGCTCTGGCACCACAGACTGGCTTTAATAAGTGGACTAGACTTCTGAACAGATTCCAGCACTGTCACAGCCTCAGACCAAGGCCAGGGCACGGACTGAGCCTGTGGCCAGCCACGGACCTGCTGCCCGGTCCACACTCTGCTCATCGTGCTGAACTGATTCCTGATTTTGAACTGAAGACTTTTAATCACTGATGTATGTGCCTAATTTGCTGGCTGTAGCCCACAAGCCTACCCCGGTGGACGCTAACTAGCATAACTTCACACTGGTGGACGCTAACTAGCATAACTTCACACTGGTGGAGAGCCAAGGGCTAAACACTGCACTAACAGGCAGCCTCACAATAGCCACGTGACTTAGGTGTGGACTTAAAACCCAGGCTGCTCTGCCCTGGGCGGTGGTGTCAAGACAGCTTTTCATTGTTTGTCATCAAATAAGCACTTCTTGGGCCCACCATGCAAAAGCCAAGTCTGGAGGAAGTGACTGAGAAGCCCAGTCCAGCTCCCTCCCTCAGAGGAGGCAGGTCCGTACAGAGTGGTGCAGGCTGGGACAGGGCCAGCAGCGTTTCCACAGTGCCCTGCACTGGGCTTGCTGTGACCCAGAGGCCTGCAGGCCATGTTGAACATCAATGTCCCCGAGATGAAGAAATCTTGATTCTATTCTGATGCTCATGGGGTTTGGAGGCCAGTCTGCGTTTACACTGCTGTGGAGCTCTTTCCCAGTCCTGAGGCACAGCTGCACCTGCCTCGATTTCCCTGTCATGCACACAGGCCCTCAGACCCCCATTCACTCCTCCTCACCTTCTCTCGGCACACAAAAAAAAAAAAAAAAAAAAAAAAAAAAAAAAAAAACATGCACACACACATGCACACACACACACACACACACACACACACACACATGCACACAACATCAACATGCGCTTCCTCAAATCCTTCTCGTGCCAAGATTCACACTCACCTCAGACCTGTCACCCACCCACACATATCCACACTTGGCTGTGCAATGCACACTCCCCCACCCCTCAGAGGTGCACTTTATCATCCTCAGATGCATGTCCTCTGCCCGGAGATAATTCCAGTAGAACAAACAGTTTCGGGAGTAAACGCATGTCCAACAAGGCATGGGGGCCCCTCTGACTCTCTGAGTTTGGTTGTCAAGATGGCTCTTCATGGTCCCTTTGCTCATCATTAAACAAGTACTTCTAGGTCTGAAGGAGGTGGCCACTGGGGGAAGGGAGGAGCCAGGGAAGGTGTCTCTGAGGAGAGAGCAGTTAAGGTCAGGCCTGAGAGTTGAGAAGGGACCAGATTTGTAAAGATCAAGAGAGAAAGCTTCCAGGTGATAAAAGGAACATGAGCCAAAGCTTGGGGTGGGAGATGTTGCCATGAACCCTGACCAGGCCGAGGGGCCTGCTGCGTAGGGGCGGCAGGAGATAAAGCTGACTATGACTGGCCCCTGCCCAGGAGGAGGTGCTTCTCAATCCTGGATGCCATTGATGTTCTCTGTGATTTTGAAAGAATAAGCTGTCTACCCGTAGAGAGAAATACAGGACACCTGTTAGGGATCTGACGCGCTCCGGTGGGCCAGAAGCAGGAGAGAGGTGGACAGAGGCAGGGACCGCATGTGAGGTCCACCTAAGAGCTGGCCTGTTCGGGACTGCGGAGATCCCTCTGTAAGCGAGGAGAGTCCCCACCTGGTTCCGTCACATCTTGTTCACCCTCCAGGTATGAGGCCCGGTTCCAGCAGAAGCTTCTAGAATATACTGACTCCAACAACATCGCCTCCCTCTTCCTCACGGCAGCCAACAGGTGGCTGGAAGTCCGCATGGCAAGTGCCGTCCCACCTGGGACTGGGACTGGGGTTCTGTTAGGGATGTGGAGCTGGAACAAGGGGCAGACACAGATGAAGAGTAGAAGAGGGGTAGCTGATAGTGGGGACCCAGAGCCTTCCTGTTCTCCAGCCCTGGTGGTCCTCCCCGGCTAACCTGTATCTTCACCCCGAGTATCCCAGAGGAGTTCCGGGAACAGGGGCAGTGGAAGCGTGCAAGATGTAGACATTAAGAACAGTGGAGGTTGGGACAGGAGATGGAGCTCGCTTAGGAGCGTGCTTGCCTAAGTATGCACAAAGCCCTGGGTTCAATCCCACACCATGTTTGTACTCCCAGCACTCTGGGGATAGCGGCTGAAGGCCACAAAGTCTGAGGCCCACCTGTGTGCTGTAAGATCCTGTCAGAAGGGGGGTGGCTGGCAAGTGTGTGCCTTCAGGGGGCCATGTGACGGCACAGGTGAAGGCTCATTAGGGCCGGTGGCGAGACACGCTTCCTCAGGAAGTAAGGTGCATAGCGTAGCCTTGGAGCGAACATCGGCTCCAGGGCCTCAGTTTCCACCAGCTCCTCGTGTGTCTGCATCTGTATCTGAGATCTGTGTATCTCGGGCTGGCTGACTGCTTATCTGCCCCAAGGGGGAGGCAGAATGAGGCACCCGTGGCTTTGACCCACAACAGCCCAGGCCAGCTGCTGTCCTTCCTCAGGAGTACATTGGAGCATGCGTGGTGCTCATCGCGGCTGCCACCTCCATCTCCAACTCGCTGCACAGGGAGCTCTCTGCCGGCCTGGTGGGCCTGGGCCTCACCTATGCCTTGATGGTGAGTGGCAGTGGCCTGGGCCACCCAGGGCCCGTCTCACTGGATTGGGAGAGATGGCGGACACCGGCTCTAGGCTTGCTTGGAGGGTTGGTGGGTGGGGAGCCGTTGGCTTCGTAACCTCTCATGGCTCCAGGATGCCACTGTGCTCAGGCAGTTGGTGGGCAGCACCAGGCTTCCAGGGGCTCCTCATCCTCCTCAGAGTAAGGAGAGTCATCTGGGAGGCCAAGGGGAAGATGGCGACCACTGAGCCGCTGTGACCAGCTGGCCCCCCGTAGGTCTCCAACTACCTCAACTGGATGGTGAGGAACCTGGCGGACATGGAGATCCAGCTGGGGGCCGTGAAGCGGATCCACGCACTCCTGAAAACCGAGGCAGAGAACTATGAGGGGCTCCTGGGTGAGAGCCCGCAGAGACTATCCCCGGAGTGGGGAGGTGGCCTTTCTGGGCGTTAGAAGTGGCCTGCGCCTGGTGGCTGACCCCCAGCCTGTCCCTCAGCACCGTCGTTGATCCCCAAGAACTGGCCAGACCAAGGGAAGATCCAAATCCAGAACCTGAGCGTGCGCTATGACAGCTCCCTGAAACCTGTGCTGAAGCACGTGAATGCCCTCATCTCCCCAGGACAGAAGGTCAGCTGGGGTGGGAGCCCACGGGCCGGCAACAGTTCCCACCCTCAGGCCCCACCCACCCAGAAGGGGCTTTGTCAGGCCGCTTCCCTGCAGGGGACCGTGGCGCTCTCTGCTGCATTCATTCCCTGGAGCTCCAGGGCAGAGGTCTCCAGCAGAGAGAGAGGCTGTGCGGCACTGTCCAGCACTCTGAATCCTGTGCTCACACCCCTCCTCACAGCCCACCTCTGGCCCCCCCCTCTCCTCTGTCTTTGTCTCTCCGGCCCTCTTGGTGTCCTTTTGTTTTACGGTCATTGCCTTGGGCTGTGTCTCTGTCCCTGCCTGTCTCTTCCCCACGGGCCTTTGGTACCTGTGCACACCCCAGGGCCACAGCGCTGTGACCTCCACACCAGCACACACCCCAGGGCCACAGCGCTGTGACCTCCACTCCAGTACACACCCCAGGGCCACAGCGCTGTGACCTCCACACCAGCACACACCCCAGGGCCACAGGGCTGTGACCTCCCACACCACACACACCCCAGGGCCACAGCGCTGTGACCTCCCACACCAGCACACACCCCAGGGCCACAGCGCTGTGACCTCCACATCCAGCACACACCCCAGGGCCACAGCGCTGTGACCTCCACTCCAGCACACACCCCAGGGCCACAGCGCTGTGACCTCCACACCAGTACACACCCACCGCCCCCACACCAGCACACCCCAGGGCCACAGCGCTGTGACCTCCACCCAGCACACCCCCCCCCTGGACCTCCACCCAGCACACCCCCAGGGCCACAGCGCTGTGACCTCCACACCAGCACACACCCCAGGCCCGCGCTGTGACCTCCACACCAGCACACACCCCCCACAGCGCGTGACCTCCACACCGCCACACCCCAGGCCACAGCGCTGTGACCTCCACACCAGTACACACCCCAGGGCCACAGCGCTGTGACCTCCACACCAGTACACACCCCAGGGCCTTAGTGCTGTGACCTCCACACCAGTACACACCCCAGGGCCACAGCGCTGTGACCTCCACACCAGTACACACCCCAGGGCCACAGCGCTGTGACCTCCACTCCAGTACACACCCCAAGGCCACAGCGCTGTGACCTCCCACACCTGTGCACCCTCCCCCATGGTCACAGCACTGTGACCTGCGCCAGTACACACTCCAGGGCCACAGGGTGCATCTGCTTCTCTGCTTCCAGATTGGAATCTGCGGCCGCACAGGCAGCGGGAAGTCCTCCTTCTCCCTGGCCTTTTTCCGAATGGTGGATATGTTTGAAGGTGATTTGTGTGTTAGCTGCCACGCATGTACATATGTGCCCATAGCCACCGGGCAAGACCTCAGCCCTGGCCTCTGGTTGGGAATGTCACAGGAAACCCCGTGACCGTCATTGCGTGTCTGTATCCTCGCTGGGATCGTGTCCCAGCACCACTCCCACCCTGGTGGCACTTGACCTATGACATCATCACCACACAGGGCGCATCATCATCGACGGCATCGACATCGCCAAGCTGCCGCTGCACACACTCCGCTCTCGCCTGTCCATCATCCTACAGGACCCCGTCCTCTTCAGTGGCACCATCAGGTGAGAGCCTGCCCTCTCCGCCCAGCCCCAGGCCAGCTTTGGGCACAGATGGGAGGTTCCAGGGGAAGGTCACCTGCGCAGCCTTCTTCGTTAGGTTTGAGCGGGCGCTTGTGGGCCCCGCGCCAGCTCTTCCGAGGGCTCCACTGGCTGCCGCCTCCTCGGTGCGCCCTTCCCAGCACTAGGCTGTCGGTCACTGCGCTTCCACCGGCCCTGCCCTGTGGGTGGAGGCAGAACCCTGCTCCCTGAGGGCTCGCTCTGCCTCCCCCCAGGTTCAACCTGGACCCAGAGAAGAAATGCTCAGACAGCACCCTGTGGGAGGCTCTGGAGATCGCCCAGCTGAAGCTGGTGGTGAAGGCGCTGCCGGGAGGCCTGGGTGACTGATCCTCACACCAGATGGGTTTGGCGGGGCAGACTTCCCACCCGTAGCGAAGACGAGCCCCGAGTGTGGAGCCCCAAATCTAGCTAGAACTCAGTGACCATGTAGTCTCGCCTTTCACCATGCAGGGTTCAGAGGTCAGACAGTTTGCCTCTGGTTGCACAACTCACCTAGCTCAGAGTCTGGCACAGAGGGACATTCAGGGTCCCTGGGAGATAGATTGCAAGTCCCCCACACCACAGTGTATCTTCAGGCCTGTCCCGGGGGAGTCACAGTGGACACAGTTACAAGACAGTCATCGTACAGCCTATGGGGAAGATGCTGCTCCAGTCCAGGGTCAGTCAGCCATGGGGTAGGCATGGGGGTGCTAGACAAGCTTTGACATCACTGGTTCATCCTCTGACCCTGGCTTCACCAGGATTGCCCAGGGCCCCAGAAGTGCACAGCCCCAGGATGGCCACCGCATGTTGTATCCATGCAAATGGGAGCCCTGTTGTATCAGATCCATCCTTCCTGCACACACACTGACACAACCACACGTGGGTCATGTGCGTCTACCCACTTACAACTCACAAGGCACGGACATACTCTACTCACAGCCGGAAGTAACTCGGCCTGCCCCTCCTGTGTCTGCTTCCAGATGCCATCATCACAGAAGGCGGGGAGAATTTTAGCCAGGGCCAGAGGCAGCTGTTCTGCCTGGCCCGGGCCTTTGTGAGGAAGACGAGCATCTTCATCATGGACGAAGCAACTGCCTCCATCGACATGGCTACGGTGGGTCCTGGGACGGCAGGTCAGGGAGCAGCTGGCATAGAGTGGTCTTAAGCCTCAGGTTGGCAGTCACATCAAGGGTTGTGTGGCAAAGGCAAGTCCTGCCCTTGAGTGTTGAGAGCCCAGTCAGTCCTCTGGGACTACGGCCAGAGAGAAGCTGGGCGTAGAGCTAGGAGCTGGGGTGGATGGGAGCTGGACCCGTGTTCCCAGAACCATCCCCAGCCCCATCCACGGAGCAGATGAGCCACCACCAGCTACCTCCCTCCCCCGGACAGGAAAACATCCTCCAGAAGGTGGTGATGACGGCCTTCGCAGACCGCACGGTGGTCACCATCGCGGTAAGGGGCCATTGATAGTGTGTGGAGGAAAGCTCGCCTCTGGGACCAGCGGACTGATTCCTGTAGGCAGGAAAAGGTCCGAGGGTGCTCACGGCAGGGAGTCTAGAGGGTGCCAGGAGGGCAGAGCAGAATTTTGAGGTGTCTAGAGAGTTACACCTTACTTGCCTCATGACTTGCCCCTATTTCTCTGGATTCCAAGATACATCCTTCCCTAAAACCCTGTGGGCTAGGCTGGGGGCTGCTTCTCATTGAAAGTGGGAGCCTGGGGAGAGAGTCCATAAATCTTGAAGTCTGGAGGCGGGGGCAGAGCTAAGGCTTGTTAGATGGTAGAGGCCTTGGACCCCAGCCACCCCAGGTTGGAACCGGCACCTCAGACAGGACACAGCCGGACTGTGAAGAATGCTTTCCTGCAGATGCGGAGCCAGTCCCCAGCACTGCAGAAGTGGGGTGTGGTGGTGGCCCTGTAATCCTGGCACTCGGGAAGGGCAAGCAAAGTTAGCCTCCAGTCTGTCAGGGCTCCAAGAAAAGAGAAGTGGAGAGGGCAGAGGCGCGAATCTCCTCCAGGCTCGGCGAGCACAGGGCTCCTCGGCCTTCCTGCCACCACACTAAGCAGCCCCTCCTGCCCACCCAGCACCGTGTGCACACCATCCTAAGCGCAGACCTGGTGATGGTCCTGAAGAGGGGTGCTATCCTGGAGTTTGACAAGCCGGAGACGCTTCTCAGCCAGAAGGACAGCGTGTTCGCCTCCTTTGTCCGTGCGGACAAGTGACTTGCCGGCCCCAAAGTGCCTCCCCACACATCTCTTGCTTGCCTAGGATTTCTAACTGTAAATCACTTGTAAATAAATTAATTCTTTGCTACTGGAGGCCCTGGCTCTGTGGAAGGGGCAGCGATGCCCCGTGGGTGCAGGGAACCAGCCTGCCTTTGGAACCAAGCAAACGTGACGATGCAAAACCGTGTTCCTGACCTGTGGCGGTCAGCCCAGCTGCCGTAACAAAATGCCATAGTCTGGGTGGCTTTTCACAGCAAAAATGTATTTCTCCCTGTCCTGGAGGCTGAGAGTCAAAATCAAGGTGTTGGCTGCTTTGGTGTTTCCTGGGGCCTCCTTAGCTTTTCCCTGTGCCCTCCCCACCTCTCAGTCCCCCTCCCGCCTCTCCCCACCCCTCTGTGTTTTCCTCTAAGTCACTGGTCATATTGGATTAGCTCCCACTCACACCCTCCCTGCACCTTAATTACCTCCTCATGCGCCCTGGCCCCAAATAAATGTAGCTGGGGACTGCTTCCTATGAATTCAGGGATGGAATTCAGTCCACAGCAAGGGTGGTAATGACTCAGTGACGGCCCCATCAGACAAAGGAGCAGGTCTCCATCCAGCTGGGACTCTTTCCTGCTCACCTGGGTTATAATCGTGGCGTCTGGCACTCAGCATCTCCACTAACAGGAACTCACCATGGCTTAAACAAGAACATGAATTCACTGTGGTATGACTGACCAGAAGTGACCCCGAGGAATGCTACTCCTGGTTTCTGACATCAGGATGGTGCCTCCATTTCTGAATCCCACTTCCTTTCTCTCTGGTGACAGATGGCTGGTCGTAGCTTTAGCTTACATCCTGCCCTGGAGCAACTAGGAGGAAAATTGAGGTGTTCTTTCCCAATACTCCAATAAAATCCTAGAACCGGATCTCAGTGGCCCACCTGGTCATACCCCCACCCCCACCCAGCATTTGGCAGAGGTCTGGAATACTCCACTGGTTAGGCCTGGATCTCATTCCACTACCTCCGCCTCCCTCCTCCACCCCACAAGCACTCAGAAGTGGGAGAAGGGTGGCCCCTAAGCAGTCCCTGTACAAGTCAGCCAGGTGGTGGGCCGAAGATGCCAGGGACCAGAGACACTGGGAGACCAAAACAACAGCTTGTCCCAACCCTGTTTGTATCAGGGGACGGGAATATAACCCTCTCCACCAAGAAATGGCAGGTGCTCATTTACATCTCATTTGGCTATAATTTGTGTACTGTCTACAGTACTGTCTGCAGTATGAGACCCTGGGGTTGCAGGAGGGCCAGAGCGCCAGAAGATAAGGGAAAGTTCATCAGTCACCAGAGGGGGCCCAGCACAGCAGCCAGAGGAACCCAAGGGAGTGCTCAGCCTGGCAGGCTGCCTGGCAAAGGCAGGATTCGTGTTGGGAGTAGGAGGGAAGAAATTAGATAATCAGAAAGACAGAGGGATGGAGAGAAAGGCAGGGATCATGCAGCCAGAGTGAAGGAATGACGGGAAGTGGGTGTGCCTAGTGGTTCATGTGGGGGTGTGGAGGGGACACGGGCAGTAGGGAGGCACCGAAGACCCTTAATGTCAGGACCGTGCGTGTGGGATAGGCCTCTGGGGGAAAGGACTTGACAAGGACAGTGTTTGGGGAGATGGCTGTGAGCAATGGGGAATCAGAGTAGGATGCTGAGCCCTTTGGAGAAGACACCCAGCCTCCTCTGTCCTGGGGCAGCGACTAGCTGAGGCCATACTGACGGTCAGGGGCTGCCTTTCCAGCCCTAAGATGCCTCTGTGGGCCCAGCAGTTCCTTCCACTCTGAACTTCCAGGAAGAGACACAGGGAGGGTTAAGGGACTCTGCCCTGCCAGGGAAGGACCCCACACTCTAAGGAAGCAGCAGAAGAAGAGCATGCCCAAGGCCATCCTGGTCCAAATCCCTCCATCACGATCCAACTCAGACTTGCATCTGCACCGTGTGGACCATCTCCGGTCACTGTTATCAGAACAGACTCTCGCACATGTCAATCAAAGCCTGCCTCTGCCCTGCTCTATCCTGGTATTACCCGTGGGCCAAGCAAACCTACCAGCCATTCCTCCTTCACCCCCAGGGACTTCTGCAAAGATGTCCAAAATTCCTGGAGCCCTCCCACGGTCCTTTGATGGCTAAAAGTTGAAGTGGCCTCAGAGATTTCTTGTGTAGCTGTGTTCTTGAAGTTCTGTTCTCTGCTCAACTTGTTTTACGTTCCCTGCCTTAGGCATAACGCCCGTGACTATGGCAATGACCTCACTCACTCTTTGTAGCAGGGTCCATTCAACCTATAGGTGATGTGGAGGGAAGGAAGACAACTCTCTCTGAAAGTCCTCTACTCAGTGTGAGAATGTTCCATGGTGGCCCGGATTCCCGGTACCACGGTCACTCTAGCCCCTGCCTCAAGCCCTCACTCAAGCTACACAGGGGGTAGGGGTTTGTCTCCGAGGATCTGAGCCCCAGAGCAGGCCATCACATTGCAGGTGACCCAGCAACCTTCAGGGCCACTCTAGGGTAGCATCTGAGATGGAAACATCAACACTGTTCTTGACAATAACCTGGGCCACCCACTCTGTGCCCAAGCTAGCCCTAAAATGGCTGCTCAGGCCCAGATCCCCCCACACACACCCCAGGACTAAAAGGGAAGAAATCAGGGTGAAGCTATACAGAGTGCAAAGTGAATGCTGGCAGAACTGATCCTCTTAAAATTCAGGGGTGGCAGACAGGGCCTTGTTCTGCACCGCAATCCCAGCACTCTGGACGTGGAGGCAGGAGGATCAGAAGTTCAAGGTCATCCTCTGCTACATAGCACCTTGAAGCCACCCTGGGCTACAAGAAATCCTGTCTCAAATAGGTAAACAGACAAATAGATAGATAGATAGATAGATAGATAAATAAATAAATAAATAAATAAATAAATAAATAAATAAATAAATAAATAAATAAATAAATAAATAAATAAATAAATGTAGGGTCAAGAATAACCCTCAAATGGAAGAATCGCCGGTTGAGCAGTCCTGAGGCTAATGTTTTATCTCACCAGCCCCAGGATGTATGGTGAAACCTCTCACTGCCTGGTTTCCCTGGGAATCGAGTGCTGCGTGAGAGGCAGGCATGACCCAACTACGGACCGTCAGGGATCCAGCGGCTGCGGAGCCGGACAGAGAGAATTTCACAAAAGGAACTTCTTTCGAGCCATCCATTTGAAGAAAGCCCTGTAGCCGGGCTGAGGGTGACAGCAGGCGAGGGTGGGACGAGAGCCCTCTGTGGGCGGGGCTTATGGCCAGGCCCGCCCCAGTCGTCCGCTCGGGAGCCGATCGGGCGCCCCCTGGCGGCGGAGGCTGCCCTTGCTCCCGGGAGCCCCCCGCCCGCAGCCTCCCACCCCCACCGCGCACGGGTCGGCGCCCGAGGACCGTGGCACACACAGACACACGCCCGGGAAGCCGGCCGGGAGTGAGCACCGGAGTGGGAGGGGGCAGGGAGGTGGCCGCGGCTTGAGCAGCAGGAGCAGGTGCGGCGGCGACAGGCGGGGCGGGGACGGAGCGGCGGGGACCGCGGGGCGGGCGGCAGGGCAGCAGGGAGGCCGCGACACGGAGCCAGCGGGGCCTGGGCGGCGGGGGGCGAGGGGATCCCCAGCGCAGCCGGTTGCGGGGTGACTCGAAGGGCGCGGGATCCCAAGGAGACAGAGAGGACGAGAGCTGGAGAAGCATCCGGGAGCGGCGGGGGCGCTAGGGGGGGGGGGGGGGGGAGATCCGGGACACACCTGGAGGGGAGACTGGGTCAAGAAGTGAAGCTGGGGCTTGGAGGGGACAGGCGGGCAGAGTGGGTGAGGCCGGAGAACAGCGGGGATCGGGTGAGGGCTGGTGAGCTGGAAGACCCGGAGGTGATAAGTTCTGAGGTGGTTTGAGAAGAAAGGCTGGGCCAGGGGAAGGGAGTTGAGAGGAGGTCCAGGGGTGGAGGTAGACAGCTGAGCCGGGACCCAGGGACAGGTAGAGCGCAGGCTGGGTTGGGGGCTCAGTAAGCATTGAGCAGGTGGAGCCGGCTTCTGAGGCTCGTGTCAAGGAGAAGCAGGATCCGGCAGGGGGCAAATCAGGAGAAGGTTGGTCCAAGTTTAGGGTAGCCCGCGGAGAGAGCTCTAAGAGGGGGGGTCCCACAGAGAGGCCGTAGGCCAAGTCAGCGCAGTGCCCCCCATGGGAGAAGCCCCTTCCTGGGGCCAACGGAGCCATGCTGTCCCGAAAGGGCATTATCCCTGAGGAATATGTGCTGACCCGGCTGGCAGAGGACCCTACAGAGCCCAGGTACCGTGCTCGGGAGAGGAGGGCCCGCTTCGTGTCCAAGAAAGGCAACTGCAACGTCGCCCACAAGAACATTCGAGAGCAGGGCCGCTTCCTGCAGGATGTGTTCACCACGCTGGTGGACCTCAAGTGGCCCCACACGCTGCTCATCTTCACCATGTCCTTCCTGTGCAGCTGGCTGCTGTTCGCCATGGTCTGGTGGCTCATCGCCTTCTCCCACGGTGACCTGGCCCCCGGAGAGGGCACCGCTGTGCCCTGCGTCACGAGCATCCACTCCTTTTCATCCGCCTTCCTCTTCTCCATCGAGGTTCAGGTGACCATTGGTTTCGGTGGGCGCATGGTGACGGAAGAATGTCCCCTGGCCATCCTTATTCTCATCGTGCAGAATATCGTAGGGCTAATGATCAACGCCATCATGCTGGGCTGCATCTTCATGAAGACAGCCCAGGCCCATCGGAGGGCAGAAACCCTGATCTTCAGCAAGCATGCTGTGATCACCCTGCGCCATGGCCGCCTCTGCTTCATGCTTCGCGTGGGGGACCTCCGAAAGAGCATGATCATCAGCGCCACCATCCACATGCAGGTGGTGCGCAAGACCACCAGCCCCGAGGGTGAGGTCGTGCCTCTCCACCAGGTGGACATCCCCATGGAGAATGGCGTGGGTGGTAACAGCATCTTCCTGGTGGCCCCGCTCATCATCTACCACGTCATCGACTCCAACAGCCCTCTCTACGACCTGGCTCCTAGTGACCTGCACCACCACCAAGACCTGGAGATCATTGTCATCCTGGAAGGCGTGGTAGAAACCACGGGCATTACCACCCAGGCCCGCACCTCCTACCTAGCTGACGAGATTCTATGGGGGCAACGCTTCGTGCCCATTGTGGCCGAGGAGGACGGCCGCTATTCCGTGGACTACTCCAAATTTGGTAACACCGTTAAAGTGCCCACCCCACTCTGTACAGCTCGCCAGCTTGATGAGGACCGCAGCCTGCTGGATGCCCTGACCCTCGCCTCTGCGCGAGGGCCCCTGCGCAAGCGCAGTGTGGCTGTGGCGAAGGCCAAGCCCAAGTTTAGCATCTCTCCGGATTCCCTGCCCTGAGTTTGCGGCCCCTCAGGCCCCTACTCACTTAGGTGAGCACATGGAGAGTAAAGTATGGTATGTAGAGTGGATGGGGTGCCAGCCCCTCGGCCAGGTGAGGGTCTGGTGTGAGACGAGACCCTCCTGGCTCAACCTCCCTGCTGCTGTGTGCCTGGGGTGTTACAAGGCGCTTGTCACCATGCTATTTCTGGTCCCAGCAGGAGCCTGTACCGGGTTATTTTTGTTCCTGCTCCTCCCAGGCCCGGCTCAGGACCGGCTTTCCCCTGTCTCTTTGCCCACTGCTGGGGAGGCTAGAGAAGGTTGAGGGCTCCCAAAGCTAGTCTTGGGCCTTCGTGATCCCCCCCTGCCACAGCAGGCAGGTAACCGGGGGAAAAGCAACCCCCGAGTTGGGCGTCTACTGCTGTTTCTGGAGCCACTAAGAAATACCGGGCCAGCCTCCAGCTCTGTTCATGCTTTGTCAAAGTGATAGCTGAAGAATCCTGCCAGTCAGGGGAGGAGGTCGGTGTTAGAGCATGGGAGCCGGGGGGCCACACAGACAGGGCGGATATGTTTGCTAGGCTCCCCTCCACAGGGCAGACTTGTGCCAGAAGGGGGCAAAGCTGGAGAAAAATGACGGGGGACACGAGGTGTCCCTGTCCTTCAGCCTCGACTCCAGCCTTCTGCCTCATTTTGTCTCCACCATGGGAGGCTGGGAATTGGGGTGCTGGGCAAACACTGGGGTGCCTGGTTGAGAGGCTGAGAAGGGGCCTGTGCCTGCCATACAAAACGCACCTCAGGCAAAACTCTGCTCCTGGCTCCCCATGGGTAGCTGTGAGTCACTTTGTCTGGAGGATGTTGGTGGGTAGGGATGGCTTGTCTCAGTTGCTAGAAAAAGAAATACTGGAAAGTTCAGTGATGAGGGAAGAGAGGTCCCCGAGGCAGAGGCCCCTGGGCTTGACGTGAGCCTGGATTCTCAGAGCAGTGCCGTATGTCCTGGCCCAGAACTCCACTGCCCCGTTGTCAATAAAGCCTCCCGAATGTGACCTGAACTCTGGGCTTTTCTTGTGGGGAGGCAGTGGGCAGGATGCTGGAAAAAACAGGTCACTGCCAGCATCTGCCACCTGACGTAGCCCTGGCAGGGAGGACAGGCACGCTGGCTCTTCTCCCCTCACCTCAGGAGGACTCCATCCTTCCCCCTCAGGTTTTTCCCCCCACCAACTAACTCTCGGTCTGTCTGGCCATCTCAGCCATTTGACCTCCAGCAGACATCATAGGCGAGGGCCTGGCCTCCCTCCTGAGACTCTGCTATAAGGCCGTGGTACCCATGGGGAGGGGCAGGGAGGTCGTGGGCTCTAACTAGGGTATTGTTTGGCTCAAATCCTGGCTCCAGGCGTACGGCTCTGTGACTCAGTTGTCTCCTCCATGTTACTAGGCCCTACCTCATTGAGTTGACTCGGGAGCAGGTGAAAGCACATGTAACATGCTTCAGAAGTGCCTGGTCTATAACAAGTACTCAATAAATGTTAACTGTTGTGATTGCTGCTGAACTCACCACTCGACGGGAAAACTCACTAAACCTACTGTAAGACAAAAAAGGTGCTTTTCCACTGCCTCTGGACAGTGCGTGTCTCTGCCTGGTCTCACTCCCTGCATGGCGCCTCTCCCAGCTCACACCTGGACTGTGGGACTGGTCTCCTTGTCTCTGCCCACCTCAGTACAGTCCACCTGCTGGTCACCTACCCCACAGCCACCCATGTGGCCTGAGAAGGGTTGTGATCATTCACTACTGTGTGCAGTATTTTTTAGCTCCCTATCTCCTCATCAGGGGTGGCCTCCTCTTCTGATATCCATAAAACCCCAGGCCAGTGGTTCTCCTTGGCCATCCCTGGAGAGAGATGCCTTCTCTGCTTGATGCATGGGCCATCTTCTTGGCCTGTGTTTAAGGGTCTGCCTCCCCATCCCTAAGTTCGTGTCTCCTCGAGGTCAGTGCCAAGTCAGCATCTGGGACTGAGTGGCTGCTCCGGGAAAGAATGAATGGTGGATGGATGATCTGTGCACAGGACCACAAACAGGGCTACAGTTACAGTGATATTAAAGATGGCTGCCCCCAGGTCAGGGAGGGCCTGCCTCAGGAGGCTCCGAAGGCAGGGATCTGACCTCTAAACCACCCTCTCCTTACCCTCCTCCATTCACACACAGACCGCAGTGCTGACTTCCTCTTAGCAGAACTGGTGTTTCCAATTTAGAGAGGGAGTAAAGGTTTAAAAAGAAAAAGAAAGAAAAACCCTCAGAATCTCCTTAGGGCTGGGGGCAACGAGCCAGGGGCAGTGTTCCTTCTGGGACTCAGTTTAGCTATCCTGAAGGCCACGGGGAGGAGCTAGAGTCACTTATAAAATCTGCTGAGTAGCAAGTGTCTGGTCGGTCGGGGGAGTCCCATCCTAATAACCTTCCTCCCAACTCCCCGGTAAGCCGCCGGTGATAGCCTGAAGCCCGTAGGAATGGGGCTATGGTGCCACCTGCTGACCACAGAGAAGATCTACAAGAGCGGCTGGTCCTCTGACTTCCACTCTGAGAGTCCAAACCTTAAAATTTAGCGGTGGTGGCACACGCCTTTAATCCCCACACTCGGAAGGCAGAGCCAGGCGGATCTCTGTGAGTTCGAGACCAGCCTGGTCTACAGAGAGAGATCCAGAATAGGAATCAAAACTACACAGAGAAACCCTGTCTTGAAAAACAAAACAAAACCAGACAAACAAATTGGCTCAGAGAGGAACTAGAAAATTCAAGTCTTGAAGACATAGCCAGACTTCAAGAATTAGACAGAAAATGTGCTCAGGGAAGCTCCCAGATTTGAAAGTGGCAGCAGGACCACTCTGTTAAGCGACAGTCTCGATTATGTCCAAACTACCCATGCCATCACAGGGACCTCACTGGCCTTTGATCCGCTTGCATGGAGACCCTCTATCTCCTCTGCCTTTGGGTCTACTGTGTGCCAAGCCAAGCGGTGATAGTGCAGCCTAGGGAGGCACACATACCACCGCTCGGTCCCCAGCTCATCAAGTGGGTCACATGTCCAGAGCATCAAGTCTCGGTTGCGCAGGCGAGGGAAGCCAGGCTGCTCTCTTCCTCTTGGGGACTGTTTGTCTGAAAATGAACTGGCAAAGTATACTGGAAACCCATCCAGGCCTGACACTGGCGATTGACATCTCCAGCGGTGTCCCTTCTGAGATGACACCCAGGCTTACACAGGGCCCACTCTCCCCCCCACAGGTGGCCTCTTCCCAGGTTTGTCCTTCTCTTGGGTTCCTTCTTGACATCTTCCTGAGGAGCTTGCTGCCACCAGGGGGACGCGTCCGTGGCTCCCCACAGGTCTCAGTGTCCCCAGATTTCCAGGGCCACAGTATCTTACAGTTGGTTTTACCCATGCATGCTGGTGACTGAGAAAGAAGACGTGAATTCTGCACATTAGCCGTGTCTCCACGTCCCCAGACTCCTGCAGGTCTGAAGAACCAGAGTTCTATTCCTGCTCCAAAGGAATGTGAGAGGTGGAACAGTGGAGAGCAGAGGACCAGGAGAGGAATTGAGACTGGCAGCCTCTCTATCCGGGGCACAGCATGCCCTCCATTCTCCTCCCAGTCTTGGAGGGCCAGTTCTGAAGTAACATGAGTCACTTCCTGACTCATGGCTACCTGAGTCCAGGTGTGACCTCACCTTGATTCTTCCTAGGTCCTGGTGGCAGTGAACTGAATGTTGGATCCCAGGTCAGGCCCTGCTCAGGCCCTGCCCATTTCAGGCTCCCCGCCTCAGTAGCTTTGTGCCTCTGTGGTCCTCACTGCTGCAGAAATTAGACAAGCCATCCACTTCGATGCCTTAGTTCTGACTCCCTCAAAAGTGTGCTGGGTCCCCCCAGAAGCTGAGGGTTGCAGGTGACCATCCCATGCAAAAGACATACAGCAGCCAGGGACAATCAGCCTGCAACTACATCCTATGGTCTACTTACGTGACATGGGACCTTGTTCCTTTCTCAGAAATAAGAGGAACCCCGCTCTGTCTCTTCGCACTCCTAATCAGCCTGTCTGTCTGTCTATGGCATTAATAACCCCCCCATAACCCTTTTCCTTGGAAGTGCAGCCTGACCCAGCGCCTCACAGAGACCATGCATATCCACCCCCATGACCCACTTGAGGAGCAGACTGTACAGGTCAACATCAGCATCTCTTCCACTTTTGGCTCAAGGAAACTCTCTTGTGTTAGCTCTGAGCCTCCCCATCATGAAGCCATCTCATTTGCTACAGTGTGAGCATGTCTCAAATTCCTCCCAGACCATCGTCCTGCAGCCAAAGCCAACCAGAATCCAGATAGCTCTACCTGCCTGCTCTTTATTTCCAATTGGCCAATCCCAGCTCTGGTCAGATGGCGTTGTAACTCGGAGAGGAGGTGAGGTATTTCATGGTAACTAAGAGAGAACCAAACGTCTGCCATACACTTGCAGGCCAGTTTGTTTTGGGTTCACTTTCTGCCATAACCTTAGTTTCCCATCTGTCTTGGGGGATAGCATGAAAATCATCCAAGTTCTTCCTCTACAGTGTGCCCCCATGACCTCAGGAGAAGCCATCCAGAGACCGATTTGCAATCAGTTGAAAAACTCTTCTCCGCCCTCTCCAGGTAAAAACTACCACTGTCCATCTTGAGGTAGTCAGGACTGAGCCATGGAGTTCTTTCCATGGAGTTCTGCTGTATGGCTTTGGGCCCTGGGCAAAGCAGCTATCGAGATGGGGTCGGAAGTACAAGCGCTTCAGGGGTGCTTCTCTGGAAGACACAGAGGAGGACAAGCAGGAGGGGAGGCCTTCAGCTCACAGCACAGGCTGGCCAACGGAGGAGGAAGGAACTAGGAGAGATTGAGTGGGGAGAGCCTCGAGCTACGGTAACACTTGGAGAGAGACACCTGCTGTATTCAGGTGGGGCTATTCAGGAGGATCACATGAGCTGAAATGCTGCCCTGGCCTGAAGCTCCTCGGAAGGAAGGATGTCAGCTGCCTGCAGTGCCCAGGGTAGGAATTCCTCAATGGGGACCTTGTAGCTTTGCCCTCTCGAGTCACATTCCTCTCAGTCAGCTTCCTGAGAGACTGTGTAAGTCAGTTTTTGCTATGTAACAAGCAAACCTAACAGAGGCTCTATAGAATATTCCTCAAGGAAAAAATGCCCCTGAAACTCATATGGAAATACTAAAGACTCAGAAAAGCCAAAACAATCCTGAGCAAGAGATTAATGCTGGAGGAATCGTAATGTCTGATTTCATATTGCACCATAGAGTCATAGTTAAAAAAAGCCAGCAAGCTATTGGCATACCTAGATAGATGGGACAGGACAGAGGGCCCGGAAATGAGCCCACACAGCCGCAGTACCTGATTCTCAACAAAGGCACCACAGGTACATCAGAAGAAAAGACAGATTCTTCAACAAATGACCTGGGAAACTGGATGTCCACACGTAGAAGAACGGATGTGAGAGACATCTCTGTCTCTCACGCTGCACACAAAGCAACTCACAATTCATAGAAGACTTCAATGTGGGAAACTGAAAGTCCTAGAGGAAAGCATCTCGAGAGAATGGCACAGACCAAGGCGATCTGCCGAGACTTCAGGGCCTTGCCAGCAACACCAATAACTGGAAGTGGAGTATGTCCATCTGAAAGTCTTCGCACATCAGGGTAACAACACTGCTGTGGGATGTCTTTCTGTACGCTGTGAATATGTGTTGCTATGATTGGTTAATAAAGAAGTTGCTCTGGCCTATGATGAATCAGGTTATAGCCAGGCAGGAAATCCAAGAGAGAGACAGGAAGAAGAAAGGCAGAGGTGGAGAAGACTCCAGCCACCGCCAAAGGAGCAACAAGATGCCAGCAGACTGATAACGTCATGGCCACGTGGCAACAAATAGATGAATAGGAATGGGTTGATTTAAGATGAAAGAGCTAGCTAGCCAGAAGTTTGAGCCATAGGCCATACAGTTTATAAATAATATAAGCTTCTGTGTGTTTACTGGGGACCAAGTGGCTGTGGGACATGGCTGGGAGAGATTTGTCCCAACAGCGGGGCCAGGCAGGACTGGAGAAGCTTACGGCTACACAACACCATGAAAACAGGCTGCAGAATGAGGGGAAATCTTTGCAGCCAGTCATCTGACAGGGGATTAATATGCAGAACACATGAAGAACCCCAAAAGTACAACCAGAAGAACAAGCACTCCTTTCAATAATGCACAAATCAGCAGAATAACCAGTTCTCACGTGGAGTGCACGACAGGCATGTGGCTCATGACTGCAGTCTTAGCATTTGGAGGTTGAGGCTAGCCTGGGCTACAGGGTGAGGCTGCATCTCGAGACCTAAACAACAACAACAAAATCACAAATCACCAATATATAAGAAAAATGGGGTCAGTGAGATGACTCAGTGGATAATGGTGCCTGCCACCAAGCCTCACAACTGAAGTTTGGTCCTTAGAACCCATCTTGTGGGAGGTGAACACTAACTCCTTCAAGTGGCCCTCTGCCCTTCACACACATGCCATGATATGTACACACAAATAAATGTAATTTAAGAATTTCTAATATACGGAAAATGTTCAGCATGTTCTTGTCAGGAAAATGCAAATCAAATAACCAAGATCACATCTTGCCCCGTCTTGATCACAATGGCTGTCACCAGACTTCACAGTTGTGGTGACTAGTCTTGGTTGTCAACTTGACCATATCTGGAATTAACTAAAACCCTCAAGTGGAGGGGCACACCTGTGAGGGACTTTTGCTTCATCTAAAGATCTACTTCTAATCCAGATCTTTGAGGTGAGAAGACACATCTTTTTTCCTTTTTTTTTTTTTTTTTTTTTTTTTTTTTTTTTTTTTTTCGAGACAGTTTCTCTGCGTAGTTTTGCGCCTTTCCTGAGCTCACTTGGTAGCCAGGCTGCTCGAACTCACAGAGATCCGCTGGCTCTGCTCCGAGTGCTGGATTAAAGGCTGCCCACCACCGCCCGGCAGAAGACACATCTTTTATTCAGATCTTTTGAGCTGAATAACACACATCTACTCTGGGCCACACCATCCACTGGAAGCCTGTATAAGGACGTAGAAGAAGGAAGCTTTGCTTTGTGCCTACTTGCTCTTGCCTCAGTAGCAAGTCCATTCTTCCACTGTCAAGAAAGCCTACTTGTTTGGGATTACAGTGTATCTGAGGTTCAGGAGAGAGACATCTAGCCTCGTGGACTGAACAACTATTGGATTCTTGAATCATCTATTCATAGGCAGCCATTGTTGGATTAGCTGGACTACAGCCTGTAAACCATTCTAATAAATCCCCTTCATTCATTTATTCATATATACATATATATATATTCATATTAATATATATTCCTATATATGGGGAGGGAGAGAGAGATTCATTCTGTTAAGCTCTGCTACTCTAGAGAATCTGACTAATACAGTAGTGCACTGTATAATCTCATGTTTGGGAGGCAGATCAAGAGTTCCAGATAATTTTCAGCTATAGAACAAGTTTAAAGCCAGTCTGGGCTACATGTCACCCTGTCTTAAGAAATAAAAAGAAAGAAGGGACGGGAGGAAAATAGGAAGGAAGGAAAGAAGGAAGGAAGGAAGGAAGGAAGGAAGGAAGAGAGGAAAATATGAAGGAAGAAGGAAGAAGAGTGAAAATGCAGCACTAGTGGAGAAATCTGTATGCAGCACTGTAAAAACGTATGAAAAAAAAAAAAACAGAACAAGCAAACAAAGCCTGGAAGTAGAACTACCATAGGATCCAGCTGTACAATCCCTGGGCATATATTCAAAGGAATCCAAGCCATCATAAGATTATCTACTACCCCTACACCACATCCCTATCTACTGATGCAGTATTCAAAACAGTCGACTTAGAGAATCACACAAGGTGCTCGTTCATGGAGATAGGATAAAGGGATGATGGTACAGGGGCTGGAGAGATGGATCAGTAGTTAAGAACACTGGCTGCTCTTCCAGATGAGTTCTGAAATCCTTCATTTAATCACACTTGCACACAAGGCCACATTCCCAGTTTGCACATGTGTGGGGTCACAGTCCCATCCATACAGGACTTACTCCCTTGTGAGGCTGGCCCACCCCCCCCCACACTTTTTTTAATTCCTAGAACTTACTGTGTTCTCAGCCCTGTCCCTCAGAGATGTGGGTCTCGGGTAGCCCTGGAGAGGAACAGGTGGTATTAGTGTCTTGCTGGAGCTCTTCCTGGCAAAGTGAAGAAAATTAACTGACACTCTCTCCCTTCTCTGAATTGTGGTCATGCACCTACCCTGTGCCCTCGGTGTTGAAAAAGGCAGATAATGACAAGTGACAGAGACTATGAACTCCCGTGAGGCAGCATTGACCTGGGGTCCTGTCCTCCAAGGCTGAAGCCATAAGCATTTCTGTGAAGAGCTGATCAGATAAAGTTTAAGAAATGAACCTCAGTCTGTAGTGTGGAAGGCAGGCATCATCATCTCGAATCTCTGTGGTAGCTGGAAGGTACAGACAAGTCTGCACTCCCTGGGAAGAAAAAGCAGTGGGCTGCATGACTGCCTGCCCCTGGGAATGCTGGGAACCCAATCTTTCTCTGGGACAAATTCTCGGGCCTGTTGTGTTAGCGGTTTGCAAACTGTAGTCTTGTGTTGTCTTCAAGCTTGTCCTTTGCCTTAGAAAATGACAAGGAGCTGGAGCTAAAGCTCAGCGGTTGCCCACTTACTGGGTGCCCACAGGCCCGAGACCCAATCCCCAGCACCACCAGAAAAAGAAAAAGGAAATTATAACAAATATATGAATTTTCATGATTTTAAGACATTTACAATGAACACACATAAACACTGACTAGAGCATTCCAAACAAAGACCAAGTTAGAGGAATCATTGTACATTCATTTGATGAGGATAACAAGTTCTACAAACCACCCCATGTGGGGTTCGGCACAGTGACATCAGAATCTGAATACCGAGAACTGAAGACTCTTTAGAGGGAAGGAAGGGAAGGGAGAGATGTTGTGATTGAAATAACACCCATGAACAACAAGAATGGATTCATTAAAGAAAACAGAAAAAGATTGGAGGTCCGTCCCCATCTCTCTGCAGAACCAATCCAGGCATAAAATTCTGTTATAGTCAAGTTTCCAGTATTTAGGCCAAATCGCTTCATTTTCTAACTTGTTCTGTGGCTAAACCAGATAACAAACACAGACAAATTTGTATTTCTATACATTTTTGCTTTAAAGTGACCCCCATTCCATAAAATGCAGCAAAAGGCAAGTTCTCAGGAATAGATGTTTAATTCTCCCAAGCTTTGCGTTTGCCCTCATGTTTGCTTATGTGTGGAAGAGAAAGAAAAAGATAAAAGAGACAAAGCGTCACGGAAGAGGCTCAGGATTTTCGCCCCACTTCTGAGTCCCCCACCCGAAGCAGGCACTGTAGGTCCCTCGATAAATGGCCATTGCTCGTGCTGTCTGGGATCCACATTGTACTGATCTGGGGAGCACTCCCCTCAGCTGTCCCCCGGTCGGTTCCCAACACTGTGTCTTGGGGTTTTCCTGCAGAGTTCAAGAGGACTGAACACTGAGAAAACAACCTCTACATCTGTCTTCCCCGCTGAGCCAATGAAATGCCTTCGAACCCAGAAGCAGTGTGTGGTTTGTTAGGGTTTCCTGTGAGTCAGATCAGCATGATGGGGACAGCCCCGCTCCACCTGACACCTCCATCCCATAGAGCTGAAGGAAACCACGCCGCCTACCTTCTGGGTCTTTATGGATTGGGTGTTTGCGAAAGGATCCATTGCTGCTTCGTGAGATCAGGAGTTCTGGGTCAATGAAGGCTTGCTTTACCTAGTGGGGTCTTTGGCAGCCCTCTTGGCGGTGAGACAAGGGCCGTGCTGGATAGTTTATGTCAACATGTCACTAGCTAAAGTCATCTGAAAGGACTGAGACTCGTCCTCCACTCACGCCAACTGGGCACCTCTCCCCAGGGATCTAATGCTAGTCATTGTGGTCTCTGTTGCTACACAGTCTTTACCACTACCACCACCATCACCATCACCACCACCACCCACCACCCCCCCCCCCCCCCCCCCCACCACCACCTCCACCACCACCACCACCCCCCCCCCCCCCCCCCCCCCCCCCCCCCCCCCCCCCCCCCACCACCACCACCTCCACACCTCCACCACCACCACCACCTCCACCCTCCACCACCACCACCCCCCCCCCCCCCCCCCCCCCCCACCCCCTCCACCACCTCCACCACCACCACCTCCACCACCTCCACCACCTCCACCACCACCCCCCCCCCCCCCCCCCCCCCCCCCCCCCCCCCCCCCCCCCCCCCCCACCACCACCCACCTCCACCACCACCTCCACCCCACCACCACCTCCACCACCACCACCACCTCCACACCACCTCCACCACCACCTCCACCACCACCTCCACCACCACCTCCACCACCACCTCCACCACCACCACCACCCCCCCCCCCCCCCCCCCCCCCCCCACCACCCACCACCTCCACCACCACCACCTCCACCACCTCCACCACCTCCACCACCACCTCCACCACCACCTACCACCACCACCACCACCACCCCACCCCCCACCACCACCCCACCACCACCACCACCCCACCACCTCCACCACCTCCACCACCACCTCCTCCACCTCCACCACCACCACCACCTCCTCCATCACCACCCCAAGCACAGTGGCAGAAATGCTGAATGCTTGGCTCCCGGTCTATTGTGCGAACATGCCGAGAAGGAACAACTGGAGAGGCACACACAATCCTGCAGCCGGAGACGCCAAGTCCATCATCACATGCAGGCTGTCCCTTGTGGTTAGTGGGGACTTGCCAAAAGAGTCAAAGGGCAAGATGTTTGATCAAATTACATATCATCTGGACTTGATGGAAAGTGACTACTTCAGTCTGAGATTCATGGATCCAGCCCAAGTAGCACATTGGTACAGAAAGTGCCAAAAAGCAAGTGAAAAATGGTTCACCCTATTGTCTTCATCTTCGAGTTAAGTTTTATTCCTCGAAAAAAAAAAATCTTCGTGAGGAGCTAACCCGGTATTTATTTGTTCTTCAGTTAAAACTAGATATTCTCAGAGGGAAGTTACTGTCCCTGTGGTGCAGGAGTTCAGTTGGCAGCTTAGAATCTGCAAGCTGAACTTGGTGACTATGAATGCGCTAAACATAGTCCTGGACGCGTCTCTGAGTTCAGCTTTGTGCCTATTCAGACTGAAGAGATGGAACTGGCTATTTTATTTTATTGAGAAATGGGAGGAATACAGAGGCCAGACTCCAGCACAAACTGAAACGAATTATCTGCAGAAAGCCAGCTAGACAGCAATGTATGGAGTTGATACGCATGTGCCCAAGGCTAGAGATGGGAATGACCAGTTTGGAACTAACTCAACAGGAGTCCTTGTTTTTGAAGGAGAAACCAAAATCAGCTTATTTTTCTGGCCCAAGAGAACCAGATTGGATTTTAAGAATAAGTTAACTCCAGTGGTTGTGGAAGCTGATGATCAGGGCGCAGAGCAAGAGCATGCCTTTGTCTTTAGACTGGTCCATCCAAAGTCTGCAAACTTAGAGAAACGCGCTGTGGAGGACTACGCCCTCCTCTGCCTATGAGGACCTGTCCAAAAGAGTTCTCATCAATCAGGATTCATTGGACTGGGATCATGGTTTAGATGTAGTGGAAAAACAGAGTAGCGGACCACAACTAACAAAGCGAGAAGGTCAGTCTCCTTTGCAAGAAGGCCCAGAAAGTGATACCCCCAACATCCCCTACAGATGAGAGCAAGCACAACAGAACCTGAAGATCTTGGTGTGCATAATGCTTCAACCCAGAATAATGACTCCCAGCAGGCTTGGGATGCAAGGTCTCCTGAGCCCAAGACTCCTTCCTCATCCTCTGGTCCTCTGCGGGTGGAGATAGAGAACCTTCCACAGAATTCTGAGCAGACCAACATGACAGGAAATGACTCTCTGTGACCACTGTCAACGTGGTGGAAACCAGGGGAACACAAGGACCTTGCCCCCATCCTGACTGCACACAGAAACTACACTGACTTTGTCCATGAGCACAGTATGAAGAATGCAGGAGCCCATCATAACGCTCATTTTTCTGGTCCTGCAGCCATGACCGAGATATAAGCTACACCTTTTAGGCCGTGGAACTGTCACTGAGGTTGACAATGTATTTTGTGGTGTTTATAGAGGACTGACTCCATTAGGAGTGTTGGAGAGAATATACTTCATATGGAGTCACTAGTTACACAGTACTGTGGCTGACTTCCGTGAAGAGAACTTGGAGAAGCCGGAAGCTGTCACTGACAGTGGCAGGTACTGCTGTGTTGAAAGGGTGTGCGTGCCACTATGGCCCTGGGAAGGGTTTCCATAATTTTAGCACTGAACACATCACTCAGAACATCTCTCAGGAGGCTTGTGTTTATGATAAACTATCAGCTGTCATCCGACCACGTGCCATCCAAGGAAACAGTTTTAAAGAATAAGACACAAAGAGCACACCCAAAAGGTGTCCAGTCATGGTGCTGTAGTAACACTCTTCTCACATATGGCTTTCTGAAGTGACCCATGCCTTAATTTCACCAAGTAGCTGTGGCTTTAATAAAAATTTACTATGCTTTATTTTTTTAATAAACATGTTTTGTTACCTCAGGTCTACAGATTCCAATCACAGTATGATTCTTGTAGAGAGATAGTCTAAATGACTTCTCTGAGTGGTTAACAGATAGTTAACTAAATGGTTATATTACTAGTGGTTATACTGAATGCAAAATGGAAAGCTTTCTTAGGTCATTGCTCCTTCTTTCTCATTGAAAATCCTTGACAGATCACCCGGTTTGTAACACCCTCATAATCTGGCCTTATACCACCTTTAATAGGAAGGAAGGAAGGAAGAAAGGAAGGAAGGAAGGAAGGAAGGAAGGAAGGAAGGAAGGAAGGAAGGAAGGAAGGAAGGAAGGAAGGAAGGAAGGAAGGAAGGAAGGAAACACCTCTGTAAGATCAGGCTGTAGGCAAGCCTGTAGGATATTTTCTTAATTAGTGATTGATGGAAACAGGCCCAGCCCATTGTGGGTGGGGCCACCCTTGGCTGGTGGTCCTGGGTTCTACAAGAAAGCAGACTGAGCAAGCCAGGAAGCAGCCCTCCTCTATGGCCTCTGATCAGCTCTTGTCTCCAGGTTCCTGCCCTGTTTGAGTTCCTGTCCTGACTTCCTTCAGTGATGAACAGTGGCATGGAAGTGTAAGCCAAATAAACCCCTTCCTCCCTGAGCTGCTTGGGTTATGGCGGTTTGTCACAGCAGGAGAATTCCTGACTAAGATAGAGTCAGCCTCATAATGATGTCCCCCAGAAAGGCCGACCAGTGCCCAGTTTGACCCAGGGACAGCATGGCTGGCTCCCAGGATTGTGGGTCCTGACAGAAAACAGAAGAAACAAAGAAACCAAAGCAGCATGCAGGCCCATAGGGGGTTCACCCACAAAGTTCCAAAGAATCCACCACAGGCCTCACGAAAGATGCCTGTGGCCGTGGTGTGGAGACAGCCCAGAACTGCCCCCAGCAGCACGAGCGTGCTTTGATCTTTCGGAGGCCTTGACTCAGGTGCAGCTGGATTCTTAACTTTGCCACAGAAAACTCAGATTCTGACTTCACTGAAGAAAAGAATTTCAAAACGAACCATCGCAAAGGATATTTAGAGTTTATTACAAAAAGATTTTACTCGACATTTCCATACAATTATTGAGAAAAGGCACTTGGAAGAAAGTAAAAAAAAAAAAAATCAGAGCCCATGATTGAGGGCTTCCCAGAGAACAGCCGCCCTTCATCGGCTTTACAATACTAATACATAGAATTTACTATTTATCTTACTTGTTTAAGACGGTGTCTCCTTGTGTCGGCCTGGAACCCACTATGTGGATCAAGCTGGCCTCAAATTCACAGATATCTGCCTCCAAGTGCTAGATTAAAGCTGTGCAATGCCGTGTCTGGCTTACACAAAGAATTCGGGTGACTTTGGATGTCTCCAAAGGGTAGCCCCTGAGATACACCTGGCACTGGACAAGTCTAGATTGCAGAGACACGGGCAGTTAGAGCATCCCACGGTAAACACGGGCTTCACATAGCAGGGTTATGCTTGTCAAGTCTTTCCTTGGTAAACATGGTAAACACAGCGATTCTTATTGGGAGGTTCCCAATAACATGAGGGAGAGGAGGGAGGCCTTCCCTGGTCTGCCAAGGCCTGGCGTGTTGCTCTCTTAACACTCTTAACGTAAATGACCCTGTCATCAGCCACTGTCACAGAACTCAAACTGTGAGAGGCTCCAACCAGACTCCAGGGCAGGGCATTCCATCCTCTCCCTTCTCTCCGCTGTTTTCCTAGCCTGCCTCAGATAGCACCATTACCAGTTCTAGTTTGGAGGCCGTTAACTTCCTGTTCTCCTAAGCTTTGTATCTTCGGAGGCTACGTAACACTAGGAAGGGGGCAGCACCGATCACCGTCATTGCACAGAAATCTCTTCTCCATTAATTCACCATCTATTAGTGAAGATAGCGTAAGACTCCGGCCCGCAGGACAACGGTTCTACACTGTAAAGGATTTTAGAACTGTGTCCACAAACAGACCCTTTCTCTTCAGTGCAAGTGCATCTCATACAAACATAACAGAACACTTATCTCAAGGCAAACAGAGGTAGACATGGGCTTCACATAGCAGGGTTATGCTTGTCAAGTCTTCCCTTGGTCTTGATACATTTCGTATAAAAGAGAGCAGCCATGGGTCACTTGGCTTTGTAAACTTTTGAATAATACATCAAGTTCAGATACCCAGCTCTACAGATTCCTAGTCACAGACACCAAATAGGTCACTTGAAAACATCAACATAGGCAGTATACGGGTGGCACTGTTGGGGTCTCTCGTGCATGCGTCACTTGCACATCAGGAGACTTTGGTGTTTCCTTCATATCTCTACTCCACACTCCTTGTTTTATTGTGTCTGTGCATGATGGGAAGGGCATGCCATGGAGAGTGCGTGGAGGTCAAAGGGCAACCAGACAAAGTTGGCTCTCTCCCGCCACCTTTACTTGTGTTCTGGGATGGAACTCAGGGGCCCAGGCTGAGCCATCTTACTGGTCCTGACATTCCTTCTATTTGCCTCGATTACAGACAGACAGACAGACAGACAGACGATAGATAAATATAATATAGATAGATAGATATAAATAATTGTTTGCTTCTCCGGTCATACTGCTCTAGCTAAGAAGTGTATTGTATAAGGGCGGAGAAAGTGGACACCCTCTCTCCTGCCTGAGTGGAAACACAGTAATTTCCTTTCCTGACTTCCACATCCACGGATAAGCTCACACGCATGCAATAAATAAATAAATAACGAGTGTTTAGAAAAACAACTTTCCTTCCTTTCTTATTGTGTCTCCATCCAGTTTTGTTCTGGTGCTAACGCTGGGCTTGTAAGGGAGTTTGGCAGTGGTCTTTCCTCTCTTCAGAGGGGCTGCTGACAGCACTTCATTGACGATCTGGTAGCTTTTACCAGTGAATCCGTCAGCGCCTGAACACTGCTTTGTTTGGTGATGTTGTTGGTTATCATTATTATTATCATGATCACCAGTATTATTGAACATCAATCTCACTGCTCCTAACAGTTTTGTTTAAATCATTTATCTCATCTGGGTTTAATTCTGGTAGATCATATCCACAAAGTAATTCATCCAATACTTTAAAATTTTCTAATTTAGTGGAATATCTACTTTTAAAGAATGTCCTGGTGCTCCCTGAGTTTCTGAATGGCTCCTTTGGCACCTCTGACTTTATTAGGTGAGGCTTTGCTTTCTGCCAGTTAGCTGGGGTTTGTTGATCAGATTTACAAATTTTGTAATTTTTCATTTCCGTTTGATCAATCCCTGCCCTGATCTTAACTCTTTCCCACTACAGATTTGGGTTTTGGCTTGAGCTTGTTTTTCAAGGCCCTGCGGTGCATCATTAAGTTATTTATCTTAGTAGGCACTTAGAGCTGGAAACGCCCACGGACCGTTTTCACTGGGAGCTTTGGCTCACTGTGTTTTCATGACTAAGTGTCTCACGTAGAAAATAATCCTAAAAATGGGTCTTTAAAAATTGCAGCTTAAGTTTTCTTAGCAAACGCCACGAAATCAAGGGACTGCCCACTTGTGGACGAGGTAAAGACAGAAGGACGGCTCTGCGAGGACTCAGGTCGAGCCACTCACTGCCTTTCCTGTAAGATGACAAGCAGCACCTAGATCAGATTAGAGATCCGTAAAACCTTACGCACAGCTTCCCATTGGCTCAGCCCCAACTAGGAAAATAACTTCCAGAAAACAGCTGGTCTGTGTTGTATCAGCAGCCTTTCTTTTTTTCTTCCTCTTCTTCAAGCCGACTTATTTCTGTATTATCTTTATGTGTTTGTGTGCGTTCCTGCATGAGTTTATGTTCACCATAGATGTGCATGATCCAGCGGAGATGAGATGTTTTCAAGAGGTTGTGAGACGCCATGTGGGTGCTGGGCCCTCTACAAGAGTATCTCTGCAGCCCAGAAGTCCTTATATTCTTGTCAGACTCTCCCACTGCTCCTGATGTAGTACAAAGAGAAGCATTAGCCTCGCACACATTAGCCTTGGCTGACCCATGAGTTATGAGGTCCACTTGACTTCCTAGAATCTTCTAACCAGCACATTAACACTTGGTTCTGAGCCTCTAAAGCAGCTGCACCATTCTCTTTCTTTGGATGATAGCTGAAAACCTAATTTAGAAACGTCTAGGGGAATTAGAAATTCTTGGTCACCCCACTGAAAACCTATGGTCAGTTAGCCCACTAAGGTGTTAACAAACATGAGCAATGAGGGAACTGCCCCCTCAGCTAAGGGTTTTTGTGTGACTGAACACTACAGTCCACTCCTAGTTCAAAGCCCTGCTCTCAACTGATAAGGTCAGATCAATTCACAGGGAAAGTCGTATCCCATGGACAGGCAGCGGCTCCAGAGCCCTTCTCCACAGAGTCACGGAGAAGAGACCAGATGGGGAAACTCTTTCCTAAACTAACATCAGAAAACAACACACAGATCCAGCACCATCCCCAGACCTCCCTGACAGTGTCCAGTGACTGTGATCACAAACACCTGAAGCCAAGCTCTAGCCACAGGCCTGTGCTTTGTCTTACTGGTTCTTACCATCTCCAGAGGCAATAAACTATCATCACCAAACCCAGGAGAACACAGGGACCAACAATGGCAAAGTATATCTTCAGAGGTCCTGGAGAGAGAGGAGAGAGAGGATGTTATGATGGTTCATACTGTCAATTTGACCGGACTGAGAATCACCTATCAGACAGTCCTCTGTGCAGTCTGTGAAAGGTTATCTACACTAGGTTAACCGAGGTAGGAGGACACACTTTAACTGTGGCTGACGCTGTCCCGGGGGTCGGGACTCAGCAAGCCGAGCGCTCAGTGTCCTCCGTGTCCTGACTGCACACACACTGAGGCCACCTGCTGACGCCATCTTCTTGCCTTGGATCGGAAAGCCAAGAATAAGCCCTTTCTTCAGCGATTGCCTTTGTCAGAGTATTTTACGACTACAACCAGAAGAGCAGCCGAACCCGGTGAGGGCCCTAGACTACAGAGGACTGGTGTTACAGTCTGCGTGGCTGATGTCAAGTCTCACCAGAGATCCCCCACCAGGCCTCTGTCGTGGATTAGCAACACCACTGCTATCACACACATCCTCAGACATCGGAGTGTTTAGCACAGCAAAGCACAGTTTGACGTCAGGCATGGTGGTACACACCTGGGAGCCCAGCCTTAGGTGTTCAGGAGTTCAAGCCAGCTGGGCTGCAGATTGATACCCTGCCTCAAAAAAGGAAGAAAGGAAGGAAGGAAGGAAGGAAGGAACGAACGAACGAACGAACGAACGAAGGGAGTGGAGATGTAGCTCCACTGTGGAGTGCATGTCCAGCATGCACCAAGCCCTGGGTTCAAGGCCCAGCACTGCATAAATCGGGCGTAGTGACATATGACTATAACTCTAGCCTTCCGGAAGTAGAAGTTGGAAGATCAAGCGTGCAAGGTCATCCTAGACGCCATAGCAAATTCTAGGCCAGCCTGAGCAACGTTAGACCCTGTATCAAAAGACAGGAGGGTCTACGTGATGACTCACTGAGTTGAGGTGGTTCACTGCCGCCCACTGAAGGAGGGAACTGACTTCATCAAGCTGTTCTCTGATGGCCGCACAGGCACCATTGTGCACACCTCATATACATACACAAACTTGTAAAAGAAAGGAAGGGAGGGAGGAGAGAGAGAAAGAGAAGGGGAAAGGAAGGAAAGAGGGAAAAGAGTATGCAAGAGATAAAATAAGGTCTAAGAAATATCAAAGACCATACGTCACACACAGCTTTATGGGTTCTAGACTACACCATATAACACATCCACCCAAACCAAAGTGCATATTCAATACACCAGCATATTTAAGTTGCATCCACACATGCTTCTAGTCCTTACTCTAAGAACAGCTCAGCTGGCACGGCCACCTCTCTCTCTCTCTCTCTCTCTCTCTCTCTCTCTCTCTCTCTCTCTCTCTCTCTGTGTGTGTGTGTGTGTGTGTGTGTGTGTGTTTGTGTGTGTGTGTCTGTCTGTCTGTCTGTCTCTATACACACAGACATACACACACACACACACACACACACACACACAGAGAGAGAGAGCGCTCTATTCAGTCCTTACCTTCTTTATTCCTCTCATTTTGGGAAGATGTGTTTGATCAGCAAGGTCATCCCCACCAAACACTAGAGCCACAGTCAGGGCAGCCCAGGATATGAGCTCAAGTACCCCACCCTACCAGGACACGCAAAACTGTAGTGGCTGTGCTGGCCTATGAGTCTGGTACCCCTGTAGGAAGCCTTAGCCATCATCAAGACCACCCTCTATGGCTTCCTCATCTTGATACACAGCCCACAGGCTATCTATTGGATTGAAACATCTAACAGCATCTGAGGGAGGCCTATAACCTAACTAGAAAGGATGCTGACACAACTGGTCCCTGGCCCCTGGTAGTCTGTCATCCTCAGAGGATGATGCTGGCCCCGGTCTCCAAGGAGCTGGCAAGCTGCCCACTACCTGTCATGGGAACATCCAGACTCTGAAGGTGTTCTGAGCTGACAAACAGCCCTGATGGCCCTATCTGCCCCCATCCCAAACCCCAACCCCTGCATCTACCTCTAGGCCATCAGCACAGGACCTAAATCTGGACTGCTGACTCTGGGGTCTGAGATGAACTAGATCTAGTTTTTTCTCCTTCGGCCCCAAATTTCCTCTCCTTCCCCAGCAAAGATCCTAGACGTCTCAAAATCCCAAACTTCTAGTCACATGTCCTCGAGTGGGGGGAGCAGGGGTTAGTCACATGTCCTCGAGTGGGGGGGGCAGGGGGATAGTCACATGTCCTCGAGTGGGGGGGGCAGGGGGATAGTCACATGTCCTCGAGTGGGGGAGCAGGGGGATGCTTACTTTTCCCAGGCAGTGTAACACTGAGCCTCTTGGAGTCAAGCAAGGATCTGTGGGACACCACACAGGTGAAGGTGTTCCCATGGTCTTCCAGGGCTGGTTTCACGGCCAAGGAGCTGGTAACACTGAAGGTACCATCATCATTCCTCACAGCGGGACCAGTGATTATGCCCTCAGTGATCGCTCGGAAGTGGGGATCATTCAGGGTGCTCTCCTCCCACTTTATGTCAATGGCTGCTGGGTAGAACCCATCCACCTTGCATATAACGTGCTCTTCTTCACCATTTCTCTCTGTAGCTGGTTTCACAAACAATTTCATGGCCGGAGAAGCTGCCAGAGAAAAGAACCACAATTTGGTCAGGGCCAACCACCGGTTTCTCTCCTCACAGCACACTGAATGGCTTCTACCTCAGCAATGAGTTTGGGGTCCCCCAGTTTACCACACCAGGCTGGGAGCTCCCTGGAGGTAGACAGAGAAGATCTTATTGGTATGTTTGACCCCTGGGCAAGCGCTGGGGGTGGGTGACTGAACACATTCAGACTCTGCTTAATCAACTCTTCTGGGCGGGCCGTGACCCTCGTTTGCACAGCAATTTTGTCAAGCCGAGTTCATGAAGCTAGTGTCGGACACTCCTCAGATTCTGAGAAAGCACTGGCGTGCAGCCACAGTGGACACTGATTCTTAGCATGTTTGCCTTGGAAATGACCCATGCAGGTTAAAGAGATCCTGCAGGAAGATGCAGCCACCCTGGACCTAGGCAGAGGCGCGAAAGCACCTCCCAGGAAGTGTCCCTAAGGAAAGCTGCTGTGATCCTGATAACAGGACAGATAAATGTGGCGTGGTGGGGAGGCACGATCTGCAGTGCCAGCACGCAGGAGAGGAAGGCACGAGGGTCAGAGTGCAAGGCCATCTGCAGCTACATAGCAAATCCTGGCCAGCCTAGGCTACCTGAAACCGCTTTCCAAAAAGCCAAATAAGGAAATAATGTCAGGTCATAAACTATTAAGGAAAAATAGTGTTAGGATTAGTGAAAATTCAACACTTCTGTGTAGAAGTTGTCAACGTAAAATGATAAGCAAGACTTCAAGGACATATTTTGTGAAATATATATATATGCAATAAAGGTCTTCTATCCAAAATACACAAAGGGGACTCAAGCCACACAGCAAGTCCAGAGCCACCTTCCAGGGATACATGAAACTATCTACAAACAAACAAAACAAACAAGCTGTGCCGGCGAGGCTAACTAATACCCAAATGCACAACACCCTGGCAGCATGAAATGGCTAAAGATGCTGACCTCAGTAGCTGCAGGTAAATGCAGCGGGACTGAAGGCAGAAGCGGCCATAGACACGCAGTCTGGAAAGGCTGGTTGGAGCCGCAGAACAATTCTGCTTCCGTTCAAGCCGCCTTTCAGCAACGTAGTGAGACCCCATTCCGTTTGACTCATGGGAAAATTTCCCTCCAAAGATATTCAATGTTTGGTCCAGTCTTTCAGGTTGGGAGCAGCAAAGCTGCATCTGGGTTGAGATCTGTGGAGGCCAGCCTGGCACTGAGCTCCTCTCCCAGGCACCTCCCAGAGGCACCTCTTCGGTGAAGATGGACGGTCCACGTAACAGGTGGAGTACATCATTACCGAGGCCGCCATTAGAGAGCGGCTGCTCACAGACTCTTCCCTACAGCTCTTAGGTAGATTCTCTTTACCTCTGAGCGCAGAAAAGGGCACTGAAGTTCAGAGGGACTGATAAGTTGCTAAAGGTTGTCAAACTGTTTTGGTTTTGTTTAGTTGGAGCAGGAATGGGGGTTGGAGCCAGAGCCTGGCAAACACTTGACAATCAAGCTATATACATCTCCACACAAAATGTGAAGCCGCAGATGGCCTTAAATTCAAGATCCTCCTGCCTCATCCTCTTTTGCCTACTGGCATGCGTTGCAGTGGACAGAACTGAAAACCATGCCCCTCCGACTCCTTCGCCCACGTCCTAACCCCTGGCTCTGCTTGGCCATCCACACATCCACCACTAGCCTCAGCACCATCGGAACTACCGGGCACTTCCGTCAAGGACTCACCCACAACATCTAGCCTGGTCGTCCCCTCTGCCTGTTGTGGGGTGACCACCAGCTTGCATCGGTACTCTCCTGCGTCACTCAGCTCAATCCTGGGCAGATGGAGTGAGGCATCGCCCCATTCCAGCCCCAACAATGACACATTGGCTCCAGGTCGGGTCGCCTCCTGGTGACTTCCATAAAACTTGTATATGGGGGCTTCAGATTCATTCCGCTCTTTCTTCCAAGACCAGATGATTCCCACAATCGTGATGTCCAGGCGGGTTGACCCCGGGATTTTGCAGGGTACAGTGACATTGTCGTGTAAGAAAACCGTCTGTGTCTCTGTGGTCTTCACTTCCAGCCCACCTAGGGCAATACAAGAGCTCAGTTACAGGAGGCTCCTGGTACCCAGTCCCTGGGAGGCGATGGACAGCACTTCCTATAGCCTTGAGTAGCTCACAACAGCTCTCACCCAAGGGCCCTTGTTAATCCAGTTAGACCCCCCCCCCAGCCCTGTCCTTTCTTGACGAGCTTGTTTTGGCTGTTAGAGATCTCTGTACATTTTACAATTCGATAATTAATTTTTAACTAAAAAATTACATTTATTGAGTGGGAGGGAGGGGGGAGAGGTCAGAAAACACTTGCGGAAGTGAGTTCTCTCCTTAAACCATGTGGGCTCCAGGCAGCCAACTCATCAGGCTCCATCTGCCAAATCATCTCATCGGTCCCAACTGATCAGTTTCCACAGAGAGGTCTGATAAGAGTCACGCCTCAGCTGCGGATCCATTTGGGTGTATAACACAGATGCTATATTTTCAGCGAGCGTGTTGGGTGATGTGCTAAGCACTGAATTCTTCATCCTTCCCAAATGTGTATGTTGATGGTGAAACCCCACCCCCCACACACCGGGACAGCATTGAGCAGTGAGGACTTTGGGAGATGGTCATGGCGTGAGGTTTCAGCCTCCTGAATGGGATTAGAGCCACTGCTGAGTGTGAAGGCTGCAAGATCTCCGCTATGGTGGACAGAACAGGAAGTTATCCTAGAGCTGAACCAGCCAGTGCCTTACCTCAGCTTCTCAAGCTACAGAACTAAGACCCTGAGTACGTGCCCACGAGACGAAAACTGTCCCTCCCCACCTCTGCCAAAACTTCGGTAAAGACGCCTGGATGAAACAAAGGTGGCTTTTCTCCAACCCTGCCCCAGTTCCCACATCATGGGTGACAGCAAGGCACCAAGAGGGACGCAGTCAGGGCAAACGGCGCACTGAGGGTCTTCGAAGCACAGCTGAGCAGTCAGTTCAGTATATCTGCACTATGACAAGGGCAGGCTAAGGGACAGCGGGCCACCACCACAGTGAGTGGGACCCCCAGCGGAGCCCACCAGGGACAGCAGGAGCGACAGCCGCCTCCCCGTCCCTTCCCATTCCATCCACATCCTACCTGCCATGGTCATGTACCACAGAAGCAATAGCATCCTCAGCAAGCCAGTCACCCATGAGGAGCCCACAGTGCCGGGCGGGACTGGCTTGCTCTGCCCTCCATATCTGTTGGGCCGTTCTAGGTTGCAGCCACGCAGGGAAGAGGTATGACTGCAGACGGCAGTACGGCATGGGTCTTGTAGTTCGTGTGTGCACTCCCTGGACCCCTCTGGCAACTCTGCGAAGTCATCTTGTCATGAGCAGCAGGACACGCCCTGCCACCAGCTGAGTAGTGAAGCAGGAGAGGCCCCTCAGAGCATGGTGGGCCACACACAAGAGCACCTGGAAGTCTGTCACAGAAAACAAGTTCAGAACCAGTCAATGAGTTTCTTAAGCAGAAAGACAAGAAGCACTTGAAGAGACAAGTGTCCAACCTCGGACAGGTGCCTCAGCTATATGTGTGGCGGGGAGGCTTTGAAGGTGTTTAGTCAGTAGTTACCTTTAGGCTTTAAGAATAAGATGGGCTGGCCGGGCGGTGGTGGCACATGCCTTTAATCCCAACACTCGGGAGGCAGAGGCAGGCGGATCTCTGTGAGTTCGAGGCCAGCCTGGGCTACCAAGTGAGTCCCAGGAAAGGCACAAAGCTACACAGAGAAACCCTGTCTCGAAAAAAAAAAAAAAAAAGAAAGAAAGAATAAGATGGGATGCCACACTCCCATGCCTTCTCTACAAAGTGCAGTCTTGGAAGATAACTAAGCTCAGTTGGCAGTGTCTGCTTAGGGCGACAAGTCCCCAACCCCCAACACGAGGTGAGGTGACGCATGCCTCTCATGTTAGCCCCGGGGCCATGAAGGCAGGAGGAACTGGGACACCAGCTCCAAGGGATACATAAGACCCTACCTTAAAAAAAAAGTTTTTAAGAAAACAAGCTCAGAGCATCAGGAGTTTGAGTCTGTGTCATCCACACATCTGGCACAGACAGCCAGTCCCAGAAAGACAATTCATTCTAAGACATTCCTCAACAAAATAATATCCTCCCCATCATCCAGATATGCGCCTCAGCCAGATGCCCAACTCGATAAGAAGCGGTAACTTCATTTTCAGCGATTACAGGTTCCCTTCTCCCTGAACTCAACTCTTAGAAAATCATTTCCTTCTCAGTCCGTCCTTCCTCTCTTTCCCTTAGATCGGCCCCTCTCTTCCCTGCCCCCGCCCCCCCCCTTCCTGTCCTCCCGCCCCCCCCTCCCGATCCCCTCTCCCGATCGAACACGGATGTCCTCTGAGGCTGATGACAAGTGTACACAAGTTTCTGGACCCCAACTCGGAAGACAGACCTGGCTTCCCATGGATTTGCCCCCGCCAGTTACAGCTTCCCATCAAGGCTCTGGGCAGGTTTCCTCCCTCTGTGGAGTCCCGAAGTTACAGAAAGAGACTTTTTTCAAAACAGACTTTTCCGTTTCACTCACCAACACTTACCAAATCTGTCTCTTCGGTCCACAGATCTTCTAGAAATTACAAGATGCAAGCCCACCCCAGAGGACTGTCATGCGGTGTTTGTCTCCCCTGTGAAGCGGGCGCTCCTGGGCGAGCCGGTGCTGCGGCGCCGTGCTGCGGCCGCCCCACCCACTTCCGGGTCTTCGCCGCGTCCTCCAATCAGAGCTTGTGCAGGAGAACCTGATTTGCCCTGGCATAGGCTGGGTCCTGCAGCGGGTGTGGGGCGAGGCAGTGGCGGGAGAGCATAGGGACCGTGAGAAAGGACAGGTCGAGGCATGGGGCGGGCGAGGGCGGTGCAGAAAGGACCCGGCAGAGACGGCGCTTACATTACTAGACCAGAGATCTAGAAGTTTGGCAGTGTCAGCAGCAGCACGGTCCCTTAGTTTTCCTTGCTTTCTTGGCAGACTAAGGAAGGCTCTTTCCCGCCTCTCCCAGCTTGGGGCGGCCCAGGCCTGCTGGACTCCTGGCTGCATCCTCCAGTCTCTGCCCGCTTAGCTTGTCCTCTGCGTCAGTCTCCTTTCTCTCTGTTTTTCTTCACATCTATCATTGGAAGTGGGACCAACCTCCGGCCCTGGGTCTCTGAAATCCTTTCTAGAATCACATTTGCAAAGACTGTGTAAGACATGAGGGCACTCTCCCAATTTGCACATTAGTGGGGTCACCATCCAGACCGTACTGTGTTTGTCTCCCCTGAGAAGCTGGCCCACCTCGGCACCAGTCTTCCCAGAACATACTGTGTTCCAGCTGTCCTCCATTGGCCTGGGGCTGTGGATGCCACTGGGGCATTTGGGAGTTTAGGGTACTAATGCCTTGGTGATGCTCTTACTGGCACAGGGAAAAGGTAAACTCTTACCCCTCCCTTCTCTGAATTATGGCCATGTTCCTACCCTGTGGGCTTGCTGCCTCCCCACCGTGTTATACTGTGTAGCCCACCCCCTGCTAAGCAGACAGTATCTAAGAACAAGGAAAGGGCCCATCTTCCAGCTTGGCTTTGCTTCAGGCTAAAACTGACCAGAACTGACAAATAAGGTGAATTGTTCCTCAGGCAATAGACAGCAATGGATATCAGTCCTGGGACATGGAAGCCAGGGATCCCTGTTCTCTACTCTCTGTGGTTAATTTAGAGCCGCAGACAAGCATGCCAGGAAACCAGGCTTCTGCACTCCCAGAAAGGCCCCGTGCAGGGCTGGATGACCTTCCTTGGGAATTCTGGAGGCAGACTCTCACCTGCACAGGTCCACTCAGGACCTTCTGCTCTATACTTTGTTTGCGGTTTGCAAAATGTATTTTTCAACATTGTCCAGTTTGTCTTTTTCCTCACAAGGAGCCATGCATAAAGCTTTGTAGCTAGAGTTTTCCTGCCTGGCCCACAGTCAGGACAAATCTCTCTCACCCGCCAGTCCCACAGCCGCTCAGACCCAACTGTATGGCTGTGGCAGGCTTCTTGCTAACTGTTCTTATAAATTAACCCATTTCTATAAATCTATACCTTGCCATGTGGCTCGTGGCTTACCAGCATCTTCACATGCAGCTTGTCATGGTGGTGGCTGGCAGTGTCTCTTTCAGCCTTCCTGTTCTTTCTTTTCTCCTCTCTGTTAGTCCCGCCTATACTTCCTGCCTAGCCACTGGCCAATCAGTGTTTTATTTATTGACCAATCAGAGCAACACATTTGCCATACAGAACATCCCACAGCAAAGCTTAATGGTAGAACACTTACATTGCAGGGTAAGGCCCTGGGTTCCATTCCCAACAGTGCTAAAAAAATAAAGAAAAAGATGGTCGGAGATGGTTCAGGGTGTAAAGTCTGAGGACCAGAGTTCAGATGCCCAGCACCCACATAAAAGCCAGACATGAGTAGAGGCCCACCTGTCATCCCAGCAAGCTAGCAGTGGAGACGGGATCTCAGGAGCAAGCTGGCTTGCTAGACTAGTTGAACTGATGAGCTCTGGGATCAGCAAGTGACCCTGCCTCTTCACATAATGTAGAGAATCACTGAAGAACATAGCAACCTCTGCTTCCACAATGCACCCACATATGTACATGTACCCACCCACATGCATGCAATGTTTATAAACACGTGTAAAAATCAGAAAGGAAATTATAACAAATATACATTTTCCTGATTTTAATATAATTTCAAATGAACATATACAAACATTAATTCAAACAATATTTTCCAACAAGTACTATGCTGGGAGAATTGTAACATCCATACAAAGAATTCAAATTAACAAAATATTAACAAATATTATATAAAGTCTCTATATCTTGAAATCCAACTACTGATTTATAATTTTAAAAATAATCCAAAGATTGTGGGGTAGTGGTCATGCACGCCTTTAATCCCGGCACTAGGGATGCAGAGGCAGGTGGATCTCTGTGAACTCAAGGCCAACCTGGTCTACAGAGTGAGTTCCAAGACTATATGTAGAGAAACTCTTTCTAGAAAAAATGAAAAATAAAAAAATAAAGTCCAAAGATCAAAATAAACCAAGAGAATTAAATCTCATTCCTAGGCTAATAGAATTTTTGTTTTCAAATTTAAAATCAAGAAAAAATTTTGCTGAACAGTGGTGGTGCATGCTTTTAATCCCAGCACTTGGGAGACAGAGTCAGGAGGATCTCTATAAATTCGAGGCCAGCCTGGTCTACAGAAGTGAGATCCAGGACAGGCACCAAAACTACACAGAGAAACCCTGTCTCAAAAAAAAAAAAAGAAAGAAAGAAAGAAAGAGAGATAAAGAAAGAAAGAAAAAGAGAGAGAGAGAGAGAGAGAGAGAGAGAGAGAGAGAGAGAGAGAGAGAGAGAGAGAGAGAGAGAGAGAGAGAGAGAGAGAGAGAGAGAGAGAGAGAGAGAGAGCCTTCACGGGCCCGGCGGCCCCCATCGCCTGTTGCTGTCTTCCTCTCCCGGTCTCTCACCGCAGCCTCCGTCGCCATGGGTAAGAGTCGGACGAAGCGCTTCAAGCGACCTCAGTTCTCCCCTACCGGTAGCTGTCAGGCCGAGGCGGCGGCCGCGGCGAACGGGACTGAAGACGAGGAGGACGACGGGCCGGCGGCGGAGCTTCTGGAAAAGCTCCAGCACCCGAGCGCTGAGGTCCGCGAGTGCGCCTGCGCGGGGCTGGCCCGGCTGGTGCAGCAGCGGCCGGCGCTGCCGGACCTGGCGCGCCGCGATGCCATGCGCCGGCTCGGGCCGCTGCTGCTGGACTCCAGTCTGGCGGTCAGGGAGACGGCCGCCGGAGCTCTGAGAAATCTCAGTGCTTGCGGAGGTTTTGAAGTTTGTGATGACTTGGTGACTAAGGATATCATGACCCCCTTGGTGGCGCTGCTGAGAGAGTGTAGCGCTGGACTGGATTCAAATGAGATGTCTCCACCGGAGAAAGCCGATAAGAACAGAAATTCTATTGAGAGCATAGCCAATGAGGCTGTGAACGTGCTGTGGAATATATGTGAATGCAGTAGTAGAGCAGTGTCTATATTCAACAAAGAAGGGTGTTTGGAGACTAATATTAAAGTACTTGCGTAGGTTCCCCACCAGTGTTGACCTGGCTGTCTCCGTAGATTTACTTAGTTTGTGTGTATGAGTGTATGTGTACCATGTGCATTCCTGGTGCCCTTGGAAGTCAGAAGAGAGTTGGATCCCCTGAAACTGGAGTTACAAATGGTTGTGAGCCTTCATATGGGTGCAGAGAACCGAACCCAGGTCCTTTGCAAGAGCACATACTGCTTACAGACAGTAACCGAAGATAACCCAGAGCTCCTGAAGTCTTTTGATGGCACAGCACTGCGTGTGCTGGAGTCTGCTTTGCTTTGTCCTGTCACCTCTATGGAGTACATTCTGCTGAAGACACTGGTGGCAGGCACAATATGGAACCTAAAGGACATTATCCCATCTAAGAGTCAGGCAGAAATCATAAGTGCCATACTGAAGATCTTGTCTGAAGTTCTGGAGGTGAACGCTGCTGACACAGTCATTCAGATGAGGGAGGATGAAACCCAGCGGTTAAAAACAGCTGCCAAGACTGAGGACATACTAGCAAATGCTAATGGTGATGGTTTGGTTGAAGATGATGAAATGGAGGAAATTCCCCATAAAAGAAAACTCAGAAGGAAAACGTTTATTTCCGATTTACTTCCACCTACTGACAAGGAGCTTCGAGAGGCCACGGCATTGCTGACTGCTCAGCAGACAGCTCTGGAAGTTATTGTCAACATGTGCTGCAGTGAAGATCCCTCAGATGATGAGTGGGAAGAGCTTTCTAGTAGTGAGGAAAGTGAAGCCTGTATGGAAAACTCCTTCAATGAGTGCAGTGGGCAGCTGCTGTCCCCATTGTGCCTGTCCCATGAGATTCACACTGCCCTCACCAACTACCTCATCCCAAAGAAGGTTTTTGAGAAGACCGCTTCACCAAACAGTGTTGCCATTGACATATGTTCTAGGAACCCTACTTGGAAACCTTTGATTAGGAAATTGAACACTATTCAGTGTAGAGCCCTTATGTGTCTCCAGAGTCTTGTGTCTCTCCTGGACCTGGACCATCTTGGAGGAGCCCCAACTCTTCAGACACTTGCACAGCACCTGTCACAACTTCTTTTTTCTCAGCCAGATTTTGCTAAACATGCTGATTTTCTAGAAGCCATAAGTAGTGCTTTGAGGGCCCTTTTGCAAACAATGGCTGCCAAGAACATTCCACAGTGTATGACACCTGAGCAGCTGATGACGCTATGCAGAGCAGGCATTCATAGTAGCAGCATCGGGGTAAGAGTGAATGTGGTCAGTATTTTGGGGATCACTGGCAGCGGCCTAGCCAAGGAAGATGGCACACTTGAAACTCTTAAGACCATTGGGTGCTTTCTGCTGGAAGTTACCACCAAAGACCCTTCCCTCGTGGTAACAGGAGAGGCTTTGGATGCCCTCTTTGATGTTTTTGCAGATGGTGAAGAAGCTGAAAAGGCCTCAGTTCAAATTAAATTGTTATCAACTTTGAAAGAATTCCAGCCAGTCTTCAAGACAAAGATACGGAAAGAAGGGAGGGGCAAATACAGTCCAGATCAGCTGTGTGTTCTTGACAACGTGAAGATGAATTTGAGACGGTTTGTTGCTTACCAGGAAGCTGTTGAGAAAAGACTGACTTCTTAAACCATCAGGAGGACCAGAGCTGGAGCTGGCTCAGCAGCTGCATGCCTAGCTGGCATACACACTTTTCTCAAAACTCAAAGCTCTTGAAAAAATAGAATGAGAGAGAGACTGCTTCTCCCGGTGGATTTAACTCTAAGAATACTAAAGGGTTTCCTTTGAATGTACAGGCTTCCAGAAGCCTTTTGTTTCTTTTTTGAGACAGGTTCTCCCTAGGTAGCCCTGCCTGGCCAAGAACTCACAGAGGTCTATAGGCCTCAGTTTCCTAATTGCTGGGATTTAAAATATTCGACACCATACCTGGCCTCCAAAAGCCGTTTTTTAATGCCTCTGTTTTGGATAATAGTTTGAAATTGAGAACCTGTAGGAAATGTGTGTTAAGGCCAGAAATCTCTGGCCTGCTGTTACATCTCCAGCTTATTTTAGCCACTGAAAATGAAGAGTGGAAACGCACTGCAATCTCAGGAGGTCCTCTTCTTGGTGCTGGGGGCAGCATTCAGGACCTTGTTCCTGCAAGGCCAGCATTCTACCACTGACTACACCCCTAGCCCTCAAGTGGTTCTTAACTACTTTGTGGGCAGTAAAGAGACTTGAGGCAATTATGTCCTTGAGCTTTGTAAGAAAAGAAATTAAGTGATTGGATTTCTTTAAAGCCAGTATCATTTTTATATTTGCTAAATTTTAACTGAAATATGAATATAAGCTTTATAAAATATTTTGGTATGGAGTACTGTACACTTAAAAAAAAGAGAGAGAGAGAGAGAGAGAAAGGGAGAGAGAGAGAGAGAGAGAGAGAGAGAGAGAAAGAAAGGGAGAGAGAGAGAAAGAGAAAGAAAGAGAGAAAGAAAGAAAGAAAGAAAGAAAGAAAGAAAGAAAGAAAGAAAGAAATTCTAGTTACATGTATACAAAGGTTTGTCTTAGGGTTTCTATTGTGTGAAAAGACACCATTACCACAGCAACTCTTTTTTTTTTTAAGATTTATTTATTTAATTATGTATACAGTGTTCTGCTTACATGTATACCTGTAGGCCAGAAAAGGGTGCCAGGTCTCAATACAGATGTTTTTGAGCCACCATGTGATTGCTGGGAATTGAACCTGGGTCCTCTGGAAGAGCAGCCAGTGCTCTTAACCCCTGAGCCATCTTTCCAGTCCTGCTGAAACTCTTATAAAGGAAAAAATTTAATTGGGTGGCTTACAATTCCAGAGGCTTAGTCCATTTTCATCTTGGTGGGACAAGGTGGCAGGCAGGCAGACATGGTGCTAGAGAAGGAGCCAAGAGCAGAGCAGGAGCTACATCTGGATCCTACAGGCAACAGGAAGTGAACTGAGACACTGGGTGTGGCCTGAGCATATATGAGACCTCAAAGCCCGCCTCCACAGTGACCCACTTCCTTCAATAAGGCCACACCTACTCCAACAAAACCACACCTCCCAATAGTGCCATTCCCTGAGCTTACAGGGGTCAATTACATTCAAACTACCAAAGGTTATATATTTAATTCAACATTTAGATTGAACTTTTTTTGAAATTACCACAAAAAAAATGGTAGTAATAAATAGTGGTTTTTAAAACATTGACTTTCAAAGAAGATGTGCAATGGGAGTCATGACGCACACTTGTAATCTTAGCATTAGGAGGTGGAGGCAGAAGGATCAGGAATTAAAGGTAATCCTTGACTACAAAGGAAGTTCGGGGCCAGCCTGGGCTACATGGGGCCCTGACTCAAAAAAACAAAAAAGTATAAACTGTACTAAATGTGTTCTACACACAACAAATATTAATGAAACATCACTATGCAGTTCTAGCCATTAGCTTTCTTCATTAAAAGGAAAAACAATAATGAAAATTTTTTAACTCCAAAAGACATTTTTTTCTGAAGACACTGAGTGGTTTTCTATTCAAAACTATTTTAGAGCCAGATACAGTAGTACATACTTTTAATCCCAGTACTCAGAGGCAGGTAGATCTCTGTGAATTCAAGGCCAGCCTGGTCTACATAGTGAGTTCCAGGACATCCTGTTAAAAAATCAATCAAAGCTATTTGGGGCATAAGCTTACATACAACACACATACCCCACTCGAAACATAAGATATGATCTTTTACTCAGCAATATATAAAATTTACTGTCCAGATATTATGTTTAGAGTTGGAAAGCTTCTCAGTTCTATTGTACCCATGTCACAAGACCCCCATGCAAGACCGCCACAAAACCAATATCCAAAGCAAATACACAGAGGTTTTTTTTGTTTTTTTTTTTTTTTTTTTTAAATAAGCAAGCCCGGGGCTTAGTCCATATTCCAAACACTCCACATAGCAGGTGGAGGAGCACTCACTTTAAGGGGTTTATATAGGAAAGGTTTACATCCAGAGAGTTACATATCTCAGGATTGGATGAGGGGGCTGGGGTGAGGCAGTTCTTTGAAGTTACTGCTGAACTATAAGCATGAGGTTACTGATGGCTTACAGGATGCAGGGTATCTACAGAGACATAAATTTTTTTTTTACTCCCTATGTCCTGCTTTTGTTGAACCCAAGATATATACATTCAGATTTATTGTTTCAGCCTTATCTTCCCATGAGTTCAACTTCTGGTCAGTTCTAAAACCGCTGGTCAGCAAATACCTTTGGCAGAGGGGAGCATCTCTCAATATGGCTACTGATTTTTCCCTTTCATTCCCTCCTCTCCTAGTAACTGGAGAACACCCATTCATGGGTAGTCAATTCCTAGGTTGCAAATTTCTGTCTTGAGCCAGATGGCCCATTTTTATATCTTGGTTGAGGATCTCATATTGAGTTTGAGTCCTTTGCACCATTATTGGATGGTCCCCAACCTTTCTTTGATGATTTTCATCAGCTTGTTGAGGCCTTCTCATACTTTGGTCATAGAATCCTTAACCAGCCCGGAGTGTTCTACATAAAAGTATCATTTCTCTCCCAGGGCTACACATAGTCCCCCTTGTCGTAAGAATTGGAGATTTATCCCTAGCCTATTCTGTAACATGACCTCAGAAAGCAAGATGAGGGATTCTAGCATCATCAGTTTAGTGGCATCCAAACAGGAATTATTATTTAGTTAAGGATCAATGACATAAGAGCCAGCAGTAATTAGCAGAAGCAAAAGGGCCAAAAGCCCTGTGATGGCTGACAGAGTTCCTTATCCTGAAGGAACTTGGAAATGAGAATAGGGACTAGTTATTACTTTATCTCATGTTCCCTATGATAGAAAATTTTCTTTGATCTAACATTCCAGAGGGGAATAAGGACAACGTTTTTGTTTTGTAATTACTTCCTGCTGATGTTGGGATGTTATTTTCAGGGCCCTAGAAAGCCAGAATGTTAGTCAAAAGCAAGGAGAGGATTTAGAAGCATCTGGTTCATTGACCCGGTGGAGAAGGTCCATATCAGCTTTCAGCAAGTCCATATGTCACAGGCTGAAGTCAGTAGCCGATGCCTGAATGTGTCTGCCAGCCAAATGGAAGCCCACTGAAGACAGATATAGACTAGAGACAAAAGTTAACTTATTTGGAATTTTTAGGCCCGCAGCCTTAGTAAATATATTAGTGTTATCAATCAGTAGTGAAATACATAATGTAGAAAAAGCAGGTAACAGGTATCTGTCTATAAATCTATATTCAGAAGAAATCCAAAATCTTGAGCTCATAATCCAAACAATAAGTAGTCATTGCTCTATTAGCTTGTCAAAACTCTATTAATGTTAAATTCTGAACTTATTAAATTTTAATGCAATGACAGTATGGTCTTCAATTAATTAATGCATTGATCAATGCGTTAATAAGGTGACTGCAACCTCATGGAAGACTCTGGTTGCCTGATGTTTCTAAGCTGACAAACCTACAGCTAACCCAGTCATCAGTGCCATCAGAGACCTGAGAAGGATAAATTTTACCTGAGTGCAGACTTCCAAATCTATTAAAAAACAACAGAGACTATCCATTGCCCGGACCACATTCATCCCAGGCTCCTGTAGTCTTCATATGTTGGCAGAATAGGTGTCAGGACAGCATCAATCTTGGCTGTCGGGCCCATAATGTGAAATTCTCCCTGAGGAGGAGCAACTTTGGGAAAAACTGACCTTATCTTGTCAGCGTCTCATTTGTCCATTCTGGGCCGGATCCCTGGCAGCAGGTGTTGAGTTGGGGCATCTTGCCCAGTGGTCAATGTTGTCAACAGTTTAGGTGGCTTCGTCTTGTTGTTGTTCTATATCTTCCTTGGGAGTTAATGCTGGGAGCTGGGAGTCTCTGTTTGTTATAGTAAGCTAGTAAGCTTTTTATTAAATAATTTAAATGCCACATTCATCAGATCTTTGACAGGTTTGAGAACCATTATCTATTAAATACATCTGAGCCAAAAATATCTAGGCTAATCTTGAAAACATCTCTAAGTTTGGTAACAAGACTCAGGCCAATTTGTTGTCCTTAGTCAAATGAACCTCTCAGGTTCTGTTTTATTTATTTCTTATAGCTTATAATTAAATAAGAATTAACAGATTATGCTTTAAACTAGTATCTGGATAGCCAGATGACTAGTATTAACTTGTGTTCCTTAACATAGAGAACATGTAAACTCAGACATTTAAAACCGAACATACATGTGGACATATTTTTATCCATATTTACAGAGTAGATAGACATTTTTTTGTTTTGTTTTGTTTTGTTTTGTTTTGTTTTTGAGACAGGGTTTCTCTGTGTAGCTTTGCGCCTTTCCTGGAACTCACTTGGTAGCCCAGGCTGGCCTTGAACTCACAGAGATCTGCCTGCCTCTGCCTCCCAAGTGCTGGGATCAAAGGTGTGCACCACCACCACCTGGCCTCGATAGACATTTTTAAAACTGTAAACCTTTGGAGTCTCAGTGTAACAGCAGAATAGCAAGAGAAGGAAATCCAAAACATGTTTTATTTTTTATATATCTCAAATCATTTTTATCATTACTTAAGTCTTTTTATCCTTAGACCTTTATAACATTTTACATATTTTAATAACTTGTATTTTATATATATTTTTCTTTCTAGAACATTTTTTATATTCCCATACCTAAAACCTTTATATCTTAGACCCCATATAAACGTTACTTATATTTAAACCTCATAATTTAAACTTTAAAATTTAAATATTTAAAGTTTTAAAGTTAAACTTTAAAATTTTTTGTATTTTAAACTACTTTCTCAGACCCAAAAATCATTTATCTAAACTTTCATCCTCATATCTCAGGCATTTATATTTGTATAAAAATGTTATATCCTAAAATATCTTTTTTCTATTTAATTCATTGAGCTATCCTCTACTTGGAATTTGATAGTTTTTTTTTCTTATCTTAACCAATAATAATTTGTAATCAATTCTCTTAAATGATGGCAAGTGTTTGTAACCCATTGAACTCAAATGACCAAAATCTATGTATTTTTTTCCCTGTGAAAACAAAAGCATAATTTTTAAAACCTAATGTATCTTTAACATTTTTTAAGCATTACCAGGATAGAGAAGGGTTAAAATGGGAAGCTAATGAGGAACTTGGCTTAGAAAGGAAGGGAGGGGGCTTTAGATTCAGAGTGTGTAGGCAGTAAAGTCCCCACGGGCCGTAGCTCCCCCATCTCTGCCCGTCTGTAGAGAGTGTGCCTTTCCACCCTCTGTGAGAGCCACGGGAGCCTCTCCTGCAGGCTAACACCTGGGTCTGTCCTGCTCCAAGCTCCCAAGCTTGAGTGGGCAGGAGGCCTCCACCCATTCAGATTCTCCTGCCCAGTCTGCCCATTCCTGGGAGCCCTGCTTCCTGGGAACTCACCTCCCTGCTCAGGGAGAGCCCTGTTAGGGCCCAGGGGAGCCCGACTTTCCAGGGCTAGGAGTGATGAGCACTCAGCCACTCAGCCCCTCTCCCCGCTGCTGAGTGAGCTTCCCCGCCCCCGCCTGCCAGCAATGCCGGTCTGGTGGCAATAAGGGAAGTTAGTAGACAAAAAACAAGTAACATTTACATAGGCATACGTTCCCGTAAGGCCAGAGGTGAAAAGGTTGATTTTCGCCTTGATGAAGGGGAACAGTAGCTCTTACGGGAAAGGCAACTTCACCAGGATCAGGAGGGGTGTGTGTGTGTGTGTGTGTGTGTGTGTGTGTGTGTGTGTGTGTGTGTGTGTGTGTTTATTCTCTGCCTCTGCATATCACAGCCCTTCACAGCCAGCCCTCCCTCCCCTCCCCCCCAGCAACCCTCGAGAGTGTCTGCAGGAACCACGGGGAGCTCTTCCTCTGACAGCACAGAGGTTCCCTCTGAAGACCACCCAAACATTGTTAGAGGCCCATTCTTCACCGCAAAGGGTGACAAACTTCCCTTTGTGGCTCAATCATTCTATTGTGAGCAGTGGCTAGCACAGCCTTCCAGTATGCTAGGCAAAGGTCTAGGGGAGAAAAGGGAGACTGTCCCATAGCATTCATCTTAGTCAACAATAAGAACAAATAACATGCTACACACAAGACCAAGGGCACATCAAAACAAACTTGGCACCAAGAGACAACCAACAAAGTTCCAAAAACAATGACAGCCTGATGTGCTCCTGGGGAGGGGAGCGACCCTCCAGGCTCAGACTCCAGGCTCTCTGTCCGCAACCAAACAGACTGGGAGTGGGGAGTGGGGGGGGGGGGTTCCACATCCCCGTTAAAGGGGAACCCAGGATGAGCCCCCAAATGTTGTACCTGCGCTACAAGACCTCCAAAAAAGACCATCACAGAGTCAATATCTGATGCAAACACACAGAGGTTTTTTTTTTTTTTTTTTTTTTTTTTTTTTTTTTTTAATAAGCAAGCCTGGGGCTTGGTCCATATTCCAAATACTTGACATAGCAGGTGGAGGAGGACGGCCCTGAGCACTCACTTTAAGGGGTTTATATTGTGAGACCCTCACTCTGTTCTCTAAGACGAAGAAGGAGGCTTAGACAAAGATATCTTAATATAGATAGACCCAGGTCATAGAGCCAGAAATGATGGCGCCAGCCCCAGGAACTTAAAAGTACAGCCATCTGGTAGCAACTAATTAACAAAAGAGTGCCCCAAATGCCGGACAAAAGCCAGGCCACTTGGCAGTGACTGATCAACCATGTCCCAACGCCAGAGATGGCGCTTCTCAACTACAGAGACGGGCTGTAAAAGTTCTAACAGAACAAACGGACAAACTAAAATAAGATAACACAGAGGCCCAGGAAGATTTACCCAATTAGAATTGTACCCATACTAACTCCCCCACAACCTGGAGGGACTCGTGGTTTCCACCTTTAAAAAGCCAGCCTCACAAAGAAGAGCAACTCCTCCCTGCCTCACTGCGCTAAGAGAGTGAGTGCTTGAGACAGTTCCCTGTCACTCGACTTGAAACGGAAATAAACCTTGCCTTTGCATTCTGGACATCCTTGGTCTTTGGTGGTCTCTCTGGGGGTGTTTTTGGCATAACAATATAGGAAAAGTTTACATCCAGAGAGTCACATATCTTGGGATTGGACGAGGGGGCTAGGGGTGAGGTAGTTCTTTGAAGTTACTGCTGAATATAAGCATGAGGTTACTGATGGCTCACAGGATGCAGGGTATCTACAGAGAATACATTTTTTTTTTTTACTTCCTATGTCCTGCTTTTGCTGAACCCAGGATATATACATCCAGATTTATTGTTCTAGCCCTATTTTCCCATAAGTTCAATTTCTGGTCAGTTGAGTCCATTACTCCCCATATCTTGTTTTACCAAGTCCAGGATATATAGATTTATTGTTCCACCTTATCTTCCCTTATCTGGTATGAGTTCAACTTCTGGTCAGTTCTGAAACTGCTGGTCAGCAAATACCTTTGCAGGGGGAGCATCTCTCAAGATGGCTACTGATTTTTCCCTTTCAACTTCCATGTGTGGAGACATAATGCGAGAAATCCACAGAGTCTGCTTAAAGGGTAAAGGAATTTATTAGGAAAGGAAAACTCACTAGACAGAACAGAGGAATTGTCGCAGGGTCCTGGAAGGCTGAGGTACAGTCCCAGGCTATTCCTGATGCCCGAGTCAGTCCCTGAGTCCAAGACCATGAGGCCTTAAGGGTAGCCCTGAGGTCACGCCCCAGGGGCAGGTACTTCAAGGTCATAGGCAGGTAGAACAGTTAGTTACCTGCTACATCTCTAGGGCTGCGCTTCAGAGTCGTAGATAGAACAGATATCCACTACAGGGACAGGTCCTGGATGGTTTTGGAAAAGGAGAGAAATATTAAGAGTTAGAGATTGTGAGAGAAGGACCCATGTTCTCAGGCTCCTGAGGAGCCACTCATGCTTTTGACCACCAACCCGACAGGAGAGCTGCGCCATCTTGCATCCCTCAGTGCTCTCCAGTGACTGAGGAGGCACACTGGGAGCACAGGTACGTAGTGCCCATAGAGGTGGACTGTGGATCCTGCAGAGGGAGAAAGTGAGCGCTCAGATCATCCAGGAGAAGTAGTGAAGTAACAGTCCTCCAGGAATAATATAGCAATAATAATATAGTAATAACATATAAAGTATATAGAGGAATAATAATATAGTAAGGAACTGCTGGATTCCTGTCTTGGTCTTTCTGTGTCAAACAGTATTTTTTCTTTGCTAACTGTAAGATGGACTATGTCTACAGAGGTATACAAAGTACAACAAAGCAATGAAGTATGCTTATTTTTTCTTTCCTTTTTTTTTTTTTTTTTTTTTTTTTTTTTGAGACAGGGTTTCTCTGTGTAGCTTTGCGCCTTTCCTGGAACTCACTCTGTAGACCAGGCTGGCCTCGAACTCACAGAGATCCACCTGACTCTGCCTCCCGAGTGCTGGGATTTTAGGTGTGCGCCACCATTGCCCAGCAAGTATGCTTATTTTTTAAGGGTATTATTAAAGAAAGTATTTCAAATAAAGGCCCCAAAATCTGGGAATGTAGCTCAGTAGTAGAGTATTTGCCTAGAATCTTCAAGGTCCTAGGTTCAATTCCTAGCACAATAAAATAAAAATTAAAAAGTTGAAGACAGGACATTCTGCAGAGTTGGATTGCCATGCATTTGCCCAAAGTAGGCTTAGTGGGTCACGGGGGTGGGTGGGGGGAGTGGGGGAGTGAGGGATTGTCACTTAAAGTTCGGGTCAGCAACGCTCCCTTAAGGTAGCAGGCCCAATGTATCTCATCTAAATCCATTCTCTTATTATAATTTTAGAAGTAGCTTAATAACTAAATAAGCCAAGAAGAATTAAAACTAATCCTTGGGCTATAGAATTTTTGTTTTTACAAAATTTAAAATTAAGAGAACATTCTCAGGGGCTCGGGTGATGGCTGGGTGGGTAAAGCACTTCCTGCACAGGTCTCCAGCATGCGAATAATGGGCTGGTGTGGCGGTGCATACCTGTAATCTCAGTGCTGGGAGGGTGGAGTCAGGAGGATCCCAGAGGCTCACCAGACAGACAGACAGGCAGACTAGGTAATCTGCCTGGTGCCCAAAGTCCAGAAGAGGTACCTGTGGAGGCCGGAAAGGGGTGTGTGATTTCTGCAATTAGGTACAGTTGGAGTTGCAGACTCCAGTTGTGAGCTGCTGTGTGGATGCTGGAATGGAACCAGGTTATCAGCCACAGCCAGCCAGCTCTTAACTGATGAACCACGTCTCCAGCCCACTCAATACCACCATTAAATGTTGGAATCATTAAGGACCCGGTAAATAGAATCTGCTAGACATGGTAGCATATATCTGTGATCCCAGCACTTAGGAAGCAAAGGCCGGAAGAGCGGGTGTTCTAAGTTATCCATAGCTACAGAGCAGATTTGAGGCTTTGTCCAAGAAAGGAAAGGAGGGAGGGAGGGAGGGAAGGGAAAGGAGGGGAGGAGTCAAAATAAACAACAGAAGGGAAAAAAAGGAATTGGGAGTAGTGAGGCGATCACTTGGGAGGCAGAGGCAGGAGGATCAAGAACTATATAGTGAGTTCAAGGTCAGCCTGGGCTACAGGAGACTGTGGGAAGTCAGACTGACCCAAAATGTTCTCAGAGGCCCTGATGACAGGACAAAGGTCCTTGCCCAGGACCAGACTTGGCAAGGCTGGTCTGAGGCTGGGGCCAGGGCCTCAGATGAGTCAGGGTTCTGGTTTCTGAGGACTAACTCTTCCCCCTGGGCTGTGATCATCTATCCCAACGCCAGCATCTGCGGCATCCTGCGCTTCTTTTCTGGCTTAGTGCTCTGCTGACCTTGGCCTGCAAATAATATATATGCCGCTGCACCTCTGAATAAACCGGCTTGACATAAGTCATCCGCTTCCACATACCTCCTGGTCTCAGCTATTGCTCTTGTTTTCTGTTTCTCATCTCTGGTCCTCCCACTCAACACCTGGCCATTCAGGACCCTTATTCCTGCAGGTTCGGGTCGGGAGACCCTGTCTTAAAATAAACAAAGGAATCAATATTTTAGGACTCTAAATAAACATATATAAAGTAGTAACTCTAAGCAAAAAGGGTAAAAAGTAAAGCATCCCAAGTATGAACTGAAGGACCCAGTGGCATCGTGGACCATAATAAGAAGACTAAAACTGTATACCTATTTCTCATCCCACACTGGAGAATTTCACGTGAAGAGATGGATTCAACTTCACTGCATACACTCGGACACCACTAAAACTGGACGTTTTAAATGGACCAAAGTTGAATAAAAATAATGTGTTAAACACGATGATTCATGGGAGCTGGCAAAGAGGACAGATGGATTTTTTTCCCTCTCTCATTTTCAAATCATTTGAAAGTCATAACTTTGAAATTATGCAAATGATAAATCACTACTTACGAAAAATTCTATGGAGTAGTAAAATGATAAGAGTCGTAAAATAAATATTTTAACACCTTGCTATATATATATATTCATGAGCCTGGAAAGGCTTGGAAAATGTCTTTTTTTTTTTTTGAGACAGGGTTTCTCTGTGTAGCTTTGCGCCTTTCCTGGAACTCATTCGGTAGTGCAGGCTGGCCTCGAACTCACAGAGATCCACCTGGCTCTGCTTCCTGAGTGCTGGGATTAAGGGCATGCGCCATGACCGCCTGGCGTAAAATGCCATTATTAATAAAGCTAAAAGCAGACAATCAAACTTGCACAGCAGAATCGCCTGCTGAAGCAGCCGTTCTCACTGACCCCTGCAGCTCGATCTCCCTGGCGGCGCTCGATACCATGTTACAAAGGAGCTTTCCAGTGACTTTGGGATGAAAAGGAGACAGGATGAAAAGGAGACACTGTCACCTGAACTTGAATATGAGAAACCAACGAGCAGGGCTACCCAGAGTCAGTCTGCTGTATGGTTAGTGAAAGAAAAATGAAAAAAAGGAAGGACATGACTACTCCTAGGTATAGTGGAGGAGGAGGTTTATTGTTGTCTTAGTTTGAGTTTCTGTTGTTGTGCAGAGACACCATGACTGTGGCAACTTATAATGGAAAACATTTACTGGGCTGGCTTACTGTTTCAGTGGTTTGGTCCATTATCATCACGGCAGGAAGCACGGTGGCATGCAGGCAGACTGGTGCTGAGAGGTAGCTGAGAGTTCTATACCTGGATCCTGGATCCACAAGTAGCAAGAAGAGAATGCCACACTGGGACTGGCTTGAGCATCTGAGACTTCAAACACGCCCCCAGTGACACACTTCCTCCAACAAGGCCACACCTCCTAATAGTGTCACTCCCCATGGGGGCCATTTTCATTCAGACCACCACAACTGTTAAAGCTAAAAGGGAGAGCAGAGCCAGAGGCAGGGATATCTGGGAGAGTCCATGGTGGACATGACCCTGAGTTGGGCCATGTGGGGAGAAGGGAGAGTGGAAAGGAGAGAGCCAGACCAACAGGCCAGGAGAGTAAAGGGTAGACCAAAAGAGATCCAGGTAACCCAAATGGCTGAATTATATAGGGAAGGGCATCTATACCCTGTGGCAGGTAGTGACTGAGGGACACTGGGAGAAGCTGGTGGCCAGATCTGCTTTGAGATGTTAAATAGGCCTCTCAGTTAGCCATTTGACCCAGATTTGAGACCTAACATCCAGTCTTTTTCATTGATAATAAATGATAAGGGGCAACACAATCTTTTCTATGACTACTTCCTGTTGACATTGGGACATCACTGTTAAGGACTCGAGAGAGCTGGAATCTGGCTAAAGTGGGAAGAGCAGGCTGTTTCACTTTCTGTGAGACCATCTGGGGCTAGGAAAGTTCAGGCCTTGTTGGAGCAGTCTATGAGGCTAGACCACCTGGGGCTAGTCACTTTGGAGCTGTCTAGGCCGCAAAGGCTCAGGCTGGTTGGAAATTCCATCAGAACCACCTAGGGCTGGTGAGTTTGGAGCAGTTTGCAGTCTTTGATTGGAAATACACTGGAACAGATATATATTAGGGACAGAAGTTAAAGCTAAAGAGTTTGGGGAAAATTTCTATTGTAGCATGAATCTTAAAGGTACTTTTTAATAAAATCAAACCTGAGGCCAGGTATTGGGGTGAATGCTGGAAGATCAGAGAAGCAAAACAAGCCATAGCTACCTCACCTCGCCAGTTCCTCAGCTGATTCTGTTTCCTCAGACTGGAAGCCTCTGAGTCCTTATCCAAATGAATCTCAGCTGAACTGCTGCTCAAAAGCCTGAATGCTTGACCAGCCTAGTTCCTGGTCCTCACGCCCTATATACCTTTCTGCTTTCTGTCATTACTTCCTAGGATTAAAGGCATGAGTCACCATGCCTGGCTATTTCCAGTGTGGCCTTGAACTCACAGAGATCCATGCCTCCAGAAAGCTAGGATTAAAGCTGTGAGTGCTACTATTTTCTAGCCTCTGTATCTAGTGGCTGTTCTGTTCTCTGACCCCAGATAAGTTTATTAGGGTGCACAATATTTTGGGGAACACAATATCATCACATTCTATCTTGGGTATATATTTGAAACTTCCAGGTCCATGGTTCTATTGTTGGGAGAGGGAGTACCAAGACCAGGGGAGAGAGAGAAGGAGAGAATCCACTCTCAGTAATAGGCAGGTGGGGAAACAGGCTGTTGATTGACAGTACCTATCTGATGTCCATTTGACCTGTGAGAGATGGATCCACATGGACTCCTTGAAGCTTACATGAATTTTTTAAGTTTATAAAAAGAGATAAAAATTTTAGATATATTAGCATTACTGTTGTTTGTAATCTGTACTGAAATTCACATTGTAGAAAAAGGTAGTAGATTTGTGAGTCATAATAAAAGCTTGGGAACTCAAAAATGATTTGGGGTTAAAAGAACCTGTGAGTTTACCTCCTTTCAGAATCTGGTAGCAAGGTAAACTGTTGGTCTTTCTCAGCTGGAGACCTAGTAGCTCTAGGAAAGTGAGGCCTGAGGCCTGATTTTTACATATGAAGAGAAGGCAGCTGTAGCCTTTGTAGGAGGAGCTGGCATGCTTGCTGCTGTTAAAGCTACAGTTAGCCATCAATATCATCAGAGATCTGAGAAGGATAAATTATAGCAGGAGGTATAATCTAAATGGTATATGCATCAACTAAGATGACAGAAACTTACCCAATACCCAGATGGTTGCCCTCGACTCCCATGGTGTCAATGGCTTCATTGGGGACAGTGGTCAGTCTTCAGTTGTCACATAGAGCAGCATTGGCCTTCAACTGCCAGACCCAGGTCTGAGAGATGTTCCTGTGGAGAAAGAACTTGGGAAAACTGACCTAATTGTGACCAGGCAGAGTCAACCCAACAACTTGGGCAGACACCTGGTGGCAGGTGAGTCATGGGGCAGTTCAGATGTGCTAGCATTACCATTGTTTGTATTCTGTACTGAAATCCACGTCATAGAAAAGTGGTTAGTGTTACCATGATTCATGTGGTGTCATCATGCCTTTGCTGTATATCTTCTTTGGAGACCTTAGGGTTCCCTGTCTATTATGGGAAGCTTTTTTATGAAACATTTTAATTCAGCAGATCTTTAAAGAGTTTGAAGACCAGCTATCTATTAACTATACATGATTTTAAGCTTAACCTTGAGAACACATTAAGATTTCTTAATGATAGCAGTTTAAGTTAGTAGCTTTTATTAAGACTAGGATTTTACAGATTTATCCCTGTTCATTTTCAGCTTTAAAACTTTGAGTTGAAGATTTAATTGAAGATCCTCCAGCATCAAAATAAAACGTTACACCACAAACACAGTCCATAGGGAGACTGGAAACTTTTCTAACCCTTTTATAGTACATCATTACAGAATATCACAGTGTTTGTATGACTCAGTTTGTCCAAATAGCTAAAGCTTAACAAAGCAAGCAAAGACAAAGATCCTATACAAATATTACTATAATTGTATAATATATACCTGAGTAGACCGTGGGACTTTATGAATCTTATTTATCAAACAAATGTTGTTTCTTATCTAAATTTTCTAGAAGCTAGGTGTTGAACAGTTAACAAAGACATAAGCACTTAGGTGTGAATCTCTAAGTCAGCTTAGAGTCAATCTGAGTAGACCTTTTTTTTTTTTTTTTAAGATTTATTTATTTATTATGTATACAGAAGAGGGTGCCAGATCTCATTACAGATGGTTGTGAGCCACCATGTGGGTACTGGGAATTGAACTTAGGACCTCTGGAAGAGCAGCCAGTGCTCTTAACCTCTGAGCCATCTCTCCAGCCCCCCTGAGTAGACCTTTACAACCTTAAATTTTTATCATCATACAAAAACCCATACCAATCCAAAATATTTTAGAGGCCTCTTGTTTCCTTGGTCTAAAGAGAGATACAATGACAAACTAAGGGCTCAGTAGGACTGAGAAGTTTTATAGATGTTGCCTCAGCTGTTTTATCCCGTGTGGTCATCTTGATGGCCAAGTTATATGGCGGGTACTCTTCAACCTTCTAAGATGGCTGCCAGTCACATGGCTGCTTCCATCCTGATGAGGTCATCACCCAACATGGAGGCAAGTCACATGGTTGGTATTTTAAAACATCTGTTTTCCTAGTAGAACTATTTTTTAAATGAGAGTTGAATTCAAGTTATATATACAGTATATTCTAAACAAGAGATGAATCACATGTATAGTATGTTATAGCAAATTTAGATTACCTTTGTGTCCCGGCCAGTGGGATCTTCAGCAGAAACCCTAGAAGGGGGAATGGTGAATGAAAGGGACAAGAGACACAAAAATGGACAGCAAGCCAGTATTCTGATCAAGGTGCAAATTTTTATTTTTCTCAGGTGGGTTTTATAGCAAGCAGACCAGGAAACTTTCTTTGGGAAAAGATCAGGGGACTGTCGAGTTGCCAAGCAACCCAACCAAGCAACCCAACCACAAAACATTGTTACTAATGGTCACTGTAGCAGAAAGATAAGGAAATGTTATTTTCTAATAACTCAGGACTTGTTCAGGCATGTCAAAAGTTTCTAGTTAGGGACTCAATACTGGACAACAGAAACTTAACTCAGGCAGGCAATATGGCATGGCTCTTAAAATTGTCCTTGGCATCTCCTCTATTTTATTTTATGAGGGAGTGTGCCCACCTGAACGGTGATGGACCTTAACCGGCTGGGGAGACATCGACCTGACTCCTCCTAGAGCCGCTGCAGGCTTGAGAAAAAGGGTACCTTTTGGGGAGGAGAGGGCTTAGGCATTTTGGTGCCTCTAGATACCAACCTCTATGCAAGTCAGGTTTGTCTCTCAGGGAATCCGAACCAAGGGCTATTCAATCAACCTTCCCCTGCAGTGCTTGGCCTGGCACCCAGCGGTGTCCATACCGGCTGATGCCAATAAGCATAGGTTCGAACTTTATGCTGCTCCTAAAGGAGAAGAGGACTGAGAAATATCATAGGGATCACATCCTCAATCCAACATTTTGAGCCAATGGTAATAAACCTGTATAGGTTTTGATGTCAGGGAATTTATTTGTTTTTTGATGAATCGGATTAGCCTGCCAATTATAAAGGGACCCAAAGTTACAAATAACAAGATGCTGACTAATGGTCCTGTGAGAGGCATTAAAAGGGAGAACATGGATGATCTCCACCAGTCATCTGCTGCAGCAGAGAATTGCTGCTTATGTAGCTCTAGGCTACATTTATGTAGCTTATTTATCTGAGTTTCTACCATTCCAGACTCATTAATATAATAACAACATTCTTCCCTCAGAAAAAGGCATGTCCCACCCTTTTCTGCTGTCAGCAGGTCCAAGGCCCGTCGGTTTTGTAGGGCAACCTGTGCGAGAGAGGTTAACTGCTTCTGGAGGGAGGACAAGGATGCTGCAGAAGCCTTAATTGCTACCTGACGTTGCTTAGATAGGTGAGCTGTTGTTATGAGGGAATGACCCAGAACTCCTTCCGCCAAGCCTGCAGAGACCAGCGAGGTGGCAAGGGAAATTCTGGCCACAAAGGGCAAGAAGACAGCTCTTTTTTGCTTGGGCTGGGGGCATCCCATCCCAAGAACTCCGAAAGGGTCCTGAGCATAAGTTGTGGGACCAGAGTGACAGGTAGGCAGCGCATGTCCTGTGGGATAGGGATGGTCAAATTTTTTGATAGAGTGACAAAAGAGAAATTGCACCAAAAGAGAAATGGGGGGCGGGGGCAAAAGGATGACAGGGTAATACGGTCTGACTGCAAAAGGGAAGGGAAACACTGGAAAAGCAAAAATCAGTCTTGGAGCGGCCTGGGTCAAGAAACAAGGGTACCTCAGGGGTGGGGTGGAAGCCATGGGAATTATCAGTGGTGGTGCAATTAAGGGACCACAGCAGGGGTACAGCTATCAGGGGAGGACGTCCCAAGGCTGCACATAGGAAGCACGATGAGAGATTCCCAATGCCAGTAACACTGGCAAACATAAGGCCTTCTCAGAGGAGGGAAAGCCAAGAAAATGGAGAGGAGGGGGATGATAGTTGTGTCATTAAATTTTTTTTAGTAGATTGTACTTGTGCTGTGGGATGGTCTGTATGTCAAATTGCTCTGATTGGTCAATAAATAAAACACTGATTGGCCAGTGGTTAGGCAGGAAGTATAGGCGGGACTAACAGAGAGGAGAAAAGAAAGAACAGGAAGGCAGAGTCACTGCCAGCCGCCGCCATGACAAGCAGCATGTGAAGATTCCAGTAAGCCATGAGCATATGCAGGTATAGATTTATAGAAATGGATTAATTTAAGCTATAAGAACAGCTAGCAAGAAGGTTGCCACGGCCATACAGTTTGTAAGCAATATAAGTCTCTGTGTTTACTTGGTTGGGTCTGAGCAGCTGTGGGACTGGCGGATGACAAAGATTTGTCCTGTGGACAAGGCAGGAAAACTCTAGCTACATACTTGTACATAAGAGCACCAAATGTAGAGTCTGGAGCTAGGCCATGTGGCTGTTCGGGTCCTATACATGGCTCCTTCTACTGGACTAGTCCATCATGAGTCCCACGGGTCCCAAACCATTAGGGAATATCCTGTAGATGTCTTATAAAATTTAGGGCTATTCCGTTCTATCCCAATTACCTGTCCCTTAGCAGGAGGAATGGCATCATGAATTTCACAGCAAGAATAGGGGCATCCTACGCTTTTCTCCTTTAAATAAGTTTTGCAATTGTGAACAGTCTGGTCATACAAAAAACAGATAGCAGGAGCCACCTTGCCGGGGGAATTATGGAAACCAGTAAAGTTGAGTAAAATGGGATTCTGACATCCTTGCAAGGGGCAATCAGCGGTAGCCAATAGGTGATCAAAAGTCTGTTTTAGTATAATTAGTATAATTTTCAGTCAAATAAAAGCGCATGTAAATGGGGATGTGTTGACCGGTCTCTGGTCCTGATAAGAAGGTACAGGCAGAAGCAAGATCCAGAATATCCAGGGAAATTCTCCCAGTTCTTTTTTATCAGCATCTGTAAAGAAGGAGAAGGAAAGGGAAACAACCTCAGGGACTATCCTTTTCCCTGGGTGATTGGTTAGAGTTGACTTGTTTAACTAATCTCTCGGGGAGCTGACAAGGGCCTCCCTCTGTTTGGTCATAGATGCATGCTGACCCTCGACCCCAAATCAGGACTAGGTCGGGCTCTTTCCACTGGGCAGTTAAGGAGTCTTGCCACATGACCAATGCTTGGTGGCTTTGAGTTTGTGGATGCCAAAAGCGATCCGCTGCAGACCTTTCATTTTTGTCCAAGGTAAGGAAATTAAGGACCAAAAGGGCATGATGGAAAAGATTTCAGAGGCTGCCTCTCGTATCATACAGGCTCCCCTCTTCAATTTATGAAGTATGGATTTTAGAGTCTGATGAGCACGTTCGACGATGCCCTGGCCCTGGGGGTTGTAAGGAATGCCAGTGACATGCTTAATCTGAAGTTGTTGGCAAAAAGATTGAAAATTTTTTCCAGTATATCCTGGGACATTATCAGTTTTTATAACTTTAGGCTTTCCTAGGATGGAAAAGCATTGTAAAATATGGGAAATAACATTTTTGGAGGCCTCTCCGGCCTGGAGAGAGGCAAATATAAAACCACTAAAGGTATCAACTGTAACATGTATGTATTTAAGTTTGCCAAATTCAATTAAATGAGTAACATCCATTTGCCAAATTTCATTGGGAACCAAGCCCCGGTGTAACTCCCAGATGTTGAACCGGGAGGGAGACAGCACAGTCAGTGCGATTTTAACAATTTCTCAGGCCTTTTCTCGGGTAAGCTTAAACAACAAATGAAGGGAATGAGCATTTAAATGGTGAAGAGTGTGTGCTTGGGCAGCCTGAGAAAGGGATCCTGCAAGAACAGGAAAAACTAATTGTGTGGCTGCATCAGTCAATGCATTTCCTTCAAATAGAGGACCAGGCAATTTTAAATGGGCCCGTAGATGGCCAATAAAAAAGGGGCACTGTCTAGCCATAATTAAGGAGCGCAGCTGAAGAAAAAGTGGAGCTGCACTGGCAGAGGGTTTAATAAAGAGAACAGTTTCCAATAAGGGAGCAGAATGGGCAACATAAGCACTATCAGTATACAAAGTAAAGGGCTGAGAATGAAAAATAGTTGAAAAACTTGAATGACTACATAAAGTTCAACAAGCCTTTCCATCCACAACATAGGCAGCAATCCCATTGGCTGAGCCATCTGTAATATCAGGGGAGCCTCCCTTATAGGTTGTGAAGCAGTTAATTTGGGGAAAACAAAGGGATGAATTCTGGCAAACTGTAACAAGGGATCCCTAGGATAATGGTTATCGATAGTACCAAGGAAGGAGGAGCAGGCAATGGGTCATTCATCATCTGAAGCAGCCAATCTAATTGTTCTCACGTATAGGGGACGACTATGGAGTCAGGATCTTTTACAAAGTATTGGCGACTTATTTTTCTGCCCTTAATAATTAACTTGGCCGTTAAAGATGGGTAAGTGGCCAGCACCTTTGAGGGGGAGGTGGGTAGGTGGACCCAGAGTAGGGGATTCTCTCTTTTTTCTTCTCTGATGGTTATTTGTTGCCAGAAGACTAGATGTGGGGGTTCAGGAATATTAATACTGACAGAATGACAGACAGAGGGTGGACAGGAGGACTCTTTTAGGGCTTTTTCTCCCTCATTAATTAATTTTTGAACATCAGGGGAATGATTGTAAGTTTTAAAGACATCATTAATTAAATTCCAGTAGGAAAAGGTTTGAATGGGGACCTTTTTAGGACCAAAGGTCTGGTAAAAATCATTTAAACAGTCACCAATCCGTCTCCAGTGCTTTTCATCTATGGTCCCTTCTTGGGGAAACCAAGGACAGACATCTCCAATATAGTCAAGAAAATTTTTTAAGTCTTTTTTTTTTTAAACCCTAGTTCCTTGTGTCTTGAGGAACTAGGTTCAGTTCCGAAATAAACAAATCCTGTTTATTAAATGCTTGCCCCATGGTAAACTTACCTTGTGTCGTCACATTGCAAGATCTGTCTCACGGCATTTCCATGGCGATCACTGACTGGACCTTCGCTCGTGGAGTCGTCTTCCACGGCGGTCCGACTCTTAGGCAGGCCTGCCCTGGTGTGTGACGACGTTCACTACTCCTCTACGTCCTTGAGCCTCACGCTGGGCATCAGTTGTCCTGGCCAGGGGGATCTTCAGCAGAGACCCTAGAAGGGGGAATGGCGAATGAAAGGGACAAGAGACACAAAGAACTGACAGCAAGACAGTATTCTGATCAAGCTGCAAATTTTTATTTTTCTCAGGCAGGTTTTATAGTAAGCAGACCAGGAAACTTTCTTTGGGAAAAGATCAGGGGACTGTCCAGTTGCCAAGCAACCCAACCAAGCAACCTAACCACAAAACATTGTTACTAAAGATAAGGAAATGTTATTTTCTAATAACTCGGGACTTGTTCAGGCATGTCAGAAGTTTCTAGTTAGTGGCTCAGTATTGGACAACAGAAACTTAACTCAGGCAGGCAATATGGCTTGGCTCTTACAATTGTCCTCGGCACCCATGTATAGATTTTAAATTATAAGTCTTATGTTATAAGTTTAAAGCCAAATTTTGTTACAGATTTTATAGATTTTTTTTAAACCATACCCAATGAATTTACAAATTCTCAGACAGAGTTTACAGCATAGGTTTAAGAGTTGTTTTTTTTTTTTTTTTTTTTTTTTTTGAGAGCAGGGCTCAGAGAAATTGTAGAGATAAAAGATGTTTCAGAGTGGGAAGTAGAACCTTAGAGCTGAGAGACTTTGGAAGTGTAGAGCAGAGGAAGGTTAGAGAGAAGACATTTGAGATGATTTATTTGTGCCTGGCAGGTGTCACGATTTGTATTTGGAAGTCAAGTGTGCCGATTTGTATTTGGAAGTCAAGTGTGCCGATTTTCGGCCATTGATCTGTGCTGAGGCCAAGCTGTTTGTCGCCCGGGCAGGAAACGGGGGATGGAAAATGAAACTGCACTGGAGGGAAGTTCTATAAGCTACGAGAGAGAGCTGAGAGAGGGCACAGGAGGCTCAGAGAGGGCTTAGAGGGGCTGCAGGACGGCAGGCAGGAGCCGAGAAGAGCGTGGCACCGCCTGGATGGGCTTAAGGAAGCCTCACTGCAGGCGGGAGCCAAGAGATAGCGTAGTGGGACTGCAGACCCTCGGGGGAGGCAGGAGAAGTAGCAGAGGTGGATAAAGTGTCCTTGTGACAAGAATCTCCATCCAGGGCATGTAGATGTAACCAATCGTCTTGTTAAATAAGAAACACAGAACTGCTGTGGGATGGTCTGTATGTCAAATCTGTTGCTCTGATTGGTCAATAAATAAAACACTGTTGGCAGTGCCAGCAGAAGTAGTGGACAAGGAGAAGGAGAATTCTGGAAGCAGAAGCTGAGGCGGAAGACACTGCAGCCACCGCCAGGAGAAGCAGCATGTAAAGACTCTGGTAAGCACAGCCAGTGCAAGTATAGATTATAGAAATGATTAATTTAAGATAAAAGAACAGTTAGCAAGAAGCCTGCCACGGCCATACAGTTTATAAGTGATATAAGCGTCTGAGTGATTATTTTATAAGTGATTGTGGACTCGGGGCTTGGGAACCTGGAGAGAAGCCCTCAGCAACACAGAACCAATGCAAAGAAGAAAGTCAAGAGATCAGAGCTAAGAGCCTTACCCATCTGCTGTAGCTAGCCTCTTCAGCCAAGAGACCTATGTTTTTGTCTTTATATAGACTTTCTGTTCTGCCTTCTCATTGGTTGTAAACCAATGGTTACATGACTGCCTCGTCACTGCCTGTCTGTACAGACCTCCAGGTCTTCTATGGTTGGTATTGAGATTAAAGGCATGTGTCTCCAATGCTGGCTATATCCTTGAACACACAGAGATCTACCTAGCTCTGCCTACCAAGTGCTGGGATTAAAGGCGTGTGCCACAAACGCCCAGCTTTTGATATGGCTCTAATAGCTCTGACCCGGGGCAACTTTATTTATTAACATACAAATCACATTTTTTTTTTTTATTTTGGTTTTTCGAGACAGGGTTTCTCTGTGTAGCTTTGCGCCTTTCCTGGAGCTCACTTGGTAGCCCAGGCTGGCTCGAACTCACAGAGATCCTCCTGGCTCTGCCTTCCGAGTGCTGGGATTAAAGCAAATCACATTTTAATACAAATAAAATACCACTATAAGGGCATCCCCAAGCAGAATGGCAAACTTGTTAAAGAAAAACGTTCCAAATCACACAGGAAAGGAATCCCCTCCCACGTGACTGGGACCCAAGCAGGGTGAGAGGAGCCCCCTGGCACACCAGTGTGGCTTCTGCAGAAACTGTAGACAAGGCAGGCAGCTGGGTTGACCCTTCCTTATCCAGTACAGAGAGATGAGAGCAGGGGAATGGGAGACAGTAAGTGTCTTTAGTAGAGATACCCAGATAGCTGTAGCAGGTCAGAGCCTGATGTGAGACAAGGGCCCAGGCGGGCGCCTGGAGGGTGTGGAAAGGCTCCAGGAGCCCGAGAGTCACTTACGACAGACAAGGAAAGAACTGTGGAGGGTAGAAGCAACTGAGAAGGCAGACTCTAGAATTTGGGGTCAAATTTGACAGATGGCTGAAGCCAGCAGAAACAAAGGACCCATACTCAGGAGAGTCGGAGCCGAGGCTTGGTTCGGATTGGCTGAGTTCCTTGGAAGGGGACTCATATACACCAGTCCAGGTTTCAGCACCAGATGAATGAAAAAAAGAAAGAAAAAAGGAAGGGCATGGCTGTTCCTAGGTATGGCGGAGGAGAAGGTTTATCATAGATAAAAGGGAGAGTGTAGCCAGAGGCAGAGACATCTGGGAGACTCCAGAGTGGACATGACTCTGAGCCAGGCTATGTGAGGAGAAGGGAAAGGGGAAAGGGGAAGCCAGACCAAGAGGCCAGGAGAGTAAAGGGTACACAAAAAGAGCCAGGGAACCAAAATGCCAGCTGTCTTAGTCAGGGTTTTTATTGCTGTGAAGAGACACCATTACCATGGCAACTTTTATAAAGAAAACATTTAATTGGGCCTGGCTTACAGTTCAAAGGTTCAGTCTGTTATCATCACGGCAGGGAGCATGGTGGCCTGCAGGCAGACATGGTGCTGGCTACATCTTGATCAGAAGGCAACAGGAAGTGTACTGAGAGGTGTCCTGAGCACAGGAAACCTCAAACCACGTCCCAACAGTGAAACACTTCCTCCAACAAGGCTATACCCAGTCCAACAAAGTCACACCTCCTAAGAGGGCCGCTCCCTATGAGCTTATGGGGGTCAATTATATTCAAACTACCGCGTCAGCCATACTCTGTAACAGGTAGGGACTGAAGGATGCTGGGAGAACATGGCAGCAAGTTCCACTGTGGTGTGTTAAATAGGCACATCAGTTAGCCATTAGCCCCAGGTTTGAGACCTAACAACTGGACCTTAAAACTTCCTGTTCAGTGTAGAAATTAAGCTATAAATTCTGGATGATGCAGCAAGCTTACAGCCCTGATGCACTGGGCTGAGAGGATGTCACTGCCTCTGGGGAGAGGGGCTAGCTAATGCCTGTGACCATCATCATTTACCATTTTCAATGGGACCTTTTTAAAAGAAAGACCTGTCATACAGTCCATATTTATGAATGCTTTGGGATCAAAGCGTGAAGCCTATGAATCCTAGAGATCAAATGCTTCCAAGATTTCAAATTTGTCATGAAGATACTTTTAAATAAAGCTTTACAGTACAAAAAAAAAAAAAACAAAAAAAAAAAAAAAAAAGACCTGGGCATTCAACTAGGCAGCAGTAGAGCACTTCCATAGTGTATGCCAGGCCCTAGGTTCAATTCCTAGCAGGAAAAGGACAAATCACAAGCAGAACCAAAATCATCTCACAGCCATGCTGCGGAAAGGGTAACCAGAAAGATGAGCATGCAGGCAGAGCGCGCCGTCGATAACAAAACATAACAAACAAACAACAAAAACAAACAAACAAAAGATCTGATTGGCTTCAAACGCCACACTTCCAAGTTGTCTTTCCACCATGTCACCCTCAGAAATGACAAAGCAAACTGTCTTTTCAATGTACCTTAGACTTCAGTCTCGACAAGCACGATCAAGTTAAAAATCCTGAGGTGTAGCTGGGCATGGAGGAATATGCCTACAGCAAATAGAGAGACAGCAGGGGGGTAAGCGGACTGCAAGGTCAAAGTCAGCCTGGGCTGTGGGACTTCGGCTTCCACTGAGGCAGTTCAGATTGAGGGGAGACTTCTCTTGCAGGTCCTTGGGGATAAGAATCTTGTGTAAACATGAAGGGGTTCACCTCTCACTCTGGCTCCTTGTCAGGGTCTTGATCATTCAGGACAGCTACAAGACAGGGATCAAAACTTAAGCACAGAACAGAAGTAGGCTCCTCCAAATCTCACTCTAAAGAGAATAGATGGTTTTACCCCCACTTTCATTGAGAAAATTTTAAAGCATTTTGTATATGAAAAACAGGTTTGAAGTTAGCCTTACAGTACTATAAATCTGCTCAATTAGCATAAAATAATGCTAGTGTGAACAAATTTTTACAAAAAATAATGTATACCTGTGTGTCAGAGGATTTTTATACAACTTATTTTTTGCGGGGGAGGGATGCTGGTTATTAAATTCAGGGCCTGGGATTAAAGGCATTCACCACTCTAAATTACTATGTTTAATTTTGAGATCTGTGATTTGAGAAAAAAAAAATCTAAGCAGTTTGTCCAGTCAACTGTAGACTTGGGCCATGGAGGTCTAAGAACTGATCCAAAACGGCCCCCAAAGCTCAAGGGTGTCACAGAGCTCAGAGTGACCAGCCAAAGAAAGGGGGTTAAAACAGAGAAGAAAAAAAACTTCTAAAAACAGAAAGCAAAAGAACACCTCCAAGAGATGGACACGAGCATAGAGAATAAGGGAAAAGTGCTCAGACAAGCAGACCAGGCGGCTTCCAGCTCAGTCCTGAGGACAGCGCCAGAGCCACAGCTGATGGGGGGCCTCGGGCACACACCTGGGCACACTCCCGCAGCATCCCAGCATCCCAAAGTCAGCTAGGGAGAATGAGGAGCAATGGGAGGGGTGGCTGGCTTTGTTTTTGTCCTGGTTCTGCTGGATTTCAATTCTTGGAACATACATGTCAAAAAAAAGTGTTGTCATTTTAAAGGTCTCTTCCTTTATGTCAAATATGCGTTAAGTTATTTATTGAGTGAAGAGAAAGGAAAAGGTGTTGAAAGGTGAAACATATTTGGTTATCAGTTTTCTTTCAAGTTCTGGCTTTACGTGTCTGTTCAAAGAAATACAGCTGAAGCTTAAACATATCTTCCTTTATTCCGAGTGCCCTTTTACTTATAGATACATTATTTTACTTTTTAAAACTGTGATTAGCTCATCATAGATTACAGTCTAAAAACATTCTATAGTAAGATCAATATAAATGATTATAAAGAATTATGAATAATTTTGAAATAAATACCTACACCATAATGATGGTTATCTAATTATGTGGCTTTTTTTTTTTTTTTTTTTTTTTTTTTTTTTTGGTTTTTCGAGACAGGGTTTCTCTGTGTAGCTTTGCGCCTTTCCTGGACTCACTTGGTAGCCCAGGCTGGCCTCGAACTCACAGAGATCCACCTGGCTCTGCCTCCCGAGTGCTGGGATTAAAGGTGTGCGCCGCCACCACCAGGCCATAATTATGTGGCATTTAAAAAATGTTTTCTCATTAAAATTTTGGAGAACTTTTCAGTCTTCATTCATGTAAATTTCTCTACTTCTTCAAATACCTAGAACATGAATTCTAAAGCTCTGAAGATGGACAGTGTTTGAAATGAAAATGGATATCAATTTATAATGGTTTATTTTCCTAAACAAACAAAGGAACAAAATTGCACACAAGACTCAAACTCCAGTTCTCCTGCTGGCCCTGGTGGATCGACCCTTGTTGTCATGTTCTTCTGGTCCAGTGCCCGGGGAGCAGGCCAGACTTTAAAAGTACTGCTTGATTATTTCGGTCACACATGAGACCTTTGGCCAAGCGTAATAAACTTGGTACCTTTCCCTAGAACACTCTCCCAGCCTACTCTTAGACGCCGAGGAAGGATGGAGACTCAGAGCGGAAGGCAGCAGGCGAGATGGACTCTGAGGCAGAGTCCACTGTTGGTCATTGGTGATAAGATAAAGCCATGTCTTCCATGCGGGTCCCCACCAGCTCTTCCTGCAGCCTGTGTGAGGACTGCCATTGTTCTACACATTCCGTTACTCCTCTGATAGCGACTGCCCGCTTAGCCAGGCTTTGGAGTGCACACCTGCGATCCCAGCACTTGGAGGAGAGGCCAGAAGGTCAAGAGTTCAAGGTTATCTTCACTATACAGAGTTTATATATGAGGCCAGCCTAGGCTACATGAAAGCCTGTCTCAAAAAGCCAATTAAAAAAAAAATTTTGTCTCTTGTGTAGGTCTGCTTATAAAGTAGGGCTAAACAACGGTTGTCCTTACTCAAGGATTAAACACAAATGTTGACTGAAACATTGACGGTCACTCAGCATACCCTATTGTTCTTACAAAAATGCCAACGGAGTCGTAAACGGAGCCAATGGGTTCTAGAAAAGGCCACTTGGCCCCGTAACCAAACTGCAGTGAAGAGATTTGAAACATAGTTAGAGAGGCCCTATTACCCAACGCTGAGGTTTGTCGGGTCTGGGCCCCTGACGTCTCTCCTGGTCCGGATCAGCACCGTCAGCTCTCCAGCCTCATTCACCGGGAAAGGCCTGATGGCCTTAAGTTACACCTGACAGAGTTTGGGGTATAAACGGAGCAGGCAATGAGTAAACCCACCTCAGATTACCCAGGGAGATTTTGACTTCTAATGGCTCCTTTAATGGTACTCAACTTCAGCTTAAAAAGCTACAAGCTAAGCTTTGTCCATCAGTAGTCACCAAAGAGGGAAGGTAAGACAGAGGTGGGCGTGATGGATGAGACTGACTGCCAACCTGACAAGATCCACCATTATCTGGAAGACGAAACTCTAGGCATGTCTGTCAGGGAGTTGCTAGATTGAGTTAAGTGACAGGAAAAGCCACCCGAAGTGTGAGCGATACTATTCCATGGACTGGGGTCCCGGACTGGATAAAAAGGAGAAAGCGAGACAGTGGCCACATTCATCGTTCCTGGTCCGACGGTGAATGCAATGACACTAGCTGCCTCACACCCGTCGCTGCCCACCATGCCCTCCTGCCATGATGGACTGCATCTCACACCTGTCGCTGCCCACCATGCCCTCCTGCCATGACAGACTGCATCCTCACACCCATCGCTGCCCACCATGCCCTCCTGCCATGAAGGACTGCATCCTCACACCCATCGCTGCCCACCATGCCCTCCTGCCATGAAGGACTGCATCCTCACACCCATTGCTGCCCACCATGCCCTCCTGCCATGACAGACTGCATCCTCAAACTTCAAGCTAAAACAAACCCTTCTGTATGCTAATTTTCCTTGGTATTTGGTCACAGCAACAGAGAAAGTCACTGATAAGGAGGGTTTTATTACCCTGAGTGCTGCCTAAGGGACCCACATGAATTATCACCCTAACCTAATCTTGTTTATCTTGCAGACAGAGCATGTGTAGGTCAGATGTTCCCTCAGGAGGGCTGGCAAAACTGGCTGAATCCAAGTTGGCTGCCAGAGCGATGTTACACACCCTCTCACCTCATTACCATGCCATCGGCATGGTGAAGAACAATGGCCTTAGGGCCAGGACAGTTGACAAATGTCACATGCTGATTGGAAGGAACAGTAACAGGAGCAAACAGAGGTGGTGCCTGGCTTTCTGGAGAACCTCCCCTCCACAGGGCCCCTGCTGTCGAGTCATCCTTCTGTTTACTGTCATATATTACTCTCATTGGTTAGTAAAGAACTGACTGGTGGATGGCGAGGCAGGATTTTCAGGGCAGAGAGGGCACTGGGAAGAAGGGTGAGATCTGAGGAGATGCCACGAGACACAGACTGAGTAGGATGGGAAGTATGTACATGTGGGAAAGGAGCCTGGGGCAGTGCATAGATGAATAGAAATGGGTTAAATTAAGTTATAAGAGCTAGCTATAAAGAAGTCTAAGCTCTCAGCCAAGCATTCATAATTAATATTAAGTCTCTATGTGGTTATTTGGGAATTGGCTGGAAGGATAGAAAAGTCCACCTACGGACCCCAACTCACACTGACAGATCAAATCTTCCCGTGGAAACCCCTGAAGCCAAACAGCCATCCCGGAGAGCTGGCTCAGCAGTTAAGAGCACTTGCTGCACTTGAAGAGGACTGGGTTCCATTCCCAGAACCCACTTAGCCTGAGCTTCTACCCAGTCTACAGAGGGTTATGCTGATACAGGGTGTCATATGTCATCCTAGGAAAGAACGGGGCGGGAAGGTGAGCACGGCCAAGGACATGTCACATTCCGACTTGAGGAGGGACAGGGAGAGGTTCTGAAGGCTTGAAGAGGAGGGTGTGAACGGTGTCTGAGTGCCAAAAGCCAAGCACTAGGAGGCCACAGAGCACTGGCTACGACAGAGGTCCCTCGACAGGATAGGATGGTCGCACTGGGATGGCAGAGGCCACAGCACAGTCAGCACAGGCTGTGGAGAAGATGAAAGGTGGAGACAAACAGGAAGGACAGGACTCGGAGAACAGCCTGGCTGTGAAAGAATAAAATTCAGCCATGGCTTCAGGTGGGGTTTGGCTCCCACGGTGGAAGAGAGGAGACTGTGTCTACCCTCTAGTGGGAGTGACCCAGGAGAGAGATGAAGCTGGACCGAAGAGATAAAGGGGGTCAACACAGGAAGAATGTCCTTGAAGAGGAAAGAGAGCAGGACGCCAAGCCCATGGAGAAGAGAACCTTCAGCCGGAGCCTCAGCCATGATGCCCTGCTTCTCAGACACAAGGTAAAGTGAAGACTCACTGGAGATTGGGTGGGAAAAGACAGGGTGATCAGCTTGGTTTTCCCTGTCCTTGCAGGAAACTGAAAGAAAAGGCAGAGGAAGAGGAAGAGGGGGCATCTTGAGGTCTCAAGGAGAGCAGAGAGTGAACTTTGGACGCTGGGAATGGGGAAGTGGGTGCATAGGCCTGCTGGAGATCTGGGCTCTCAGCCGGCATCCAGTGAGGCCAGCTAGCATGTCTCTGTTACTGTCCAGCTGTATGCCTCTGTTACTGTCCAGCTGCATGCCTCTGTTACTGTCCAGCTGCATGCCTCTGTTACTGTCCAGCTGCATGCCTCTGTTACTGTCCAGCTAGCATGCCTCTGTTACTGTCCAGCTGCATACCTCTGCTCCAGTACAGAAGGGTACAGCAGGGTCGCACACTAGAACACTGTGCTGGGGTAACTGTCCTGCTTGCATCTGTGCCTTACAAGGAATATGGGTCCCTCTTTTTCCGGAGACCCAAGTCAGGGGGGAAACTCACTGAACAAGCAAAATCTAAAAAAAGGTCAGTTGTTCTAAAAGACCCGCATTTTAGGTCTTTGTGATGTTTCATGTTGGTATTGCAGTGACCTGTAATGGATGTGGGGCGTTTACCCACCACCCCCACAGTTTCCCAGAGTTTTCTTGAGTGTGAGCAGCAGGAAATATTAGATAAAAGGATTTATAGCGGAGAATCTTGCGGAGATAAACAGATAGAAAATAAAGGATAGCCTTGAAAGGGCCTGGAACCTTTTCCAACGGGCCCCGACTGTCTCTGGTCCAGGGTTTTTATAGAGACGCCAAGGGGTGGAGCAAAAGACCTCCTCCCCCTGCACAGCCAAGTGCAGACCATCTCAGACACCTGCACTCAGGCCCGTGGTCCTGATCATCCTCTATTCAGACCTGCTGGGTAAAGCCACAAGGAACCCCAGAACGGGCTCCCACAGGTCCCCCTTCTTAATATATAAAAAATAACTATTAATGGCTTACAGCAATCTCCATAGCTGTTACACCTCCCAGTATGGGAGTAGAGGATGATATAGATGGCATTTCTCTTTTGAATTAGGTCCAAGGTGACTACAGCAGTCTTAGCTGCCTCAAGCCCTTTCTAAACCAAAAACTCTTAAGGCGACTACAAACTTAAAGAATCCCTTAGCTTCATCATTACCATTAACAGGTTAACATAAATATTGCTATACATAGTCACAATTCTCTCAATCTTACAGCTCAAAGCAAACTCTTAACAGAACCATTTGAATTAGCATATATGATGCTATATATAGTTAACAATTTTCTCCGTCTTACAACTTTAACTCAATCATTTGAATTTTCTTGTTAACAGAACATAGGAAAAAATTCGATGTATTCACATCAAACTTAAACATTTCCTTAACTCCACAAAACCAGGGTGCATTAATATCAATAGGTTTAACATAATTTCTGCAAACATAATTCAACCTCATAACTTCTCCTTTTCTTTATAATTTTTTAAACAAAATCTCAAACCTAGTTAGAGGAACCCAAACTTATACAGTTCCTACAAACCCATATTGAAAAGCAATATTTTCAATCTAACCATTATCACTTTGAAGACTTTTAGCGAAACAGCCAAAAGAGTTTTATAAAACTCTTTACACTTTAAATTTTAGTATACCCATTTGCATTTCTTACTAATAAAACATGACATTAATCCACTCAAACAACAATTTAAATTAAATAGACTAAGGAATATTAACTCTCCCTTTTCTTTATAATTTTAAGCAAAATCTCAAGCCTAGTTAGAAAACCCAAAATTTTCTGTTTAAACAGTTCCATTTGTAACACAAAACCAGTTCCATAAGTAATTCCATTTTTACATAAAAAGTTCCACAAAACAATTCAAAAATCACCAGTTAATAAAGCATATATGCATACATAAAACTGCATCTTGATTCTAAGTAGAAATACGTTTCTTCATTTAAACAGTTCCATTTTTAACCCAATTCCAGAAAACCGTTCCTAGGTCATTACTCGAAATTGTCCCATTGCAATGAAATCTCTATTGTTTATTTCATTTCTTAAGTCTTAAAATTCAAATGATAAATTCTGGTACTAGCCTTCCAAATATGAGAAATCTATAACCAAAATCTTTTTGTAATTTTATCTCATTTTAAGTTCAAAAAGTTCAAACAAGAAAAATTCTGGTATCAGGCTTTCACTTCCAAATATGAAGAGACGTTTTTCAACCAAAACTTTTTGCAGTTAATAATTTTTGTTCATACCGGGTGGTTGTGGCACATGCCTTTAATCCCAGCACTCGGAGGCAGAGCCAGGAGGATACCTGTGAGTTCGAGGCCAGCCTGGTCTCCAAGCGAGTTCAGGAAAGGCGCAAAGCTACACAGAGAAACCCTGTCTCGAAAAACCAAAAAAATAAAAAATAAAAATAATTTTTGTTCAAACAAGCGTCTCTGAACTTTTATTCTCAAGCCAGAGACCTTTTTAGGTACAGTAGTATTCTAAACCGCACCATTTTTGATGTTAGCTCAGGTTTTTCTGTGTTGTGTCGGTTTTCCACGGATCTCAGCTGCGAATGCCTTGTTGTGCTGGTTCTGGCATCCACCATTCTTAGCTTCTTAGTGGCTTCTGGAGCTTTTGAAACCATTCAGACTGCCTACTTTGCAGTCTACTGGGACACTAATCTTTTGTGTCTCGGGTTCTTTCACCATATACACTAAGAATAGATTCACACATAACATTTACACATTTTTACAAACTCACATATAGCATATTAACATCTACTTATTTATACTTTAAGGAAACTATAGAACTAATTTAGCAAGTATATTTCTTATTAATTCTTATATACTTATATTCATTCCATCTTATTTCTTATTTAAACTTACATTTACAACTAGCATCTTACAAGCTTATTACTACATGTCTTAAGACTACCTTAGATACTTCTTGCAAGCTTATATTCTTAAAAGAACTCTATAGATCTATTTTACAAACTTATATAGAGCTACCATTAGCATATTTTTAACTTAGCAAACACCTAAAGATTTCTTAACACAGATCTAACAAGATAGAATTTTTACAAACTCACATATCTTATTTTTGTCTTTCTACTTCTTACTCCTAATTATTATCACTATCTCTATTAGAAAGATTCTCTTAACTAGACAGAAAGTATGTACATCATTTCTAAAGTTTAGAGTTTATAGTCAGCTTTGTTATAAAGCACTGGGATTTAATGAGTGTTGTCATTATAGAGTTGTGATACTTGTTGCTAGGGGACTGTAACATTCTCCGGACAAAGCCACACCCCAAAGTTGCCGAGTTCTCTCAGCCTTTCTGGAACCAGCAGAGATGCACTGTCAGCGGTAGATGGTCTTTAACTAGAGGCTGTCCCTTCACCCAAATTCATAATAACTCCCCTAAGAACTTCAATTCAGACAAACGTTTCTATCACAGCAGTACTTTTGGTTTGCTCTACTGAAAAACTTCACTTCACGCTGAGGGTGAAATTACCGTGTTTAGCTGCTGTAAAGCTCTTCGCCAAATACTGCACAGCTATTAGGCGATATAAAGTATTTTTCTAAAGGAGCTAGTAAAGCCAAAAGCTGCACAGCTCCGAACTCTATTTCCTCATTGTTTGCATTAAACCAGTGACAAAACCTCAAATACTAATCGAGCCACTTTCATTTTGGTTCCTTTATAGGAACGTCATTGGAGCTGACTTTTCTTAGTTCCACACTCCTTACCAAACGCTCCGGTAACCACCGAGCTTCATTCTCCTCTTGTGAAAAAACACAAACATGTCCTCGACCCCATATTAAAACAGGATTGGGACCCTTCCATAATCCCGAGCAGGGATCTTTCCATTTCACTTGAGCGAAAGTCGCTTGGGTGCCACTGTGCCAAAATCTGCGGCAGACTGTTCATAGACATCCATATTCAAAAAGTTCAGAACAAAAAGAGCATGAGCCGGGCGGTGGTGGCGCACGCCTTTAATCCCAGCACTCGGGAGGCAGAGCCAGGCGGATCTCTGTGAGTTCGAGGCCAGCCTGGGCTACCAAGTGAGTTCCAGGAAAGGCGCAAAGCTACACAGAGAAACCCTGTCTCAAAAAACCAAAAAAAAAAAAAAAAAAAAAAAAAAAAAGAGCATGGTTTAATGCATTATATGGTGATTGAGGGTAAATTTCTTCCTTTTTTATATTTATTTTTTTGAAGTTGTATTTTAAGACTGATATGAGCCCTTTCCACAATACCTTGTCCCCGAGGGTTATAAGGAATACCTGTTTTATGTACAATTTCCCATTGGGTACAGAATTGTTGAAATGCCTTACTACTATATCCAGAACCATTATCAGTTTTAATAATTTTTTGTAAACCCATATACGAAAAACACTTCAAGCAGTGCATAAAGACGTGTTTTGTAGCTTCCCCAGGTTGTGCACTAGCCATTAAAAATCCTGAATACGTGTCAATGGTCACATGTACATATCTTAATTTGCCAAATTCTGCAATATGCGTAACATCCATTTGCCATAGATGATTGGGAAGAAGACCTCGAGGGTTTACCCCTAAGTGAGGGACAGGAAAATATTTTGGACATACCCCACATCGTTTAACTATTTGACGAGCCGCTTCTTTGGTAAGATTGAATTGCTTTCTTAAGCTTTTGCTATTTTGATGATGAAGAGCATGTGACTGTTGAGCCATTTCCACTTGGGATAATGCTACTATCTTTGTTAACTTATCGGCCATCGCATTATCCTCAGCTAAAGGACCAGGAAGATTGGAGTGAGCTGTAATATGGCCCACAAAGCATGGCAGCTTTCTTTTGTGAATAGCATCTTGAATTTGTAGAAACAACATTTGGACTTGGTTGTTATTAGTGCCAATATAGGGAACAGTTTCTATGACTTGAAGAGCTCTATAAATATATTGACTGTCTGTATATAAGTTCAATGATCTGTCTTCAAGAACCTGAAAAACCATGTTCACTGCCCGTAATTCCCCTATCTGTGCAGAGGCTGGGGTTGTTTGTACTACATAACTTTTTCCATTAATAACATAAGCAGCCTTTCCATTAGAAGATCCATCAGTGAAAACTAGCACAGCATCTTCTACGGGGTCTTTCATAACGATTTTAGGAAATACAAAGGAATGCATTTGAATGAATTGCAATAATGGATCAGCTGGGAATTGATTATCAATTTGGCCTGAAAACTGTGAAAAAGCAATTGCCCAAGAATCACTGTTTTGAAAAAGCCAATCAACTTGCTGCTTTGTAAAAGGAACATTAATTACCATAGGTTCTTTACCAAAATAATGTCTAGACTCAATTCTGCTTTTTTGTACCAAGCAAGCTACAGACTCATAGTATGGATTTAACGCTTTGGCTGGTAGCCATAAGAGAGGCTTGTTTTGCCATAATACTGCTGTAGGTGTATGTCTAGTGGGAAAAATATGTGCATACCAAGGTAGGGCGTAATTAATGCAATGTACTTGCTGGTTTTAAATAGCCTTTTCAACTTGCAGAAGAACTTGTCTACCTTTTTCAGTTAACTTTCTGGGTGAATTAGGGTCATTATCTCCTTTTAAAATATCACTTAAAGGTTTCAAATCACCAGTAAATACTTTTAAATAATGGCGCAACCATTGAATCTCCCCCAATAATTTTGAATATCATTTAAAGTTTTTAGCTCATCCTTTCTTATTTCCAATTTTTGAGACTTTATCACCTTAGGGTATAATACATGTCCTAGATACTGAAAAGGCGAGTGTCTTTGCACTTTTTCTGGAGCGATAATTAACCCTGCACAGGTAAGGCAGTGCTGAAGCCGTCCAAAAGTGTCAAGCAAAATTTCTTCATCTTTATGCGCAAGCAAAATATCATCCATGTAATGAATAATATAAGCCTGCTGAACTTGCTCTCTAACTCTCTGGATAGCTTGAGCTACAAATTTCTGACACAGTGTTGGGCTATTGACCCATTCCTTGGGGCAAAACTTTCCAGTGGAATCTTTTCATGGGTTCTTTAAAGTTGACTGAGGGAACACTAAATGCAAACCTTTGACAGTCTTGGGGAGCTAAAGGAATGGTATAAAAACAATCCTTCAAATCCAAAATAATTTTATACGTATTTTCTGATACAGCAGTAGGGATAGGCAATCCAGGCTGCAAAGCTCCCATAGGTTGTATGGTTTCATTAATCTTTCTCAAATCCTGTAATAATCTCCATTTCCCTGACTTCTTTTTGATGAGGAAAATAGGAGAATTAGAAGGTTCAATGTGACCACTATCCAGCTGCTCCTGTACTAACTGCTGGACAGCCTGTATTTTTTCTTCAGTTAGGGGCCATTGAACTATCCACACAGGCTGATCGGATTTCCAGGTTATAGGATCTGCATGGAGTACAGGCTGCTCAATGACCCTTCCTAAAAATGCTCCATTACATTCTTATTAGTTTTTTCTTTAGGAGTTAAAGATGACATTTCCATTAACTTTTGGTCAGGAACTTTTTGTTCATAGCTAGTTGTATCGGGACTATATAAGTATACTCCCATACGGCTCATAACATCTCGACCCCACAAATTTACTGGCAAGTGAGGGACAATGTATGGCCAAAAAGTCCCTTCATACCCTCCTCATCTCTCCAGGAGAGCTCATCGCTGCTCTGCTCGGACACTGAGTTTGACCAATCCCTTGGAGCTGTGTAATAGTCTCTATTTTGGGCCACAGAGCAGGCCATTGACTAGCAGATATAACAGATAGATATGAGCCTGTATCTAAAAGACCTGAGAAATTTCTCCCATTTATGACTAATGTAAGTTCTGACGTTGTGGTCCTATGGCTTGTAGCCAATAGGCATCTGAAGAACCGAATCCAGCCTCTCCTCTCTTATCTCTTTTAATTGGATTTTTTGTTTGTATTTGAGGAAGTAAGATTAATTGTGCAAGTCTCTGACCGATCTTTATTACTGAAATGCTTGTGGGTGAATGAGTCATCACCTTTATTTCTCCCATAATAGTCAGCATCAATCACTCCAGGGGCAACTAGAATTCCTTGCATGGTAGTACTACTTCTGCCCAACAATAACCCCACAGAGCCCTGTGGCAAAGGTCCATAAACACCTGTAGAGAGGGCTTGCATTCCCATTTCAGGGGTCAAAACTGTATAGATGCAAGAACTGAGGTCTAATCCAGCACTACCTGGTGTTGCTCTATAGAGGTCTTGAATATATTTCTTTGCCGGAGGATTGAATGCTGAATTACCCCAAAGGTCTATTTTGTCGGGGCCTGGGTGGGCCCCTCCATCCGTTTCCCTGAAACGGACTCTTCTGGGTATTTGTCCTTGATGTGCATTCGCTAGCCTGGTGTTTCCCTCTCCTACATCTTGGGCATAACCCAGGCTCTCTATTTGATCCGAAGCCCCTTCTCTTGCTAGGGCAACTTCTAATATAATGCCCCATCTGCCCACACCCAAAACAACTTCCAGGAGGTCCAATATCTTTCCCTTGTCTGGAATTAGGGTGTCTTTGCTGGTACAGAACATCCCTAACCGTATTTTTCTTGTTATGCTGCAGCCATGACTATACCTTGATTGTATGATGGTCCTATATCAGAACAAAGTCGGATATAGTCAGAAATGTTTCCCTTTTTTCTAAAAGGGCGTATCGCAGCCTGACATGCTGCATTGGCGTTTTCATATGCAAGTTGTTTTACAAGTAAAAGTCCAGCTTCTGAATCACTAATTAACCTGCTAGCCATTTGCATTAATCTGGAAACAAAATCTTGAAATAACTCATCAGGCCCTTGCCTTATCTTGGACAAATCCTCAGTTTGTCTTCCTGATGATGAAAGCATATTCCAAGCCCTTTTGGCAGCGGCCTGAACCTGAGCATATACCGCTATATCAAAGTTTAACTGTTGACCTGTTTCTCGATAAGGGCATATCAAAGGTGATAGGAATCTGTTGTGCCCGATTTATTTCAGCTGTGGCCTGACACTGTTCCACGAACTCACTTTTCCACAGCAGATAGTCACCTCCAGATAGACATGCTCAAGCCATTTGTTTCCAATCACCCGGGGACAAAACTTCTAAAGCCAGGCTTTCTAGCAATACTGTTGTGAAAGGAGCAGTCGGGCCATATTGACTACATGCTGGTTTTAACTCCTTAAGCTGTTTGAAAGGAATGGGAACATGCACTCTATGATATTACCCTGGCGGTCCTGCTCTTCCAGGACCGGAAACATTTGAAAGCCTTGAATTTCTTCCCCTTTACTAGCAGCTTCCTGGAGGCTGGCTTGAAGAGGAGATGTAGCTTTGACAGAGAGGGTTCGCATTGCCTCAGAGGATCTCTGTGCTATGGCAATTACTGGTGGCTTTTCCATTCTAAAAGACACCTCCCCGGGTGAGTCTAGTTCCACCCCTACAGAGGGAAGAGGAGAGACTTGGAGAGTTTCTATTTTTTGAGTAAGAGAAGTTACTAGGCTTTTCAAGTTTTTCAGTTCCTCCCTTGTCTTATTCCAAGATTTTTGTTCCTTAAACTTAGCGTCATGGCCAAGAGAAACCGGACCCTGTTTAAGCGGTGCTGTACAAGGGTTTTCAGGTTCTGCTGGCGGAGCAGAGGGTTTTGTCTCCACCTCATCTGCCTTAGGGAAGGACCCCTCCTGCTTTTCAGGGTTAGGATCTAAATTATCCCGGATTAATGCCCACAGCCCAAGGGCTTCCACGGGAATATTTTCTGGCCCGTGTTTTTCATAGTATTTTTGTATTTCAACCCCAACTTTCTCCCAGGTATCCTCATTCAGCTTCCCATATTCAGGAAACCAGGGACACAGTTCTTCTACAAACTGTAAGAACCTCTGTACTTGTTGTAGTTCCACCTTAATGCCTTTGTTTTTTAGTCTCTCTGCAAGTGACTCTTCAAAGGTCTGCTTACTATTTTCCTGCCCCATTTTGATCAAGAGGTCTTTGTTTTTTCTTAAAGCTACTGGCAGGTAATTCTCACACTAATATCCCCAGGTGATTCTACTCTCGTCTTTCTGAGAGAGACGGTTAGAGGCTTCAGTTTTTAAGTTTCTTAAGAGAGAAAGATGAAGGCTTTTTAGAGAGATCCCCCCGCCCCGCAATTTTCCAAGAAAAGCTTTATAGTTTAAGAGAAAGATTCCCCCCCCCCCCAGGAGAGAGACCAACTTTTCCTAGAACTTCTGAACTTTAAACTTTTTGGCTTTTTACACCCCCATTTTTGCCTCAGGGAGAAAACACTTTCTCCTGCTGCTTGACTTAGCATTTCAGCTGTCCCCAGGTCAAAAGCTTCCATAGGAAACTTTTTCTTCCCCATAAGCTCAAAGAAGAGCCTTTTTACTACCCGTAAAGCCCAAAGAAAGATTTTTTCCCCAGTTTGCGTTTATAGCTCCCAAAGTGAGAAAATTGAAGAGTTTTTCTGTCTAGTTGCCTTACTTACTTATTTTTTCCTATACAATCTTACACTTCTAAGTTTTTCCTAAACTATATTACTACCCTATACCTTATACTTATTTTTCACAGATAGAAATTGAGAAAGGGATAGAAGATAGAAAATTTTGACAGAAGCGAATTTCACTGCAGCATCGGACATCCTTCCAGTCCGCTTTCCTTTTCTCTCGAGGATAAAACCCCTGCTTCTCAATAATATATATAAAAAATATATATTTTCCATAACACCGGCATGCCTTTCCACTGGCAGGGCTGACTCAGCACTTTCACCAAAAACTCTGTAATAAAACTATTATTTTCCTTTATCTTTAGTCCCTATTACTTTGTCTTTAGTCCCTGTTCATTTGTCTTTAGTCCCCCCCTTTTTTTCTTTAGTCTCTTTTTCTTCTTTTTTCTTTAGTCCCTGTTCGGGCACCATTCTGTGGGGGCATTTACCCATCACCCCCACAGCTTCCCAGAGTTTTCTTGAGTGCGAGCAGCAGGAAATATTAGATAGAAGGATTTATAGCAGAGAATCTTGCGGAGATAAACAGATAGAAAATAAAGGATAGCCTCGAGAGGGCCTGGAACCTATTCCAACGGACCCCGACTGTCTCTGCCCCAGGGTTTTTATAGAGACGCCAAGGGGTGGAGCAAGTGCAGACCATCTCAGACACCTGCACTCAGGCCTGTGGTCCTGATCATCCTGTGTTCCGACCTGCTGGGTAAAGCCACGAGGAACCCAAGAACGGGCTCCCACAAATGGGGTTCTGCATGTGGGCCCCCAGCTCAGCATTGCTTCTGAGACAGCCTGAGGGAGGTACAAACACTTGATATCAGGGCCATTAACATATGGGGACTTGGGGGTCTTCTTAGTGTGGGGTGAGCACCCCTTATGAAAAATGTGAGGGACCAGAAATGGTTTTGAAATCTGGATGTTTTAAAAGGTTTGAGATATTTGCATAGATATAATAAGACATCTTGGGGATGGGGTCCTGGACAAAATTTATTTATGTTTCAAATAGACAACTGATATCTACAGCCCAAAGTCTGTGTGTGTGTGTGTGTGTGTGTGTATGTGTGTGTGTGTCTGTAAATGAGTTGGTGAATGAAACAAAAACTCATGACATAAATTTTCCCACTTCTAGCATCTTTGTCAGTGATCAAAAAGTGCTGGATTTTGGAGGGTTTGAGATTTCTGATTAGGGCTTTCAACACATAAAAGCTGATGTAGGTTTTTAAAGTGTTAACTATTAAACGCCATGTTTTTTTAGCACCCCAAAATGCTTACTGCTGATTGTTAGGCCCAAAGGAGACTCCATTTCCCAGAATTCCAAAAGGCAGAGTCCAAGTCCAACTTGGCGTGAGTCACGATCCTTGCACATTGGCTTGCACCATCCAGCCCCTCCCTCTTCCTTCTACAGTCGAGCTCTTCCGGGGACAGCGACTTCCTGCCTCTTCCCTTCACCTCATATGAGCCACATGTCTGTCTTCTGCACATCTCTGTAACATAACAGCACAGACGCACCCATCCCGTCTATTTCTCCGTGTGTTGTCCCCCACCTTTCCTAGAAAGCGCTCATGTTTTTCCAGTATTTAGCTGAGGGTCTGCCACGCCCGTTGCTGGACTCCGCTCACCCTTATTTCCTCTATGTCGCCTTTCTGGAGCTTTTCTCTGAAATGTTGATGTCTCCAGGACGTCAATCATTTTCTTAAGACAGTCATCCTAATAAAGTCCTTCACATCAGAAACAAGCAGTCACAATGCGGAAAGTGTGCCTTGGTCTGAACAGAAGGACTTGAGTCTTGGAAAGCAACTTCTAGCAAAAATGGCACCAAGACAGAACGTTCTTTGATTATAGTTTCACCAGTCAAGGAGTTTTGAATTGGGACCAACATCATGGTCTATCACATAATAAGTGTAAATGTCCTGTGTGGTTTAGAAAGGGAAGCTTTAAGGTTGGGTTTTTAGCTAAGTGGTGATGGACTTGCCGAGAATGCACAGGCTCCAGGGCCCTTCTGTGCCATTGAGAAACAGCAACACAACAGTGTGGATGAGGTTCTGAAAGAAAAATCCAATGGTTTCTCCCCCGTGATCATACTTCTCTCTCTCTTTTAAAAATAGCTGCATTTCTCTTCTTGCTTATTCTTAGTGCTACTTCAATCCCACATTCACTCTCAAGAGGAAAAGAAAACCCACCTCTAGGAAATGGGGTGAGAATAGATTATAAGTTACAAAATTGACGCTTAAAATAAATCACCAAAGAAAATCAGGGGACAGCTGGCAAGATGGATGGCTCAGTGGGAAAAGGCAAACACACACACACAACAAATAAATAAATGTAAGAAAACAGGGGAGAGCTTGATGAGTTGGCATGGGCCTGTCATCCTAGTACTTTGGTGGCTGAGGCAGGAGGATTTGAAGTCCTAGGCCAGCAGGGGCTATCTGGTGAGTCTCTGCCTCAAAACAGACAGACAGAGCTAGGTGTGGTGGTGCACAGCTCTGATCCCAGCATTTGGGAGGCTAGGCTAGGGAGACCAACCACTTCTGAGACCAGCCTGAGTTACACAGTAAGGTCCAGGCCAGCCAGGGTAACAGCAAGATCCTGTCTCCAAAACCAAGAAGGAAGGAGGAGAGGGAAGGAGGCAGGGAGTGGGCGTAATGTTTTCCAGCCAAGATTAAAAAGACAAGAAACAAAGCTTTGACTTCTAAACTGCTTATGTAAGAAAACTTTTTGGAGTTAGACATGGCAGTTCACTCTTCCATCCCAGGACCTGGGAGGCTGAGGAAGGAGGATTGACAAAGGCTAGCCTAGGTTACATAGTGAGTTTTAGGTCAAGCTGGGTGCAGAGACTCTGTCTCCAAAAACAAACAAAAGAAAGTAAACATTTAGACTATGAGGGAAATAAGGGGCCTAAAGGGTGGGGTGGGGAGGGCAACATGGGTTACGGGTGGAAGTGGGGAGAGAAAGCCTTGCTTGTTTAATGTTATGTAAGGAATCTCTATTTAAAAACATGTATGTATACACATGTGACGTAAAACCAGAAAGGAAGCTATGGGGGAAGGGGTCAGTGAGAGGAAGAAGGGTGGAGAAGGGCAGTGGGGGGTAACATGAGCAAAACACAATGATGGACATGCATAAAATATCACAGTTAAACCCATTATCTTATACACTAACCAAAAAATTTAACTGGAAAAAAAGCAGAAGAGGAAAAAAATTACAAATATCTCAATAAAGGGACTGGAGAGATGGCTCAGTGGTTAAGCACATTTGCTCCTCTTACAGGGGACCTAAGTTCAATTCCCAGCACCCACATCAGATGGCTCACAAATGCCTGTAACTCCAGCGCCAGTGTATCTGACGCCCTCTTCTGGTCTCCATGGGCACTGCATACACAAGGCAGACATTCACACAGACATATAAACATAATTTTTTTTAAAGTTCCAAACTTCAGTGAAAAATGGTGCTTAGAATACTAATTTTTTTAAAATCAAAGATTAAGAAAAAAGAAAGAAAAAAACTAAATGTGTGAATATTTACACATCTACACATATTCATTGAAAATTCTAAGGGAGCCATATTTGTAATGTACACTTTCAATTAAGTTTCAAGCTAATCAGGATAATTAAATAATAAACTGTTCTGAATATCATGTGATTAAGAAACAACTAACTACAAATATTCTGTTATCCTTATTAGATTACCTAATTGTACCTCATGATGTCCCCCACCCACAATCCCAGCACCTGGGGGATGAAGGCTGGAAGGTCAGAAGTTCAAGGTCATCCTTAGCTACAGAGTGAGTTAGAGGCCAGCCTAACCAATACTGAGACCCTGTCTTCTTCCTGTTTTCCTTCCCTCCCTCCCTCCCTCCCTCCCTCCCCGTTCCTTATCATTCTATAGCCATTATACAGTTCAGACTGTGAAGTTCTGATTCTCCTGCCTCCACACCCTGTGTGCCGCGAGGGCAGACGTGTGCCATCACACCCAGCGGTTTCTCTGTGTAGCTTTGTGCTGAGGCGAACATCAACGGTCGGGAACATCTTCCTAACACTGAGCAGACTTTTCCTAACTTCTAGCCACGTGGACCCCAAGAAAGGAATGGCTGCGGATCTAACTCAGCGGCAGAGTGCTGATGTCGGATGTGCTTACCTAGCCTGTGTCAGGGGAAGGGCTTGATCACAGCACCACAGCGGGAGGGGAGAGGAGAGGGCAAAGCGGATTTCAGTCAGAGGACACACTGGCACGCTTCTGATGCTCTCTCAGATGGCGCAAAAGAATACCTAACACTAAATGTGAGAACGGGACTGCTCTTTTGAAACAAGGTTACACAGCTCAGGCTGGCATCAAACTCATAGCCACCCTCCTGCCTCATCATCCTAAATGTTGAGATTACAGTATGCTTCAGTATACAAGAAGGGTTTTCAGTTTTGAAATGTGTATTTATTGATTTTTTTTTTTTTTAGATAAGCTGGCCTAGGTAACCAAGGATGACTTCGAACTTCTGATCCTCCTGCCTCTACCTCCTAAGGGGCTGAGATGATGGATGTACACTGTCGTGCTCCGTTTATGCAATGGTGGGGACTGACCCCGAGGCTTTATGCACGCTAGGCGAGCGCTCTGCAGACTGAGCCACTTCCGGCCCGCTCCCTTTGGTTCCTGCAGATTTGTTTATTGGAATGCTCATTTCATCAGCCCATACAAGATATTTCAGTGACCACTGGGAAGATGCCCACAACGCAAGATTCTCTGCAAGAACACTGAATTCAGTGGGTCCACGTGCTGGGGTGAACCCAGGGCTTCCTGCATCCAGGTAGGCCCACTGCCAACTAAATGGCAGCTCCAGTCCACACATGGGTTTTTAAGAGCATTCCACTGAAGGTCTATCAGAAACACAGCCTGCCAAGGACAATTGTAAGAGCCATGCCATATTGCCTGCCTGAGTTAAGTTTCTGTTGTCCAGTTTGAGCCACTAACTAGAAACTTCTGACATGCCTGAACAAGTCCCGAGTTATTAGAAAATAACATTTCCTTATCTTTCTGCTACACTGACCATTAGTAACAATGTTTTGTGCTTGGGTTGCTTGGTTGGGTTGCCTTGGCAACTGGACAGTCCCCTGATCTTTTCCCAAAAGAAAGTTTCCTGGTCTGCTTACTATAAAACCCACCTGAGAAAAATAAAATTTTGCAGCTTGATCAGAATACTGTCTTGCTGTCAATTCTTTGTGTCTCTTGTCCCTTCATTGGCCATTCCCCTTCTAGGGTCTCTGCTGAAGATCCCGCTGGCCGGGACAACAGCCGACCAAAACTGCTGATTCATTACATTTTAAACTACAAGGCGGCTTCCCAAAGACATTACTGCATGCTCTTGGTGAGTTGGGCGATGGGACAGCTAAGGAAGAGTGCTTAAATCTGGTTTGAATATTGGCGTGCCCAGCCTGACAAGCAGAGAGCATGTTAGCTTGGCTCCTGAAGCATTCGGACACGATGCGTTTGCACAGTTAAGGAACAAGGACAAGAACACAGATTGGCAGCGTTCCTCCACAGCTGGAAGGAGTCCATCAGGGCCCGAACCATTTAAAGAGTCTGAGGAAAGAACACGAATCTGAGATCCCTCCTTCAGCTTCCGTTAAGCTCAAGAACGCCCCAGCTCCAAAGCTTGCGACATCCACATCACGGGATTTCACTCCCAGGCAACGGGACCTGACAAGAAGACACAGAAGAGAGCTGGAGATGGTACAGCAGCTCACAGCCATCTACAACTCCAGTCCCAGGGGATGCAACGCCTTCCCACGGCCTCCTTGGACCCTGCCTGCCCATGGTGCACAGGCACACATGCAGGCAAAACATCATACACAAAATAAAAATTAATAAATCTGTTTTTTTTTTTCTTTTCAAGACAGGGTTTCTCTGTGTAGCTTTGAAGCCTGTCCTGGATCTTGCTCTGTAGCTCAGGCTGGCCTTGAACTCACAGAGATCCGCCTGCCTCTGCCTCCTGAGTGCTGGGACTAAAGCGTGTGCCACCACCACCCAGCGTAAAATAAATAAATCTTTTTTTTAAATGCTGTAAAAAAAAATCTGTATATCTAAATTACTCTTTCAAAGCTCTTCCAGTAAGCAAAATACTGTACGTGATACAGCATGTCATGGTTTCCCAGATTTGTGTGTGTGTGTGTGTGGTTTTCTTTGTTGTTGTTGTTGTTTGGGTTTTTTTGTTTTTGTTGATTTGGTTTGGTTTTTTTGAGACAGGATTTCTCTGTATACCCCTGCTTGACCTGGAACTCACTCTGTAGACCAAGCTGGCCTTGAACTCACAGAAATCCACCTGCCTCTGTCTCCCAAGTGCTAGGATTAAGAGCATGCACCACCATCGCCCAGCTGGTTTCCCCAGTTTTTTTTTTTTTTTTTTTTTTTGGGGGGGGGGTTGTTTTGCTTTGTTTCTACCTGGCCTACAGCTGTGTGTCGTATCAGTGAAACACAGGAATCGGAAGCATGAAATCCATCATCTTCTTCAGGACTCTCTAATACCTGCCTTTCAGTATTCACTGCCTCTCCTTTCCTGCTTCATGTGGAGATCACAGGAAACCTGCAGAAGTCAGTTCTCTCCCCGCCCCCCGCCCCCCCCCCCCCGGCCCGATGAACAGAACTCAGGTCATTGGGCTTGACTCACTCTAGACATAACTGGAACAATTAACTTAAATATTGCTTAGGTCTTTACTAAAGACTCAATAAACATTGACCATTGCTGTCTTGGGGTTTCTATTGCTGTGAAGAGAGCTGAGGGAGGAGAGGACCAGAAGGAGAGGCGTTAAACACCTCCTTTCCTATCCAGCCAGTGGGAGTTCCAGCCGTCTTTCCTTATCATCCTAAGAACAAGACAGGCCTTGAAAGGGGACAGTACGCCAACTGCTGAAACAGCAGATGGAACCAGACATTACAGGTGACATTGATGCTCTCAGGCAGAATAAGATGACGTCCATTCGACAGCCAGGCTGGCCTCACTCAGAGCACTCCGGCCTCCACAATGCTGAGATCACAGGCAGGAGCCATCAAGTCTAGTATGACTGCCCTGAACTCCTGATCTTCTCACCTCCATGTCCTGGGTTAAGTTAGGATTACAGGCATGTGTGTACCTCCACACCAGTTTATAAAGTGCCAGCAACTGAAACCAGGGCTTGGTGCGCGCCAGGCAAGTGCTGGAAAAATGAGCTGAATTCCCAGCCCCACGACAAGACAACATGAAAAGCACAGGTCCAGAAGGCATCAGAGCTCTCCCCTGTGTATCCAGTAAGTCCAAAACAAGGCCCCCAAGTCCCAAATCCTGATAAAACAAGTCAAAGCTGTGAGCCACACACAGAGCGGGATTTCTCAGCTGTGGAATCACTTAAATAGGTGTCCAGTTAGGAGTACAAACTGTGTGCTTGCGCGAGTGTGTGTGTGTGTGTGTGTGTGTGTGTGAGCTTGTGTGTATGCATAGGTGTGCTTTTTATATGTGTGAGTGTGTGAATGTGTATATATATGTGTGAGAGAATGTGTGTGTGTGTGCATGTGTGTGAGTGTGTCTGAGGGCACCGGCACACACATGATGCACAGACATGAATGCAGGCAAAACACTCATGCACACAAGATAAAACAAAATTTAAATTGAAAAAAAGAATTATTTTAGGGCCTGGAGAGATGGCTCAGTGCTTGAGAGCACATATTGCTCTTGACCCAAGTTCCATTCCCAACATCTATGTTAGGTGGTTCACAACCACCTGTCATTCCAGTTCCATGGGGATCAGAGTCCTCTGGCCTCTGGGGGCACCCAAGTTCACACACACACACACACACACACACACACACACACACACACACACCCCTAAAATAAATCCTTTTTTAAAAGGATGACTTTAAGCTAAGTAAGGTGCTGCATGCTTATGATCCCATCACAGGTAGGTGATGGCAGGAGAATTGCTGTCAGCTCAAGGCCAACCTGGACCCCAGTGAGTTCTAGACCAGCCTGGGCTACATAAGCACACTGTCCACAACACACTATAAAGAGAATTATTTTAAATGAGAAAACGAATTTTGAGCCACTCACTCTAATGTCTGTTTTATGGTTTTCTTTCCTGTTTTATTGCTGTTGTGATAGTTTTTTGTCACAAAACACAATTCTTTACTGAGCACTTACCCTCAGACAGACTGAGGGCCATCTGTCCATCCATCTATCTATCTATCTATCTATCTATCTATCTATCTATCTATCTCCAGAGGAGGCCGCTGAGATAAGATGACCTACACAATATTAAATTGTGAAGAACAGGTCTTGGCTCCTGGCCCAATATTTTCCCTTGAAAAACTGATTCTTGGGCTCTAAATGGAGAGAAGAGGGAGATAAATATAACGATGAATTATAAATGTACCCTTACTTAGTGGGACTAGTACACAGGCGGTGTGCATTTATATACATAGTATAAAGTTAGTGTGAAAGAAAAGTATCAAGTTCACGGTTTGCCAGGAGACTGAAATCAAACAGTCAAAGCGAGAGCAAACAGCTCCAGCTCACAAGGCCCAAGATGCACTGGCCGGCAAAACTCAGGGCAAACATTTGTTTCGCTGGCAAAGATACTTTAAGACAAAAGGTAACTTTTTTCCCCCTTTTTCTTTCCTTTTTTTTTCCTGTTTGTTTATTTCTTTTTTGTTTTTCCAGACAGTGTTTCTCTGTGTAACAGCCCTGGCAGTCTTGGAACTGGTTTTGTAGACCAGGCTGGCCTCGAACTCACAGAGATTGCTTGCCTCTGCCTCCTGAGTGCTGAGATTAAAGATGTGCACCACCATGACCTGCAGCTTTTTCTTTAAGAAAATGTTATTTACTTTCATGTGTATTTGTGAGTGCCTGTCTGTAAGTACACATGCGTACCAACTGCATGCCTGGTGCCCCTGGAGGCCAGAACTGGAGTTTTAGGTAGTTATGAGCCACCATGAGGGTATTTGGGACCAAAGCCAGGTCCCCTGAAACAACAAAGCATACTCTTGACCTCTGAGCCAGCTCTCCAGCCCCAAGAGTAATTTTTTTCTGTTAAATTCTTAGCTGGGAACCAGGTATGGCAGTGTGGACCCATGACCTAACCTGAGAGGATCCCCGGAACAGAAGGGTCAAGGCTATCTTATCTTTGGCTGTATAGCAAGTCTGAGGTCAGCCTGGCCAAAATGAGAACGTCTCCTCAAATCAATCAATCAATAACAAGTTCTTTTTCTTGGTTTTCTTTGATTTCTTCCAATTTTTTGTTTGTTTTTTCTTCCATTTCCTTAAGAGAATTTTTTTATTTCCTCTTTAAGGGAGTTTTTTATTTCTTCTTTAAGGGCCTCTATCATCTTCTTAAAGTCATTTTTAGGATTGATTTCTTCTGCTTCTGCATTGGTATGTTCAGGTCTTGCAGGTGTAGAATCATTAGGTTCTGATGTTGTCATATAGGTCTGTATGTTGTTGCTTGTATTTTTGCACTGGCGTCTACGCATCTCTTCCTCCGCTTGGTGCAGGTGGTGTCTGTGTCTGAAGGTAACTCTCTTGTTCTGATAGTCTTGGTCCACTAGAAGTTCTTGGTCGAATCTGTGCTGATAGGCTCTGTTTCTCCAGGAGCAGCTTAGTCCAGTCAGTGTTAGTGGGTTCTGTCTCAGGGAGCAGTTGTTCCCAGTTGGTGCAGGGTGGGCTTATGGCTCCAGTGGTTGTTGGGTTCACAGGGGCTGGGTTTTTTTGGTGAGGGAACAGGGAAAGGTAAGCTGCCTGGTCCCTGGAGCTCCGATGGCTGGGGCCTAGGGGCTAGAGACTTGGTCTGCTGGTCTGGACATGGGGCCTTACCTGTTCCCAGTCGGTGTACGGTGGGCTTATGACTCTGGTGATCTGGTTCCGTGGCTGGACGGCTCCTTCTCCTGTGTTCTCAGGTCGAGTTTTGCTCACTTGCCAACTCCTCATCTGATCTTGTGTCGTCAGACTGAAGGCTGCCGGCTTCTGAAACCCCTCCCAAATGGATCTTAGCTAAACAGGTAGGGCAATCTCATCAGCACCTCCGCAGGATTGGCAGCTGGGCCCCGGGTTGGCCTCGGGCTCTGTAATCCTGGACTGAGGCTGAAGACTCACTTCCAAGACAGGATGTTCAGCAAGGTTGGCCAACTGGTACCCACCCTCTCTGCTGAGAAACTAGCTGGAGTTACAAGATGGGAACCCAGTTTTCTTCCTTGTCTGATCCAGCGTGTGGCTCTACATCAATATAATTTTATTGTTGTTGTTATTTTAAGACAAGGTTTCTCTGGGTAGCCTTTACTGTCCTGGAACTTAATCTGTAGCCCAGGCTGGCCTCAAACTCACAGAGATCTGCCTCTAAGTAACTAATTCTTAACTTAAATTTTTCTTCATATTTACTACTACCTTAAAACAGTGAACTTCGAGATGGTGAGATGGTTTATCGGGGAAAGGTGCTTGCCAACAAGCATGCCCAGCCTGGTCTACAAAACCAGTTCCAGAACTGCCAGGGCTGTTACACAGAGAAACCCTGTCTGGAAAAACAAAAAAGAAATAAACAAACAGAAAAAAGAAAAGAAAGAAAAAGAAAAAGTCACTGCCCCACATGGTAGAAGGAGAAAGTTGTCTCTGACCTCCACAGCCTGCCAAGGTTCACACAGACAGAAATAAATACTAAGAATATTTTTTTCCGCGGCGGCGGCGGCGGCGGCGGCGGCGGCGGCGGCGGCGGCGGCGCATGCCTTTAATCCCAGCACTCAGGAGGCAGAGGCAAGTGGATCTCTGTGAGTTCGAGGCCAGCCTGGTCTACAGAGCGAAATCCAGAACAGGCACCAAAACTACACAGAGAAACCCTGTCTTGAAACAAACAAACAAAACAAAACAAACAGACAAAAGAATATGTTTAGTTAACTCGATCCCAGTTTGTCACAGATGTGCTACGGTTTCATGTGCGTGCGTGTGTCTGCTCCTCTGTGTGTGCGCCACATGCGTGCAGGTGACTGTGGGAGCCAGATCAAGGCGTCAGAGCCTCTGGAATGGAAGTTGCAGAAAGTTGTGAGCAGTGGATTCCAGAAACTGAACCCAGGTCCTCTGCAAGAGCAGCAAGTGCTCTTAACCGCTGAGTCATCTCTCCAGCCCCTGCCACAGATATCAAAATAATGTTTTTCAAAGCCTTTTCTGAAACCCCGCTACATCACACACATGTTTAAACCTGATGCTGAACACAGGTATCTCTATGGAGTCTGCAAAGAAAATCAAGCCTCTTGAAATTTTAACGACAGATTTCTTTTTAGGTGGTGTATTTGATATGTCTATGCAGAGAAGTGAAAACATGCAGGCTGCCCTTTGTACATGACATCATCGGTACCACACAGTAAAAACAAACAGAGAGACAGCATGTTGAACCCTAGACTCTTTCCTTTATTTTCCAGTTTCTTTCACTTTCTCCATTTTTTTTCTAGTGCCCGAAACTCAATGCATGCTAAGTAAGAGTCAACTGCTGAACAGCGTCCTTAGTCCACGACTCGATTTTCTGAGTCTTGATTTTCCTAACTGTAAAACTGAATTAAGCTGGACACGGTGGCTCCTACCTGTAATCTCAGAACTCAGAAGGGTAAAGCAAGGGGATTGCCTGAATTTAAGACCAACCCAGGCTACGTTGTGAGTTCCAGGATAGCCTGGCTAATATGAAACTCTCAAAAAATTAAAAAAGTATAAATTATTTTCAACACATTTTTAAAAATGTATTTTTATTCATGTGTGTGTGGGAGTGTGTGTATGTCACTTGTGTGGAGAGGTCTGAAGAGGGTGTCAGATCTCCTAGAAGTGAGTTCCAAGCGGCTGTGAGCTGCTGCTGGACACAGGCCCTCAGGGAAGCAGGGAGCATTTTCAACTGCTGAGCCAGCTCCCCTGTCCACGGAGTATCATCTCCACGAGTTCTTCCTTTAGTTTTACTTATTTGTTTACTCTGTGTGTGTGCACACAAGCTCCACGACATTGGAGGAGAAGACAGAAAACACCTCGGGGTGGCAGTGAGTCCTCTTCCACTTGACAGGGATCCTGGGGACTGAACTCCGGTCACCAGGCCTGGCAGCAAGCACCTTCACCCACAGAAGCATCTTTTTGTTCCTTCAATACATTTTAAAAACTGACACTTGGTCCTTCCAGCTTCCAAATACTCAAAAGACATAGTTTGGAGACACAGCCACTAAAAGGCCCTTAGAAAATAGGACACAGTTTTAACACATATTATTCTCTCATTTGTCTGCCAAGACACTGGAACATGAAACACAGGCACCAGGAATAGCGCCCAGAATTAATGAGCACTGATTTGAAAAGGGTCCTCATTGCCTCCTTGTGGTTTCATTTCACTTTGTATTTAGTGACACAAACCCGCCTGGCGGAAAGCATGCTGACAGCCAGGCTCCATGGTCCACATCTGTAATCCCAGCACTCAGGAGGCTGAGACCCAGGCTAACCTGGGCCACATATGGGGTCGGAGTCTATCCTGTCTTAATCAAACAAACAAACGAAAAGGATACTGAAAGAATATACAAAGCCAGGTGGCGGTGGCCCACGCCTTTAATCCCAGCACTCAGGAGGCAGAGGCAGGAGGAGATCTGTAAGTTCGAGGGCAACCTGGGCTACAGC